>NW_006399895.1:5156637-5226709 GCF_000299155.1 Elephantulus edwardii
CACTTGTCTTCTGTTTTCAGCCTGATGCTGATGCAAGCAGATGGCTTCCCAGGAGAGAGAATGTGTCCTCCAGGACCAGTGCATAACTAGAGTCCTCGGGGGGCTCCTTTCCCATCTTCCTGGGGTACCTTAGGTGAGGGGTGGGGATGAGGAAATCTCCGCCTCTTTTCCATCCCAGAATCCCAAAACTAATTCTCTGCCAATGGCGTCTTCGGGGGCCCCTTTGTTTCTTAGAAGATGGCATACTCTGTCTCATGTACTTTCAACATGCTTTCAGGAAGGACTGATTCCTGAAGAAAGACTTCATTCTATGTAAAATAGAGGGTCAGTGAAAAATAAGAACATCGTCAAAGAACTGGCACTGTATAAAACAGTAAGCTCTTTGATGGTACACAGAAAAAGAGACGAGATGATTGTCCATAAAGCTATAGTAGAGAGGAAAATGTCAAACAATGAATGAATGGAAATCCATGTTCTCTATAAGCTTGTATTAAAATCTCAATTAAAACAAACAAATAACACTGCAGAAGGATCAGACCTAACTGTTGTTGTTATGTACCATTGAGTTAGAATCAACTCAAAGCTGATCCTGTGGTGGGTTTTTCAGAAGCTGCACATTGCATGGGAGGAGATTGCCTGTTTTTCTTCTGCAGAGCAGCTGGTGGATTCAAACAGCATACCTTCAGGTTGGCAAAGCAACTCCTTACCACTAGGCCACTAGAGCTCTGAGATATAACTAAAGGGTATTATATAACTCTTACTGTAATTAAAGTCATAAGCAGAGGAGAAAAATGTCATTTGAAGCTATGGTACAAGAACTTAAATTGAAAATGTATTTGTTAGCATCTTTTTCCTGTAAGCAGCTCATGATCATTATAGACTACCTAGCTACTTTGCTAGTTCCCAACTAAAGTTCTTAGGGTAGATGAGTACATTTCTAAGAAAACTGTGCCAACACTAGAGGTGAAGATCTAATCCAATATTATAGTTGTTGTGTGCTGTAGGGTCAGAACCAACCCTTAGCTTACCCTCTAATGGGTTTTCAGAAGCAGCTAATTGCATGGGAGGAGATTGCCCATCCTTTTCCCCTGAAGCATCTGGTGGCCTTGAACTGTGTGCCTTTCAGACTGCAGCACAGCTTTTTGTCACTAAGCCATCAAAGCCATACTATGTAAGAAAAATATCACTCCTATTTTAAAATACAGGTAAAAGAAACCTGAGCCATCATTCTACACCAACAAAAGTGCATGTTTTAGATTCGTTTTTATTAGTGCATTCTCACAGCTGTACTGCGCTAACTCTAGCTGTAGACGTAAGTTGCCTGACAGAAGAAGAAACTAGAAAATGAGACACAATTAATAAAGCCCAATTCTGGGGAAGAGGATGGGAGGTAAGCTTAAAAACTCAGGTTCAAAAGCAGAAAGAAGTGGCTTTCCTCAGAAATGAGAGCTGAAACATGACAAAAAGAAAATAAATGGGCAGTGTATGGAGAATTTAGGATATCACATGTCTTATGACCTCATTATGAATAGCCAAACTTCTTGAGAAAAGACTGTGCCCCCACTTCCTCATCACCTACTCACTTCTGCCCCCACTGCTTAAGGGAAGGCACTCCCTTTCTAAAGGCCACCAGTGACCTTTTAATCATCATATCCTGTAGCTCTTTCTCAATATTTATCCACCTTGACTTTCCTGTAATAGTTGTTTTTTTAAAAATAACCTCAATGACATATAATTCACATGTCATAGAGTTCAACTGTTTAAAGAGTTTAATTCAACATATTTCAGTATATTCACAGTTATGCATACATCACCACAATTAATTTTAGAATATTTTCACTACCCTCCCCCCAGAAAACCCTATTTCCTTTGTCATTCCTCAAAATAACCACCATCACCCCCCATTTGAATCCCCTGGCAGCAGGCAACTACTAATTTACTGTCTGTCTCTATAGATTGTACTCTTCAGAGAATTTTACTTAAATGAAATCATACAATATCTATTCCTTTGTGTCTGCATTTCTTATTTTATGTATAATGGTTTAAAGACGAATTCTATTAAGCATGTACCATAAGAAGAAAATATGGAAAAGTGAAGAGAAAATATATTTAGATAAAGTAATCATACAATATATGGACCTGGTTTTGAATAGTTATTCTTACAAGTCAACTCTAAGGACATACACATATGGAATTCAGCAGACATTTACTACATAATGGTGATCAGAAGCTGCACTGAATTCCCAAATCCACAAGCTGCTCCGTAGGAGATGGATGGGCAATATCATATGATTTACTGTCTCTGAAAACCCACTGGAGTGTCACCTATGAGTCAGTGCCAACGCAAGGCACCCAACAATAACAACATGTGTTATAGAGAGCTTTGATGGTCTAGTGGTAAGGAGCTGGGCTGCCAGCCCAAAGACATGTGATTCAAATTCACCAGCTTCTCTGGGAGAAAGATAGGCAATTTACCTCTCATGTGATTTAGAGTCTCTGATAACCACTGGAAGGTGACCTATGTTTGGTTTGATTTGGACCAGCTTGAGCCAGTTTAGCTGGTTTGATCCAGTTTGAACCAGTCTGTGGTGGTACAATCTGGCTTGACTAATCTGGTCTGTTACCGTTTGATCTAGTGCCATCAAGTCTGGACTGGCTTGTACCGGTTTGATGCATTCTGGACCAGGTCAAAGAGGGCCATAGAAGCTTAGACCAGATCAAACCAATTCAAGCCAATTCAAACCTGTCAAGACTGGTACAAATTGGTTCAAACCGAATCAAGCCTGTCCATACTGATCCAGGAAGTCTCCAACAGGTCCAAGCTGGTCAAAATGGTCCAAACTGGATTGAAACAAAAACTGCTTGATTCAAGTCAATGCAGACTGGATACGTCTGGTGGTCTGGTGGAAACTAACTGAAACTAGATCTAGCTGGTTCAAACAGACCCAAACCAGAACAATAGAACTAGGACAGTTTCAAGTTGGCTACAACCAACTCAAATTGTATCAAGCTGGCTCAAGCCAGATGCATCTGGATCAAACTAGATCCAGCTTGTTAAAAGTGGTACAATCCAGTCAATACTGATTCCTACCAGTGCAAACCAATCCAGGCCAGTTTGGACTGGATCTAACAGGCTGAAACTGGATTAATGAGGTCCAATTCAGTTCAAACTGGATCAACCCAGTCTAATCCAGATCATTCTAGTCGATACCAGAACAATCTAGTCCAGATCAGTCTCTGCTGGTTCAGACCACCCCAGACTACATCATTCTGGTTCAATCTGGCTCCAACTGGAACAAACCAGTCAAGACCAGTCTTAGTCAGTTCTCACCAGATTAAAGTTGTTCTAACTAGATCTGTCCATTCAAGATAAGCTCTAGCCAAGTCCAGCTGGTCCATGCTGATCTGGACTGGATCCAGCTGATTCAAATTATATTGTTACACATCCTGCCAGTTCAACTCAGATTGAATGGAACCAGACCTGATCCAGCTAATTGAAACCTGTCCAAATGGCTCACTCCTATCCAAGCCAGATTTGACTAGAGCTAACCAGTTCAGGCTGGTCTAGACAACTTAAACTGGATCCAGGATCTGAACATTTCTGGACCTGCCCAAACTAGATCTAGGCTGTCCAAGCCAGGCTAAACCTGATCAAAGTTGTTCAAGCTGGTTCAAACCAAATCAGTGTGGTCCAGACAGTTTCAAACAGGATCTAGCCATTTTAGGCTGCAATCGACTTGTTCTATATGACACAACCTTGCTTGCTGAAAGTGAAGAGGTTTTGAAGCACTTATTGTAGAAGATCAAGGAATGCAGCCTTTGGTATGGATTGCATCTCAATGTCAAGAAAAAAAAATATTCTTACCACTGTACCAATAGGCAACATCATGATGGATGGAGAAAAGATTGAAACTGTCAACAACTTTATCTTACTTGGTTCCATGATTAACACCCTTGGTACCAGCAGTCAGTAAATAAGGAGACACATTGCACTGGGAAAATCTGTAGTTAGGGAACCTCTCCAAATTATTGAGGAGTAGTGATGTCAGTTTGAGGACTAAGGTGCGTCAGATTCAGGCCATAGTCTTTCATATTACTTGCTTTGCATCTGAGATCTGGACAATGAATAAGGATGACAGAAGAATTGTTGCCTTTGAGCTGTGGTGTTGGAGAAGAGCATTGAATACTTCATGGACAGCCAAAAGAACAAACAGATATGTCTTGGAGAGTGTGCAGCCAGAGTGCTCTTTGGAAGCAAGAATGATGAGGCTTTGTCTCACGTACTTTGGGCATGTTACTAGGAGGGGTTATTCCCTGGAGAAGGACATAATGCTAGAAAGGGTGGAGGCTTGGCAAAGGAAAAGAAGATCCTCAAGCAGGTAGATTGATATGGTAAATGCTACAATGGGCACCTGTGTGTCAGAAACTGTGAGGATGGGACAGGATAGAACAGGGTTTAGATCTTTTGTTCACAGGGTTGTTATGAGTTGTACTTGATTCAATGATAACAGCATCAACAACAACATAGATATGTTCAAGCTGGGTTCAGCTAGGTAGTTCAAACTGGTCCATGCCTTATCCCCCTAGTCCAGACTGGTATGCACTGGATCAAGCCTGTCAAGCAGGTCTAGACTCATTCGACTACTGATTCAATCCAGACCAAATCAGATCAATCCATTCCAGACTGGCTCAATCCAGATAAAAACCAGTTTGGATTGCAATATATCCATCCAGATAGGTCTAGACTGGATCAAAACATTTAAAATTGGTTCAAGTTGAACCAAACTAGTTAGCCTGTCCATGCCAGTTTGGATAAGTTCAAACAGTTTCAGGCCAGGTTAAGCCACTCAAACCTTTTCAGACTGGTTCAAACCAGATCAAGCTGGTTCAGGGTGGCTTATACTCATTCAAATTGTTAAAGAAATACTCCAAATCTTCTTCACTTCTGCAAGATTGTGTCATCGGCATAATGTGATTTGTTAATGAGTCTCCCTCCAATTTTGATGCCACCTGATTCTTCATATAACCTAGCTTCTGAAATTATTTGCTCTGCATACAGTAGACTGAATAGGTATGGAGAAAAGATACTGCCCTGGTACACACCTTTCCTGATTTTAAACCATGTAGTGTTCTCTTCTTTTGTCTGGGCAACTGTTTCTTTTCCTAGGTATAGGTTTCATCTGAGAACAATGAAGTGTTCTAAAATTCCCATTCTTCTCAATCTTAATCACAATTTGTTATCATACATGCAGTCTCTGCAATACCAAGAAAACACATAAAGACATCCTTCTGGTGTACTCTTTTTTTAGCCAAGATCCACTTGGCAGCAGCAATCATATTCCTCATGCTGTGACCTCTTATGAATCCAGCTTGAATATCTGGTAGTTCCCTGTCAATGTGCTGTTCCAGCCATTTTAAAATAATCTTCAGCAAGATTAGATGTCCATGTGATATTGGTGATATAATTTCCACCAGTTTATTGGGTAACCCTTCTTGAGAATAAGGAAAAATGTGGACTTTTTTTTTTAATAAGTTGTCTGAGTAGCTATCTTCTGCATTTGTTGGCAGAGATTGGTCAGCACAGCCACGGTTGCATCTGTTTCCTGAAACACCTCAATTGGTGTCAAATCAACGTCTGGGCCAAAAATAAGGAAGGTCCTGTGGACTAGTAGCACTCAAATCTGTTCTCTTCTAGGCAGGAGCCCTTGTGGTACAACAATTATAAGGTCACTTTAGTTGAAAGATGCCGAGTGTGAGCCCAGGCAGCAGCTGCAAGGAAGACTAACTGTATCTGCTTTCATAAAAGTTGTAACTTTAAACCTTCTAGGTCAGTTCTACTGACTCATTAGGAATCAAAACTCTGTCCCATGGTACCTAACCAAACAGTCTTTAGGCAGCGAGAAGTGGTTGTTACTTGTTGTGTGTCACTGAGTTGGAACTAACCCATAGCTGACCCTCCAGCGTGTTTTCAGAAGCAGTTAGTCAAATGAGAGATTTCCCATGGAGCAGCTGGTGGATTCAAACTACATGCCTTCAGGATTGCAGCACAACTTCTTGCCACTAGGTCACCCGGCTATGTCATGTTGGAGGAAACACCTCTGAAAGTCAAGCTATCCAGGATGAATTAGAAAGACACTTAAGGTCCCTGTGGAAGAAGGATGCTGTGAATTGATTTGGGCCCATGACAGTGGTGAGGTTGGTGTAAGCTGGATTGCAGAAACTCAGAGATCTTTAGGAGTTTGCTGTAATAACTCACATGAGGACCAGTCACAGTATTGACGAGGCTGGGGAGGAGACAGGGAGGTGTAGAAAATAAAAAAGGCAGAAATATGGAGATGGAGGTAGGAAAAAAGAGCTTGCACTTGATACTGACACAGGGCTTGCCTTATTTTCCTTGTTAGCCTACTTTGAGGGTAGGGATTGTGGTCTTTTCACCTTCCTGTCACCTGTGGTATCTATAAAATCTGTGTTTTGAATTACACAGTGCCTTCTAAGAAGTTGTTGAGTGAGTAAGCAAAGGACCAGGTCTTGAAACATTGAAATATAACTTCTGCAGGAATTGGGAAAATGGGTCCTGATTCCCATTCTGAGATTAGACAGGAGCATGGGTAAGGGTGTAAGCTGTGCAGTCTTCACCCTGGTGCAGTGTGTAAAGTGATTCAACCTCGGGCTGCTCAATTTCTTCATCGACAATAGTAACATGGGAATAGAGTTCATACTTCACAGGATTGCCATGGAGATTGTTGTTCTTGGGGGCCACCATGTGGGCTCTGACTCACAGTGACCCCATGTACAGCATAACAAATGTTACCCGGTCCTCCACCAGCCTCACAATAGTTTCTATATTTGAGTCCTTTGCTGTAGTAACCGTGATCATCTGTCTTGCTGAGAGTGGCCTTTCTCTCTAAGACACTACTTGACAAAAAATGATGTTCTTCTGCAGGGATTGCTCTCTCCTGATCTCAGTCTTCATTGCCAATAAAGAACATTTTTGTTGTACTTCCTCCACAACAATTACATTTGCTGATTTGCTAGTCCACGGTGTATTCAATATTCGGCACCAACACCAAAATTCAAATACATCAATTCTTCTTCAGTTTACTTTGACATTGTCCAACTTCCCTGTGCATATAAAACTTAGGTATGTTCCACTTAGTCACCAAATGACTTCATTACTTTTTTAGCATTTTTAAGATGTCTTTTGAAGCAGATTTGCCCAATACAAATGTGCCACTTAATTTCTTTTTCTTTTTTTAATTTTTTTAAAATTTTATTATTTTTTTGCGTGTATACCGTCAAATCGGATCTGACTGGAACAGGAGGAGATTGTCCCTCCTTCTCCAGCAGAGCATCTGGTGGATTTGAACCACGCACCTGTGGGATTGCAGTGCAGTTTCTTGCCACTAGGCCACCAGAGCTCCTTGCCATTTAATTTCTTGATTGCCACTTCCATAGACATTGATTGTGGCTCCCAGTAAAATGAAGTTAACGAGTTCAATATTTTCTCCATTTGTTATGAGGGTCCTTATTCGTCCAGCTGTGAGGATTTTTATTTTCTTTATATTGAGCTTTTAGTTTTCATCAGTAAGCTCTCTGTACTTTCAGCAAGATTGTGTCATCTGCATATCACAGACTGTTAATGAGGTTTTCTCCAGTACTGATGCATAATTCTTCTTCTATAGTCTAGTTTTTCAGAATATTTGCTCAGCATGCTTCTTGGCCCCCTCAGCCCTTCCTGCCTTCATGTCTTCTTGGAATGGGGTTCTCTGCCTGTAGATGATGGGGACAGGAATGGCTGAGCTCTTTGCTGGCATGAGTGGACTCCCTAGCTACCCCCTAGCCGGGAAGGGCTCTAAGCCTTGAGAAATGCAATCATATTTGTTTATTAAGGTTTGAGGCAGAAGGTGAGGCTGGGAGGCTAAGAACCAATTGTTCTGACACTGAAGAGTAGTATTTACATATGATGTGAAATAAAACTCAAAATGACAAATCAGGTCAAGGTCAAGTGTACTGGTCTTATAGAGATGAGTGGAAATTCTGAGATTATGGCCCCTACTCAACCTTTGAACTCAGACTGATATCACCTACATGACTCAACTTTCAGCCAAATAATAGAGGGGCCTATAGATCAGTAATACTAGGAGCAACATACTCTTTAGAACAATCAACCAGACAAGGTCAAGAAAACAGCATTTACCAAGGGATAAAACTCAGAAAACAGAATGGTATAAGAAAGAAGGATGAATGGGGAGTTTAAAAGAGGATATTTATGTATGTTATGATTTCTAAATGATACTAAGAAATCATGCTGAATAGAATAAATATGAATTATGTTAGGTAGAATAGCAATGGATGTTAGGTGAACTGGCTTCACACACTGCCACTCGCAATATAATCCAGAATTTTCATTAAAGCAGGCCAGTGAGAGAAATGGAGATAAAATGAATTTGCCAAACTGTTGAAGCTGGGCAATGAGTAAATTAAGGTTCACTACAATTCACATCCTCTTGCTGTGTATGTTTGAAAATGTCCATAATGAAAAATATTTTTTATAAAAGAAATAAGAAACCACAATAGATTTTTATTTAACCAAAATATTCTGAGTTCTTACAATAGGTAAAGTCCTATGTGGGTATAACATTTTATTACTTATATATTAACAAAAAAAATTGTAATTGAATCCCTATAACACATAATGGCTCTATAGAACTGAGGTTTTCCCTGTATGTAGGTTTTGCAAGGCTGTAAACTTTGTAGAAATAGATTGCTACATCTTTCTACCACTGGGTGATGGTGGGTTCAAACCACTGACCTTTGGGCTAGCAACTGACTACTTAGCCACTACACCACAAGAGCTATAAGCTTTATATAATTTATAAATTTTACATATAAGCTTTATACCTTATGTAATCTTCAGTATAATTTTATGAAGAAGGTATTTCTTTCTCCATTTTATATATGAAGGAATAGGATCAGAGAGACCAAGGAGTTTATTTAGGCTCAAAAAGCTGGTAAACAATGGAATTAGAATGGAAAGCTAGACCCCAGTAACTTAAATTCATTCAAAATGCTTTTCACAGTGCATCACAGTGATTTCATATTCTTGTCAATAACTGTAACATGGTTTTTGTAAGATAAATTGCTAATTCTACTATGTTGTAATGAAGAGACAAATCAGAAGAAAAAATATGAGAAAATTCAAGGGTGTACTTTCTACATCCTTGTATAGGGCACAAAATCTCGGAAAGAAAAGGTGAGGAAACGTCAAAGGGAAATCTACTTTAAATGAGGGAAATGTTTCATGGCAAATGATGAAATAACAAGGATGGATTGAAAGAATTCTGGAAACTCTCTGTTCTTGAGGAGATTAAACTCCCAACTCACAGCAACCCTTCCTTAGGCTTTGAAGGCAGTCTGTCTTTATGGGAGCAGAGTGCCTCATCGTTCCCCCACAGAGAAGCTGGTAGATTTTAACTGAAGACCTTTAGCTTAGCAGCCCACAGGTAACACTAAGACACAGAGGAAATCAGACAGGATCATTATGAAGACTGTTGTATGATTTCTGATTTTCATTTCTACAAACTCTACTTCCTGTGCCTTTGCTATAGAACCTTCTCCTTATATTAATCATTCTAGTATACTAATAATAAAATTTATTATAGTAATCATATCATTATATTGATAATTTTGTGGGGAAATCCCCACAAACCAACTACTAGAACTCATTCTTAGGTACCTAGTAGAGTGTTTAGCTACTTCCATAGGAAGAAAGTATTTCAAGTTTGTGCAGTGGACAAAAGAAGAGCTCACAAACGTGTTTTGTGAAAGTGTACAATGCTAGCAAGTGCGAGAATGATTTGGTCTCTCTGGGTCTTTTAGATGCTCCTCTCACAGTCTGAGAATCCACCTTGCTCCATTGGCTAAAAATAAACCATTGCATCATGGGAAGAAACTCTAGCACTAGAGTCCTTGCTCCTAGAAGCGCCCTTTGGATTAACTTAGGATACTAACAGCTGCTAGGGATGGTTGCCTGCTGTGGCTTACTGTTTACCTTGAGACTTACTGATACCAAGGTCAGTTAAGCCTTCGAAAGCTTAGCTAAGTAATGAGACTATTCCAGTTGATTTATTAAGCCCATTGAAGCAGCTTGTCCCTTCACGTAAACTTTCTAGTACATTCCAGAGCTGACTGATAGGTATGATTCAAACCTTTTCTTTTCTTATTCTGCTATCAATCACAATGCTAGCTGTTCCTTTCTCCAACTATTTTCACCTTTCTTTTCTATTTCAGTTGTCTGTTCATTACCTCAGCTATTTAAAAGCTAAATGACTAGAAGGCTTTGAAGTAAAACCACTGGAAATATTCTGACTAGCCTTGACATTTTTCATTTGACACACTTCCTGGACACCACTGAGTCTCTTTTGATATACTTTATTGTTGGATACTGTCAAGTTGATTTTTAACTCATAGTGCCCCAATGTGGTAGTCTAGAACTGCCCATAAGGTTTTCTACTCCATAATGCTTAAGAGAAAAGATTACCAGTTCTATCTCCCATTGAGCCCCTAAATGGGGTTCAAACCACCAGCCTTTTGGTTAGCAGTCAATTACTTAACAGTTGAACTACCAGAGTTCCATGCATATTAATTAATGCTGTTGCTGCTATGTACCATCAAGTAGGAACTGACTCTCAGCAGACCCTGCAGCAGATTTTCAGAGGCTGTACATCACACAGGAGGAGATATCCATCTTGCTCCCCAGGAGTAGCTGATGGATTTGAACCGAGTGCCTTTGAATTGGCAGTGCAACTCCTTACCACTAAGCCCCCAGAACTTCCCTTAGTTAATGATAAGTCAAGGACTTACTTACCACCTATTTTATAGAAAGGAATGATTGAGGTGATGGGGCAAACCCTCAAACAGGGTTGGTAAAATCTTCCATGTATCAACAAGTTTGGAGACTAAAATCCATCCAGTAATTTGAATAACTTCTGCCAATTTGTCATTGTGGGAAGGGGGAAACACCCCAAATTAAATTACTATAACTGCCAAAGGTGGTTTGTCTTCAACTCATGCCATTGTAAAGATACTGCTTGTATCTGCAGTAGGTTTTGGCATATAGTGAAAAGAACGCTCACTTTGAAGTGAGAACACTAGCCTTAAGGCCCTGCTCATTCATTATGAGTCATTTAACCTTGAGGGAGTCACTGAGGTTCAGAACTGTTTTCCTAACTTGAAAATGGAGATAAAAGTCCCTAATTTGCAGATCTGATATGAGGATTAAATAAGATAATACATTTGAAAAATTCTGACAGGGAGAAATTATTCAGTAAGTTAGTTCTGAAAAATATTACTATGATTAAAAAGAAAGCAAGACAGTGCAAATATGATTTTATTGCCAAATATTCTCAGATAAATTTAGAGATGAGTCTAATATTTGTCAGAAAGAGTGGAACAAGAATGGGGGGGGATTTTTGGTTTGTATCACTTCCCTCCCTCGACATGTTGTTGCTGTTGTTGTTATGAGCCGTCGAGTCGTTTGTGACTCATAGCGACCCTATGTACAACAGCCCTAAACCGTGCTCTATCCTGTGCCAGTCGCACTGCCTCTGACACACCCATCCCAAGTATCTGTCACTAAATCAATCCACCTCATAGAGGGTCTTCCCCTCCTGCTCTGTCCCTCTACTCTACCCAGCATGATGTCCCTCTCTAAAGACCTGTCTCTCCATATCTTACATTTTTACATTCTACCATATACTAGATAATCATCAACTACTGAGTTTTTCACTAAGTAGTGAATGTTATCATATGGTTAGCATTTATTTATCCAGCCAAATCATCTGAATCATGTGGATTATTAATAAGACACTTATTACTTCTTCACTCTATGAATATCAGTGGTGTCAAGACAATAGACATCACATAAATTTCATGGTCGCCCTTATTGCTGTTCAATACTTTATAAAGAGGGAGTACTGGTGGCCTAGTGGTAGGAAGCTGCACTGCAATCCTGAAGGTATGCAGTTCAAATTCACCAGTTGCTCTGTGGAAGGATAGACAATCTCCTCCCTTGCGATTAGCTGCCTCTGAATACCCACTGGAGGGTCAGCTATGAGTCAGTTCCAACTTAATAGTACATAACAACAACACTTTATCAAGGCAGGATCTACTTCCCAACAGCTGATCTTTTTCTCTTACACAAACATTTCCTCTTCTGCCGCCTACAAATCCTAGAACTCTAACTTCAGATGCTGATGAGCTAAAAGTAAAGGAACTATAGGCTGAGACTGACACCATGAATTTCAAATCTGAAAAGAAGAAGAAAGACACCAATGAAGAGCAGTATGTTATTAGTTCCAAAACATCATCAGAAAAAATCACCACCTTCCACTGTCTTCAAATGGATTCCAACTTGTATTGACTCTCCATTGGGTTTCCAAGACTGTACATTTTTACGGGGAAACAGTCCTTTTAGTCTTTCTCATATATTGGCTGTTGGAATTTAACAGACAACTCTTTGTTTGACAGCCTTACTCCTAATACAGTACACTCCCAGGACTCCTTGGTCTCCAAACGATTAGGAAGCAATGAAGGCACAGAGATACTGAAAGTCTGACATCTGGAAATAAGGGGTAGAGGAAGAAGAGAGGTTGGGGTTCAGGTATTTTGCTTTTTTGCTATTGTTACTGACTAATCTTTTGGATACATAAAATTGAGAGTTCTTAAACATAATTAAAATTAATAAAATATTTTCTGTTTAAACAGAAACTTTCCTGTCCTTTCATCATGCTGGTCTGGATAAATGTTATTATTGTCACTGTATGTCACTGAGTTGATTCTGACTTTTAGTGACCCCACACACCAGAGCACATCTGCCTCACAGAGTGGTCGAGGCTGCAGTCTTCATGGGGACAGATCGCCTGGACATTCCTCCGCAGAGCTGCTGGGTGGTTCCAAAGGCCTCTCTTGATTAGCGGCTGAGCAGTTGACCTTTTTTTTATCTTATTTTTGTTTTGTTTTGTTGTGTTTTTGTTGTTGTTGTTGTGGGTTTTTTTTTGGTTGGGTTTTTTTGTGGTTTGTTTTTTTTTTTTTTTTTTTTTTTACTTTTACACTACTAGGCCTCCTGGGAACACTTATGGGTTGTTTTTCCAGGATCTAAGCCATTGTTCATCTTATTTCTGTGGTTAAATACTGGCAGTTGGTTAGGGAACCTGGCTGGGGCTGAGTTTGGGACTGGAATTCCCACACATTGGCTCTCCATTTGGCCAGCTTTCCTCATAACATTATGACTTACTTCCAAACAGAAGGGTCCTGAGAAAGGAGAGAGCATATAAGCAAACCAGCCTGGCATAAACTATGTTATCCTTTACGACCCAGCCTTGAATTTTAGCCCAGACTTAAGGAGAAGAAACACAGAACCTCCTTTAGGTGGTTCTAGAGACCATTATGTATAGAAGGAGGGTCTCTACTGGTGTGTCCATCTTTGGAAAATATGAATAATTTACATTACTTCCTCATTTTCACCTCCAACCCACTTTTTTTGGCATCATTTCCTTCTGCTCTCTGACACATCTTTCTCCTGCCAAATGGCTGTTGGGTTCAAATCACCAATCTTCTGGTTTGTAGCAAATTGCTTTAACCACAGTGATACCAGGCATCCTATTTGTAAGAGACGTAAGGGAAAGGGTAGGCTGAATAATACAAACGCATAGTCAAGGCAAATTTGATTTCAGGCAATGAATATAGAAAATATAGATGAAAATAGAAGCATCTCTAGATAGGGAAGGAAAAAGAGAGCAAGAACACACGAGGAATGATCGAGCGAAAAGAGAAAGCTATAAACACCATTTTCAGTAAACAGCAGAGGTGAATTCTGGTACACTCACAAATTTGTCATCAAACAGGTCCTGTTAGTCTTCGGCTCTCCTCTGGAAAAACAGAAGCTGGTACAAAAGTATCCTGGCTGAGACCAACTCCTCCTTGAGAACACAGCCCAGGATTTCCCTCCCCTCTGTCCTTCCTACTGACTCAAGAGCCACTATTATTGTGAGACCACAGGGCTCGAGAAGATAGGAGGCAATTGTCCTCTCGATGATAGAAGGAGAATTGATGCCTTTGAACTGTGGCGCTGGAGAAGAGTATTGAATATACCATGGACTGCAAGGAGAACAAACAGGCTGCTCCTTGGAGGCAAGGATTCTGAGACTCTGACATACTTGGACATGTTGCAAGGAGGGGCCAGTCTGTGGAGAACAACATCATGCTTGGAAGGGTGAAGGGACAGTGCAAGAGAGGAAGACCCTGGATGAGATGGATTGACTCACTGACTGGGGTAATTAGGATTGGTGTGTCAGTGACAATGAGATTAACTCAAGATAGAGCAGTGTTCAAAGCTGTTGTAAATAGGGTCACCGTGAGTTGCAAGCGACTTGACAGCACGTAACAACTTCCCTGCAAGATTACACACTTCCAAAAGCACAAAGTGGATCAGGTTCTGGTGTGGCTATTCTGGTGAGATTACTTTCTGGCCTGCTATTTCATATTGGAGTGCCTTTGCTTCACCTCCATTCTAGGCCCAGCCTTTATCTTCTAATATATATGTTGCTGTTGTTGTTATGTTCTATTGAGTTGTCTGTGACTCATAGTGACCCTACGTACAACAGTCCTAAACTCTGCTCTATCCCCTACCAATCTTACTCTATCTGACTCACATACCCCCATTACCCCAGTGACTGAATCACTCCATCTCATTGAGGGTCTTCCTCTAGTGTGCTGTCCTTCCACTCTCCCAAGCATGACATTTCTCTCTAAGGACTGGTCCCTCCTTACAACATGTCCACAGTATGTCAAATGAAGCTTCAAATTCCTTGCCTCCAAGGAGCAGCCAAGCCAGTCTTCACCCTCTCCAGGAGGAACTTGTTTGTTCTCATAGCAGTCCATGTTATATTCAATACTCTTCTCCAGCACCACAGCTTAAAAGCATCAATTTTCCTTCTATCATCCCCAGTCATTGTCCAAGTCTCTGATGCATAGCAAGTGATTGCAAAAACCATGGCCTATATCAGGTGCACCTTAATCTCCAGAGTGATAGCATTGCTCTTCAGTACTTTGGAGAGGTCCCTAACAGCAGACTTTCCCGTTGCAATACATCTTTTACTTTCCTGGCTGCTGGTGCCAAGAGTATTAACTGGGGATCCAAGCAAATTAAAGCTGTGAACAATCTCTATCTCTTCACCATCCATCCTGATGCTGCCAATTGGCCCAGTGGTGAGAATCTTTGTCTTCTTGATACTGAGCCTCAATCCATATTGAAGGCTGCAGTCCTTGACCTTCTGCAGCAAGTGCTTCAGGTCCTCCTCAGTTTCAGCAAGCAGGATTGTACCCTCTGCGTAATGCAGATTGTTGATGAGTCTATCTCCAACCAGTGTGTGTGTGTGTGTGTGTGTGTGTGTGTGTGTGGTGTGTGTATACACACGCATAACTAATCTATCTTTCTATCTTTCTGGGCCCAAATTTCTTCATCTGTAGTAAAAGATATTGGACTCTACAAGTGCTTCCCTAAACTGCCTGCACAAAAAAACCTACTGAAATTAGAGAGGTGAAGACATTACAGTTAAAACAGACATGTTCTTCTTCCATTGGTGGTACAGCGCTTCTCATTTTCCACATCTCATAAGAACTAACCTGTTATCTATTAACGATAACTGAAATTTGTCCTATTACTGTATAATTTTGCAGAACTATTCAAGAAGTGCAGAGATACACAAACAAAGTCACAGCATTAGGAGTGAAGAGAAGGGGCTAGACAGGGGCAACTGACAGCATATAAGCAGATAAAGAACTGGAGAGGGAAAGGGTTAAACGGACTAAATCTATACCATGTAGGTGTTACAGCTTATAGAGTGCACTCTTTTTTTAGCAGCATCTTCAGGCGTCTCACAACCCTTTCATTTTTATCTCCCTGTCTTCCTACTTCTGTGACCCTAAAAAATTCTCCCATGTTTGGGGAGCCTTTGATTTCATGCATAGACCTTTTGGAACATCTTCATTTGCTCAGCTATTTATGATGTTGGAGAGCAATGAGTTACACATCACTCTTTTCTAGTACTTGCTATCATCTATTTTACTAGTGCTCTATTACAACAACCAACTCATAAGATGGTATCAATTCAGAGCCGGATCAGGTGCTAACTGAGGAACAGACTATTAATTACTCTTGCACAAGTTCAAATTAAAGCTGAAGAAGATGAAAACAAATCCACAAGAAGCAAAATATGACCTTGAGTCTACCCTATCTGAATTAAAAAATCATCTTAAGAACAAGTGTGAAGCATTGATCACAATAATTGAAGACTAGAGGGGCTGTGTAATGCAATCAAGAATATTATCCATTAAGAGAGCAAAAGGCCATTACAAAGACAAAGAAAGAAAAGGCCAAAATGGGTGTGAGAAAAAGTGAAAACAAAGGGACAGATACTGAAGTAAAATAACTAAGTAAGGGATTTCAAAAGGCAGCTAGAGTAGGCAAAGCAAAGTATTAAAACAATATATGTAAAGGCTGGAGTCAGAGGATACAAAGGGAAGAACTCTTTCAGCATTTCTCAAGCTGAGAGAACTGAAATACAAATTTAATTCTCGAGTTGAAATATAAGAACACGAACCAATGATAACAAAGGAAGAAGTTCAAGCTACAGTGAAGACCCTGGGAAAAAAAAAAAAAAGGCCCCAGGAGTAGATGGAATACTGATTGATGGTTTTTAACTAACAGATGTGACCTTTTGCGTGCTCACCAGTCTATACCAGGAATTGTGAAGGACAACTGACTGGCTGGCTGACTGGAAGAGATCCATATGTTTTTCCCATTCCCAAGAAAGGTGATCTAACAGAATATGCAAATTAAGATCACATGTAAGCAAAATCCTTCTGGAGATTATCCAAAGCCAACTGGAGCAACACTAATCTACAGGGAACTTCTCAGAAAGTCAAGCTGAGTTTAGAAAAGGCCATGACTCCAGGGATATTATTGTTGATAAATGATGAATCCTCACTGAAAACAGAGAATACCAGAAAAATATCCATTTGTATTTGACTATGCAAAAGTATTTGACTATGTGGCTCACAACAAAATATAATTAACACTGAGAAGAATGATAAGAATCCTAGAATACTTAACTAACTGTGCTCATGCAAAATCTATACCTAGACCAAAACACAGTTATCCAAATGGGACAAGGAAACTTTAAAATACAGAAGGATGTGTGTCAGGGCTGTATCCTTTTTCCATTCCTATTCAATCTGTAGGCTGAACAAATTTATGAAGCCAGACTCTGTGAAGGAAAATGTGACATCAGGATTGGAGGAAGACTCATCAACAACCTGTGCAAATGACACATTGGTCGGTGGTAAGGAATCACTATGTCAACCCTCCTGTGGCATTTACTGCCTCTGAAAGTCCACTTGTGTGTCAGCTATGAGTCAGTTCTGACTTCATGGTACACAACAATAACCATTCTACTAAATTGGTTTCTTAGCTTGTTATCTGAGGTACTTCATGTTCTGATCCATGCTTCCTTCCCAGGGTTATGTTCTAGGCATTCCTCCACAGGTTTGTTACACAGTAGTCAAAGTTACCTCAATCTGCTAGTCACCAAGTTAGTTTGGGGCGGGGGTGGGGGTGAGGGCTTGGGTTTTTTTGTTTGTTTGTTTCAATTTAGCAGCATCAGCTTTTTATTTCCACACAAATAAAAAATGTTTATTTATTGCACAGTATAATTATCAAAATGCAGAAAATTCATAAAACAAAAATCTAATTCTACTAACAATTCTGATTACTTAATATGGTAATAAATTTTACCTAATATAAATGCAAATATGACAGTTTTGTGCTAAAAAAGCACTGGTTACTAGGCGGCAGAGGAATTCCAAGATGTAGTGTTCTTCCCTCTAAATGTTATCGAGGAGTTCATTCTCAATCTCACTTTTAGATCATGTGGGCTTTTCATCATTGGTACTCTGGGTGAAGTAAAGGCCTATACTGATAAGTTGTTTCTACAACAGAGGGTTCCTCGATTGTTTCAACAACAGAGGATACTTCTTGTGATGGATGTTGTAAGAAGGAACAAATCTAGAGGCATTTTTTTAACATCGTCTTCTGAGGCCTTCTTGAATTCATTATCAAACGAGCTTGCCAACTCATTAGATAAACCTACTTCTTTACAGTTTTTCAAGAACCTTGGTGGTGGTGTTTGGGTCTGCTCTGGCTACATCCAGGGGCAGTGCATAAAAAGGGTTTGCCATCACTCATATTCCATAGGTCCTTATATTGCCTGGCAGAATTCACATGTAACTTGAATTTCATAAGTTGAACAACTTATCACAACCTCTTTTTCATGGCAAGTGTACCCTCTAGTTGGTGGGCCGTGTGCAGGGAATCATTCAATGCAGGGAATTTCTCTACTTCCATCAAGTAAGCAGTGCTTCTTACATTTCCTGCAAAGAATCCCTTTCCAAGTCACTGGTTCATGCCTCTTTTGGCTGTCCTGGAGCCCAGTGTTTACAAACTACTGCCATGCTAGTTTTGCTTACGTATCTTTCTCTCTATCATACATAAATGGCCCCAACTACTATGAATGGAATTGTGTCCTCTAAAATATGTGTCCATTTAAACTCAAAATTGTTATCTTGATTTGATTCTCACCTTAGCAACCCTTTAAGGCTATAAATCTTAATCAGAGGTTGGGGAAAAGTGCCAATCATTTTCCCAAAGAGCCACCAATCATTTCTAACACTGGAGTTTTGTGGTTAGTAGTGAATACTGCTGCGGGCTACACCACCAATTCTCTACATCATGTAATTATTATTATCTTCTTGTTGTTGTTGTTGATTGCCTTCCAGTCAAGCACGACTCATAGTTACCTGGTGAACGAAGCCACTCTACAACTATCGACATTTATCAAAGTTCATAGTTTCTGGATGCATGTTATTTAGGAAGTGGATACCACCCTGCTTATGTGTCGTAAATCCTAACCTCTATGATGTTAATGAGACAGAATTAGTGGCAGTTATATTAGTAAAGTAAAGCAAAATATAATCTATGGCATAAGGTTGTATTTTGAGAAGAAAAAGCAATTAAACAAGTGAGTATAGAATCAGAGAGACTGACTTGGATCTACAACCAAGCAAAAAGAGTAAGAAATGAAGCATATCTTTTGGACCCAGGTTCCCTAGGCTGGTAAATCCTAGAAACATGAACGGCTGATGGATGATGGGACAGACCATCCCTGGTAGAGAGATAAAGCCTTCCCATAGAGATGGCTCACTAAATTAGGACTTCTTGCCATCTAATCTGTGAGAGAATAAATTTCTGTTGTCAAAGCTATCAATTTGTGGTGTTTCTGTTATAGCAGCACTAAGGAAATAATATAGAAAAATGATATCAGCCTTATATCCCCATGGGAACATAATCACTTTGTCTTCTGACTCTCCACTAACACTGTATACTTCTCTTGAGCCATGATGACATAGGTATGCTCACAGATGGCCTGAACATAGAATTTCTTGACAAGACACTGTGATTTACACATCTTTATATGCCTCACTTTGTAACAGTGCTGTGACAGCTATTTTTTGGTTATGAAGGTGTAGTTTACTGAACAACTCTTAGTTTTACCATCCTTTATTTTGCTCAACTTTACCGCAATTCTTTATTCCACAGCCTTTTAAAACAATTTTACAACATTAAGAGTTTAAATTATTTTCATTTTCGGGTTTAAAAAATGCAAGACTCCTAATATAAGCTAGGAGTGGCATCCACTTCCATAATAGCTTGCCTCTGGAAACACTATGAACCTGGAGAAAGGACAAATGTTGTACAGGTGTCCAGGTCTTTTGTTCACAGAGTCACTATGAGTTGCCTACGACTCGATGGCACTTTACAACAAACTCCAAGGAATATACTATGAGTGACTTAATACTGTAATTTCTAAATTACCACCTAATTCACATTGCTTAGAATGTAATGTAAATTAGTGACTGTCTTAAGAATCACAAATTGGAATGCAAAAGCAAGAAAATGGACTCTTAGTGGTCCTGGGAAAGAATATTTCCAATTTTAAGACCTTACTGCATTGATGATATCTGAGAGGAAGAAGGTTACTTAATTTGTCTTCTCTCACTTCTGTATTTCTACTTCTTAAATCCTTCCCACACTATAATGATGAGTTTTCTCAATACACTAAACTTCCCAGCATTGAAATACCATGTTTTATTTTCAGAACTAAGTCCAGAGATAAGGAAAAGCATTTCTTTGGAGCATGAACTATGTTATTCCTAAAAGCCGATGATTAGAATGACAAACTATGCATTAAAAAAAACATAAACAGCCAAATTCTGAATGAAAAAGGCACCCATGCATTCTTCACTAAATTTGTCTTTTTTTATTTTTAAATTTTATCCTGATTTATTTACAAGGTTTGAATACATTGCTTTTCACAAAAGATCCTTCCCATTTCCTTTACCCCATGCAACAATAGAATTGTGTGTATGTTCTTATGTGTATTTGTGATTGCAGTGCCCTCTACAGTAGATAGAAGTAAAATAAGTACCTGGAAGCTGTTTTCAGAAGCTGTTGAGTTCACTGTGACTCATAGTAGCCCTATGAACATTAGATCTGCACCTTGTTCTATCTTCTGCCATCCTCATCATATCTGACATATGTGAGCCCATTGCTGTGTCAGTACATCTTGTTGAAGGTCTTCCTCTCTTTCTCTAATCCTCCACCTTTACAATCATGTTGTATTTTTCCAAGGAAGGGCCCCTCCTCATAATATGCCCAAAGCATATGAAACTGAGTTTCATCATCCTTGTCTCTAAGGAGCACTCTTGTTACCCTTTTTCCAAGACATGTTTGTTTGTTCTTTTGGAAGTTCATGAGATGGATATTCAATACTCTTTTCCAACCCCAAAACCCAAAAGTATTGATTATTCTGTCATCCTTAGTCATTGCCCAATTTTCAGATGCATAGCAAGTGGTTGAAAGACCATAGTTTTAGTCTTTAAAGTGACATCATTGCTCTTTAGCATCTTGAAGAGGTCCTTGACAGCAGGCTTTCCCCATAGCAGTATGTCTTGATTTTTTGACTGCTGATACCAAGAGTGTTGATTGTGAATCCAAGCAAGATAAAATTGTTAATAGCTACAATCTTTCCTCCATCTACCATAATGTTCCCTATTGGCCTAGTGATGAAGACTTTTGCTTTCTTGTTTGAACACTGTACTCTTTGATCTGCAGCAAGTATTTCAAATCCTCTTTACTCTCAACAAACAAGATTGTGTCATCTGCATAACACGGGTTGTTGATGAATCTTCCTCCAATCCTGATGCAACTTTCTTTTTCATACAGTCCAGTTTTGTGAATGATTTGCTCAACATACAGATTGAATCAGTATGGAGAAAGGATACAGCTTTGACACCTACCTTTCTCAATTTTAGACCATACACTATTCCTTTGCTCTATTTGGATAACTGTTTTTTGGACTAGGTATATGTTTCGTATGAATACAATCAATTGTACCAGAATCTCCATTCTTCTCAATGTCAGCCATAATTTGTTATGATTTACAGAGTCAAATGCCTTTGTATAGTCTCTTAAGCACAAATAGATGTTCTTCTGTCATCTCTTCTAGTAACAGCAGTGAAAATATCAAAATGCCTGTTGCATTGGGAAAATCTGCTATCCAAGACTTTTTTTTAATGTGCTAAAGAACAATGATGTCAATTTAAAGATTAAGATGCACCAGAGTCAACCATAAAATTTTTCAATTTTGTTGTTGTTGTTGTTGTGTACATCAAGTCAGAACTGACCCACAGCTGACCCTCTGGTGGGTTTTCAGAGGCACTTAGTTGTACAGGAGGAGGCTGCTCATCCTTCTCCTCCAGAGTAGGTGGTGGATTTGAACCACATGTCTTTGGGATTGCAGCACAGCTTTTTATGACTAGGCCACTTCTTATGCATCTGAAAATTGAGAATGAATAAAGGTGACAGAAGCAGAATCAATGCCTTTGAATTATGGTGTTGGAGAAGAGTACTGGATATCTCATGGACTGCCAAGAGAACAAACCTAACTTGGAGGGAGTTCAACCAGGGTACTCCTCCTTCGAGGCAAGGATGGTGAAAATGTCATCTCTTATGTTTTGAGCATGTGTTTTCATTGAGAAAAAAATATCATGCTGGGAAAAGTGGAGGGTCAGAGATATAGAAGAAGACACTCAACAAGATCTATCAGTACAGTGACTATAGCAATGGGTATGAACATATCAGAGTTCATAAGTTTGGTGCAGGATAGGGCAAGGTTGTGATCTAGTGCCATCAGGTCTCTATGAGTTGTAGACAGCTTGATGGCACCAAACAACACTCAGCATGAGTACCAGGACAAGTAGTATCTTACTCGGGTACTGTTCATATTCTTCCCTTCCAGGCTCCCTAAGCCACCAGGCTTCAGTCAGGCCTAGGCTTCTTTATCCCTGTGACCCTTATTTCTGCAGTAAACAGCCCAAGAAAAAGTTACAATGGCACTGATTTCTTGGTACAAAAGTGGGTAATTAACTCTTGTGTATAAGCTTATTTGTAAAGTAAATTTAAATATTTTATACAAATCAAATTACTAATTCCTGAGACTTGGCCAGGCTAAATAGATTTTTTTTCATTGCCCTGGGGAAACTCACCAACTACCTGCAATATGGAGATGACTTAATTTTGTTTGCAGAAAACAAAGAAGGATTGAAAGTACTTATCAATTAATCTCAAAGACTTTAAGTTGTCAGTGTCATAAAAAAAGTGTAAACAGCATGAGGATAGCCAAGTCTGACCTCCACTAAACTCTACAAGGGGCAACTTCCCCAATTAACAGCCTACACAATCCAAAACCAATTCCCTTAAGGGCAGACACACCCTCCATGCTGCTGCGCCACTTTCTACTAATTCCAACACCAATCCTATTACTCTGTTGGGTCCAAAATTTATTATGATGATGAAACAGACTTCACAGAGCCATACTCATGATTGCAGGGCTTTTTAGTTAACAGGTTATGATTCAGGTTGGCAACACGATACAATTTCTCAGTTAGGACAGCATCTGAATCATGCTCACAGGCCCTTCAATCTTCAGCCTTTAGGCTATAGGCCAATGTAGCAAAGCTCTCCTATTATTGCCAGTTATGGTGTCTTCTACTCCCCACCCCAACCTACTCTATTCCCCAGTCTTCCAGCAAGCTTAGGTGAAAGTCCTTGGCTCTGGTTCTGTGGGGCAGCAGTCCTAAGATCAGCTCTGTCTCACATTGGGTCTCTGGTTCTCTGCTGCTGCTTTTGTAGACCTAGTCTGGCTGGCACAGGAACTTTTGACACCCCCACGCCAAGGCCTTATGTTGCGCTCTCTACTTCTTCAAATTCTACCACTGCCTCCATTCCATTCAATTTAATGACAAGACTAGCCAATTCTCTTGTGAGTAGACTTACAGATCCTAATTGTATGATCCCTTCTATCCCTATGGAAAAGTCAAAGTTAATGTCTAGGAGACCTTAAAACAAACTACACAGAGGTAGTAACCAAAACAGCATGGTAGTGGTACAATGACAAGCACATAGATCAATGAAACATAACTGAAAACCCAGAAACAGACCCAACTAACTATGGTCAATTGATATTCCACAAGGAAATAAAACCTATCAAAAGGGGAAAGGACAACTTTTCAGCAAATGGTGTTGGCAAAACTGGACTACTACCTGCAGGAAGCTGAAAGATAATCCATATGTCACACCATACACAAAAATAAACTCAATATGGATCAGAGACTTACAGGTAAAGCCCAAAATCATAAAGCTCATAAGAGACAAACTGGGATCAAGCTTAGAAGACCTAGTCTACAATATAAATATATTGCCAAATACAGCCAGAAATACACAATCTGAAGAGGATAAAATTAATGAATGACACCTTCTAAAGATTAAATCCCTGTGCACATCAAAAACTTTTCCCAATAGGGTGAAAAGAAAGCCTACCAACTGGGAACAAACATTTGACAATACTATCTTAGACAAGAGTTTGATAACAAAAGTTTACAGAATACTCCTGGGCCTCCTAACTTGGGAGGGACTCAAGAGCATTATGCAAAGTGAATGAACTCAGTCACATAAGGACAAATACTATATAAAACCATTATTGTAGAGTAAGTACAAGGATCAGGGTGGGGGGAGGTGGAAGCAGAGAGAAGATAAGGATGGGTGGATGGGGGAGAATTGATGGGGGGTGGGTGATGGAAATGGGAATGATCCAGTGTGAAAAACAATGTATTAGAACTTTGTAAACAAACCAGTATATGTGTGTGTGTGTGTGTGTGTGTGTGTGTGTGTACCAAAGTTAATGTCTAGGAAGACTGTTTGAACAATGAACCCTTAACTGCAAATGTATGGATTGCACTTCAACATTAAAAAAGCCAAAAGAGACCAAAAGAATTTTCACAACTGGATACATGAACAGCATCATAATAAATGAAGAAAAAAATTAAATCATTTGGCTCTCCAATCAACACTCATAGAAGCAGTAGTAAAAAAATTAAAAGATGTGTTGCATTAGGAAAATCTGCTATCAAGTACCTTTTTAAAGTATTAAAGAGTAAAGATGTAATTTTAAATTAAGAAAACTGAAGGAAAATGCCTTTGAATTATGGTAAAGAACAATGACTATACCAAGAACTGCCAAAATAACAAATAAATATGTTTTGGAAGAAGTGAACCACAGTGAGTGTTCCTTAGAAGCAATGATGGTGAAACTTTGTCCCACATGCTTTAAGCATATTTTTAGAAGGGGCCACTCCCTTGAGAAAAGTGTCATGCTTGGAAAAGTATAGGGTCAGCATAAAAGAAGACGACCTTCAAGGAGATAGATTGGCACAAGAACCGCAACAGTGGAAGCACAGCAGAGACTGTGAAAATGGTGCAGGCTGGGCAGGGCTTCGTTCTGTTGGGCCAAGTGTCCTTATGAGTTAGAGCCAATCGGACGGCTCCTAACAACAACACAGGGAGGCTAGCTCAGTGCTAAGAGTCTGTGTACACTAAGCAAAGGCATACTTGCAGCAATTCATTTTAGTATATTTGATAAATGCACACTTGGTCAGATGGCCATGCTGTATATAGACACTTTGCACCTGTCTAATCAAAGGCAAACAATAGGATCTTTTCATAATTCAAATGCCTGCTTGAATGTGAGGAGTATCTTTTGAAAAGCAAATCAAAAGAGTTGTCTTTTAAAATTTTTTATTTTGTTGTTATCACTGAGAATATGCACAGCAAAAGCAAACATCAGGTTTCAATATGTATAATTCACTGATATTGATTACATTCTTGAGTTGTGCTACCAAACTCACCTTCATTTTCTGAGTTCCCATTAACATAAACCCACGGCTTGCTAAGGCTCTTAGCTAATGTATTTAGTTGCTATTGTCGATTTAAACGTGTATTGACAGCTCTTAAAAGAATCCAGTCCCTAAAACAGGCATTCTTTACTTTTGGTTAAGTGTCATCGAGTCGGCAGTGACTCATAGTGACCCTGTGAACAACAAATCTGAACCTTGCCCTATTCTGTAGCATCTTCATCTCTGTATTCTTCAGCCCATTATTACAGTCACTGTGTCAATTTATCCTGTGGAGGGTTAGACTGAGATAATGTGTCATTTTAAAAATATTTCAGAAGGTATTTTTGGCTTTGCTGTTGTTGATTGTCTTCGAGTCAAGCATGACTCATAGCAACCCTATGAATAAAAGGCTTGAAGCGCCTCTTCAACTATCGACATTTATCAAAGTTCATAGAGTTTCCGGATGCATGTTATTTAGGAAGTGGATGCCACTCCTGCTTCCAGACCTGTCATAGTATGTTATTGTTGTTATTGCCTTTGAGTTGCCTGTGATGTATAGCAACCCTATGTACAGCAGCTCCTAACCCTTCCCTCTCCTGAGCCAGTCTCACTAACATCAACACACCATCTCCCATCGCCCCAGTTACTGTATGAATCCATCTTATCCCGGGTCTCCCTCTTTTGTGCTGTCCATCCATCCTTCTGAGCATGATGTTCTTCTCCAAGGACCAATCTCTACTGGCCACTTGCCCAAAGTGAAGCAGAGCTTCAAAACCCTAGCCTCCAAGGTGAGACTTGGTTTCACCCTCTCAAGACTGACCTATTAGTTTTGTAGGAAGTCCATGAAGTTCAAGACTCTTCTCCAGCACCACAACTCAAAGGCATCTATTCTTCTTTTGTCATCCTCAGTCATTGCCCAACTCTCTGAAGCATAACAAGTAATTGAGAAGACCATAGCCTGGATTAGGAGTACCTTTGTACCTAAACTGACATCATTGCTCTTCAGCACTCTGGAGAGTCCATGACAGCAGATTTTCCCAATGCAATTTGTCTTTTGATTTCCTGACTGCTGGTGGTAAGAGTGCTAATTGTTGATCCGAATAAGCTGTAATTTTTGGCTTATGCGTTGAATATTATCTTCAAAAAATTTCATGGAAAAAACCTTTTAATAATACAGAAACTAACATATACATGTGCTGAAATACTCTTATTGTCACACTGAAGGTATTGGCCAAAAGTCACTTGTTCAGCTTCTGCTTTGGGGTAAAAGATATCACATGTTTTAAAAGTGATTTCTGGTTGATTTCCCCATACTTCTGCCATCTACTAAAATAGTGTTTCAAGTGTCTTCTGATCTTCATCAACAATTTCTTGAAACAATAATATATATATTTTTAATTACTACCTAACTTGGGAGGAACTGGAGAGTATTATGCTGAGTGAACTAACTCAGTCCTGCAAGGACAAATATTGTACAAAACCTTTGTTATAGAATGAGTATGAGGATTCAAGAGAGGGAGGTGGAGTGCAACAATGAATGAATGGAAACCCAAAATCTCTGTAAATGTTTATGAAAATTAATAAAATATAATTATAGAAAAAAAAGAGAGGGAGGTGGAAGCAGAGGGATGAGGATGGATTGGGGGTGTGTTTGTTACACAATTTGTTTGGGCGGTGGTAAAGGAAATGGGAAAGATCTGGTAAGAAAAACAATGTATTCAAACTTTGTAAATAAGTCAGTATATTTAAAAAGCAAACAAAAAAAAACCAACCCCTCACTAAACATGTATGAGTTTCCAAGGGGAAAGGGGATCAGAGGAGTGAGGGTGGGTGGGGATGAGGGTGAGAATAATCATAGAATCGCACAATTTGATGGGTAGAGCAAGGGGTGGGGAAAGAAAATGGGAAAGATCTGGTGTGGAAAACAATGTATACAAACTTTGTAAGTAAACTAGTGTCGTGAACCAGGTGACTTTTCCCTAAAGACTAAAATGCTTGCATCTTCATAGCTAGGCAATGTTAAAATCCAGAATTTTGATAACTAGATGTTGTGAATTCATTTTAGATCACTGAACTATCTGGATTCCAAATGTAACATTACACTCAAATATCCAGCTTCCAAAGTAATGTCTGACACGTCTTTGAATCCATGAAATCAAATTAGTTTAGTATGATTCAAGTTTCATAATAAAGGTTTCTTTTTCTCATTGAATTTTTTTTTGTCTGAAACATTTTTAAAAACTTAGGTTAGGAAAAATTTAAAAATTTGTAATGATAATCTAGAACTAAGTATTTTCATACTGGAAATTTCATTAAATATATGACATTTTGTCTAGAAAGGTAGCTAATGTTGGACAAAGTATTGTCATTACTTTTGTAACAGACTCATAAAAATACTTAAGAGTAATATAGTGCACAAAAACATTAAAATGGAGAGTTCAAGCTTTTGTAGCTGTCTAACAGACTCCTTTTCTCTTAGCAGAAAGTTTGTCCTTCCCTGGCTAGCAGATGTTGCTCTGGTGCTGCCTTTATATTCATTAACCCATAATGAATCTATTAATTGAATATGTAAGTTTGACTAATTAGATTTAAGACATTTCTTCAGATTTAAAGGGTAATAATAAAAAATTTAAACCGCAACACCAGATCGAGCATTTAAGACCTGATAAATGTGAACTGGAAAGTGCACAATTCCAATATGAATTAGTTAATTGCCTCTGCTAATTTAGGTGAACTACATTAGCAGAAAGGTCGATCCATTTGAGGGTTGATGTGTTTTTCAAATAATAAATTAAAAATAGTGAATCAAAGAGCAGTGCAAAGTGGGAT
This sequence comes from Elephantulus edwardii, assembly GCF_000299155.1. NCBI lineage: Eukaryota > Metazoa > Chordata > Mammalia > Macroscelidea > Macroscelididae > Elephantulus > Elephantulus edwardii. Next base: position 5,184,874 of record NW_006399895.1, read on the forward strand.
GGTGTGGAATCCACTTTTTACTTCCTGAGACGTAGGGGCTGATGGAGTGCAATAGAGTGGACATTCTGTGGGTTAACCAGACTCTGCCTTATAGATAACAGAGAGCTGATTGTGTAACAAACCACCAACTACTCATACACAAGTTCAAGCTGAAGCTGAGGAAAATTAAACCGAATCCACAGGAACCAAAATATGACTTTGAGTCTATCCCACCTGAATTTCAGAACCATCTCAGGAGCAGGTTTGAGGCCTTGAGCATTATTGAGCAAAGACCAGATGAGTTGTGGGAGGATGTCAAGGTTATCATCCAGGAAGAGTGCAAAAGGTCTTTACAAAGACAGAAGAGGATAATAGAGAAGCCTTGTTTAAAATAACAATGCTTGGGCCATACCATAGACAACTGGTACCTCTGGAGGTGGAGCTAGATATGTGTGTGTGTGTGTGTGTGTGTGTGTGTGTGTGTGTGTGTGTTTTAAAACTCCCCTAAATTATATAATAGCAGCCAAATTGGGTAGGGGGGAATTTGGAAAGAACTCTGGCAGCACAGTTACTGTAGAGTACTTGGTTGTTAACTAGGAGGTCAGTGGTTTGAACCCACTAGCTGATCTGTGGAGAAAGATGTGACAGTCTACTATAAAGATTACAGAAACCTTAGAAATGCTATGGGGCAATTCTGCTCTGTCCTATAAGATGATCACTATGAGTCAGAGTCAATTTGTCAGCAAAGGGTCAAGTTGAAAAATATTGAACTAATCCATAAATGTCCAACCCTAGCAGGAGGAAGTGTCCCTGGATGGTATAAATGGTGTACTCGGCTGCTAACCAAAAGAATAACAGGTCAAGCCCACTCAGAGATGCAGTAACTGGGGTAATGGAGGTAGGTGTGTCAATCAGTGAGACTTGCTTAGGACAGGGAAGGCTTCAGAGCTGCTGTACATAGGGTCATCTACGAATGTCCGGCAACTCAACAGCACATAGCAACGATGACAACAACAACAAATCTACCTAAAAAAAAAATTCAGCCTTTAAAAACTTTATTAATTCTTCTTGGATGCACATGGAGTTGCCACGGGTCAAAATTATGGGTAAGTAGGAAAGTGGCAACATCTGTCTATGGCAGAGATGTACATAGTGGGGACATGAATTAGAGTCATACTAATGATCTCCTTTCTTACTGCGTGGCACCATCATAATTTTCTCTTTTAGCTAGGGCTGTATAAAATTGTCTGAAGGAATATATGATTAGGCATTATCTGTATGACAACAGTCCAGAACAAGAGGAACATTGTAAAGTGGACTCAGAGAGGATAGAGGGAGAGGAGGATGGGAAATGTGTAACAATGAACAATTTTTAAAAAAATAACCAATGAACAAAAACAAAGGGTCTTATATTTGACATTACATAATTTGGATTTTGGAAAGTGAGACACAATCTCAGATCCAAGATTTAGGAACCTTAATTGGATGCTTTTGGAAATTCTTTCATGGCCCATATTGAAGAAAATGCATTCTCTGTCTCTTGTGTCTTGTGTTCTCCTTAGCACCTAGCAGAATATAAAGCTTATTGAAAGCACCAACAAAAATATTTGTGAATTTGCTTTCCCCCTTTGTAGGTTCTCTCACACTGTGGATCAGCACTGGAGACCCTGACTGCTTTTCTGTTTCAGGTGACACTTGAATAGTTTCACACCTAGAGATCCTATCATTGCAAACTGGCTCTGGCTTTGGGAGTACACTTCACTGGGTTCTTCATGAAGTCTCCAGAGACTTTGTGTGCGTCAGTGTGGACAATCAATATTTGTTTAATTTAATTTGATAGATGTTCTTCATAGATGCCATTGAGTCCATTTTGACATGTGTCCCTCAGGTTTTTCTAGGTTGTTAGCTTTATAAAGACTGATCACTAGATATTTCTTCCCTAGACAACTGAGTACATTGGAATCACTAACTAAAGCTGAGTGCTTAACACCAGGGCTTCTTATTTGATGGGCCGAAGGGAGAGAATGAAGGCCTTGTAAAAGAAAGAACATGTATGCACATAGGAAGACTACTCCTCATAGTTGGATGTTGGGTATCCACCTTGAAAGTCTGTGCTGTGCACTGATCTCGAATGCCTTCCATTTCTGCTATTCTTGGGGTCTTGTGATCTTGATTAGGACTCAGCAACAGTCTTTCAGAAATTAACTTGAACAGTTAAAAAGAAAGAGGCTGGCATTCACACACACCCGACACCCAGAATGTTATTTATCTTTTTCAGTAGGCCATTTTAGCATGTAAGAGAGCAAACTATTAGCCTTGCTTTTAAGTAAATATGAACATGGATTCCTATTTCAAATATCACCAAAGTTCTAGTGAGAATTCCTTAAATGCAAAGATTCTCTAGATTGAAAGATTGGATAAGGGCATAAGGATTTGGGAAACAAATTTACCATTTAAAAAAAAAATAGAGCATTACAAGGTAGCTAAAAATAGTTAAGAATCCTATGTTGAAATGAGACATTCAAAAAGGTAAAAAAAAAACCCAACAAAAAATAAACAACAAACTAAGGACTGCAGCCTTCAGTATGGATTGACGCTCAATGTCAAGAAGACAAAGATTCTCACCACTGAACCAATTAATTGGCAGCATCAGGATGGATGGTGAAGAGATTGAGATTGTTAACAACTTTAGTCAGCTTGGCTCCATGGTCAACACTCTTGGCACCAGTAGCCAGGAAATAAAAAAACATATTGCGATGGGAAAGTCTGCTGTTAGGGACCTCTCCAGGGTACTGAAGAGCAATGGTGTCACTCTGGAGACTAAGGTGTGTCTGATACAGGCTAGTCTTTGCAATCACTTGTTATGCATCAGAGAGTTGGACAACGACTAAGGAGGATAAAAGGAGAATTGATGCCTTTGAGCTGTGGTGCCGGAGAAGAGTATTGAATGTACCCTGAACTGCCAAGAAAACAAACAGATTCATCCTGGAGAGGGTTAAACCAAGCTGCTCCTTGGAGGCAAGGATTCTGAGGCTTCGTCTGACATACTTCGGACATGTAAGGAGGGAGAGGTCCTTGGAGAGGGACATCATGCTTGGTGGGGTGGAGGGAAAGTGCAGGAGGGGAAGAGCCTCTATGAGGTGGATTGATTCAGCGACTGGAGTAATTGGGATGGGTGTGTTAGAGGCCGTGAGATTGGCATAGGATAGAGTAGGGTTTAGGGCTGTTTTACATAGGGTCGCTATGAGTTGCAAGGGACTCGACAGCACGTAACAACAACAGGTAATGTGAAAGCAGGGAAAAACAGTTACTTGCCAACTACTTACCTGGAATTAAAATTAAAAAAGAAAAACGACTGCGGAGTTGGTGTGTGAGGAACTCTACCTAGCACACATAGGGGGATAAAATAGTTGCTCCCATTCTGAGACTTGCTACTGTGGCTTTCTCTGTGATAAATTTATATTCTAAAACTATGGAAGGAGATGATCAGGTTATACCCATTAGACTCTGGAGCTCTGGTGGCCTAGTGGTAAGGAGTTGCACGCACTGGGTTCGAATCTATCAATTGCACCTATAAGAAAGAGGGGCAGTTAACTCTTAGGTGATTAATTTCCTCTGAAAATCTGTCAGAGGGTCAACTATAAGTGGATTCTACTTATCAGTACATAATGTCACTACTAAGCTAACAGATACTATTGCTGTTTGTTCTTAAAAGTTAAAAGGTCTTATGCACACCCATGTTTATCGCGGCTTTGTTCACAATAGCAAGGAGTTGGAAACAACCCAGGTGCCCATCAACAAACGAATGGATAGAGAAGCTGTGGTATATTCACACAATGGAATACTATGCTGCATTGAAAAACAAGGAACTCATGCAATATTATTCAAAATGGGTGAGCCTGGAGGACATTATGCTGAGTGAAATATCTCAGTTGCAAAAGGACAAATATTGCATGGTGCCCCTGCTGTAAAATGGGACTGATATCAGTGCTGTGGTAAAACTGAGAAAAACTGGATAAATTGTGTATACTGCACTGAAACAGATGAGGGAGAGAATAATTTAAAAGCGATGTATGATAGGATATTATGGTTATCACAAGAATCTACAATTAAGGTTGCCTAGTGGAGTGTACTTGGGGTGGTGGGAGGGGTGCAGGGGGATTGTGTATCAGGGAGAGAGTGTTTATTCTACTTTACATAGAGAGGAGCACACTGGGGTGGAAGGGAGGGCTGGGTGGGGAGAGAAGTGCAGCAATGAGTGAATGGAAATCCAAAATCTCTGTAAATGTTCATTAAAATTATTTTTTAAGTTAAAAGATCTTTTAATAAAAGACCCTCCTAAACTAGATACAGTGTAAAGTGTGTCTACCTCTCTGAGATATTCCCCTAAGGTAATCCAAATTCTAACAATGCTATCTCCCAAAAGATTTCTCAACCAGATCAGGCAAAATGTATTTAAATCAAGCTCTTAGAGTTTTTATGTTTGAAAAAAATACTACATTTGTTTATTAACTTTCTCTAATCATCTTTCACTTACTACGTGAATGAAATAATCTCATCTGTTCTTTTTAAATAGATTTTTAAAAATTTTATACTGATGTACATATAAAATTTCGTATACATTGTGTTTCATTTATTACATTGTTTATATTTGACACATTCCTTCATTCACATTGTTTTTCATAGGATCACTCCTCATACATTGTATTTTATAAAACCTATCACCATTGACTGGAAGCAGGAGCGGCATCCACTTCCGAAATGGCTTGCCTCCAGAAACTGTATGTAGGAACAGTGCTCAGGCCGTTCATTCATAGGGTCGCTATGAGTCGTCTACGACTCGACGGCATTAAACAACAACAACAACAACATCACCATTGATCCCGGAGAGGATACTATCAATGGATGGGACCTTCTAAAGATTAAAAAATCCCTGTGCACATCAAAAACTTTTTCTAATAGGGGAAAAGCAAACCTACTGACTTGGAAAAACATTTGGCAATGGAGTGGCATCAACTTTCTAAATAACATGCCTCTGGAAACTACATGAACTTCGATAAATGTCCATAGTTGTAGAGGGGCTTCAGGCATTTCATTCATAGGGTCGCTATGAGTTGTACTCGACTCAAAGGCAATCAACAACAACATCTCAGACAAGGGCCTCATAACGAAAGTTTATGGAATACTACAAGACCTCCGCCAGCAACAACAACAAAAAAAAGACTGATAAGCCAGTTACAAAACGGGCAAGACATCTGGAAAAACTTTTCACATAGGAAGACATTTCCATAACCAACAAAACACTTGAAATGCTCAGAAGCTCTTCGTTTTTAAGTACATTCACGTGCAGATACCCACCAACAACGGCAGAGGGAGCCAATGCCTTTTTCCTCAGGTCCTTAGAAAAACTAAGTAGCATGGAATTTTAATTTCTCCTTCTATTCGGCTATTTGTGATTATAAATTACTGAGTACATCTCTGCACCTAGAGCGAAGCCTTTAAAGCATATGTGAAGTATAATTGGGCTTTCCAACAAGGAACATTCTAATATCTGCTTTTAAAATAGTCCCTGGAGTCGTTCTACATGGCTGTACTGTAAAAGTAAAGAATTGTATTTTGTAATATGATTGTTGGAGTCATTACTAATTATGAGTCTACTCCATATAATCACTTTTACCCCTTGACATAGGATATAGTGGCCACGGGCTACATCAGGGGATGAGGAAAATAACTATGCAGGGAATTTCCATGGTTAATAAACACCACAATCTCAGACTCCTTTCTTCTGGATGTTGGAAGGAAAAGGAGAATTAAATGAACATTTAAGTGGCAAATAAAAATTTAATATACACATTAAATAAAATGTGTATATATATATATAAAATGGACATTTTCATAATGGAGCCACGATACTTCATTAAGCATTTCTGGATTTTTAAAAAAATTAAAACTCCATATACACTTTTATTAATAAATTAAATGCCAGTTTTTCGATAAATATACCTTACATTAAGCTTGCTTGTTAGAGTTTTCCAGAGCATTTCAAAGAAAATAGCCTAGCAGATCTTCTTTGAGATGAACAAGATCATTAGGACACATTTTTATCTGAAATAAGCACTGAGATCATTCAGCATAAAACCTGAGGGCCCTAATTTTTTAAATATTTCAAGCACTGTGTCTCATTCAAATCATTAGACTCAGAGACATTTAAGGAACTGATTCAATTAGCCCAGAAGAGGAAAATGCTGTAGAGTGTGATTTATTTTTGCACATAAATTACAATGTAAGTGTATCTGTTAGAAATGTGGGCTGTCACCATGGTTAGCAGTGGGGACAGGAAGGTGATTGTGCAGGGCTACCTGGGGCTGAAGTGGCCCTTTGCACATGGAAGCTTCAAGTGCAAGTCAGATTTCCAGGACTGTCAAAACCAAAAGTGAGCTTTTTGTTAAAAAAGGAATTTTTGTGTTCCATTCAGCTTGCCTCAGTGATTTCTAAAGCGTGTTTATGAATTTAGCAAATAACACGCCCCCTTTAACTACAAACAAAAAGGTTAAATTGTTTTGATTTCATACCTTACCAACTAGCTTCACATAAAGCTGGTTCCTTAAAATTACAATTTTGCATTCTATTACTTAGGTGAGGAAATATGAGGCAGGAATTTATTTTTCTCTGCTGCAACTCCAGGATATTGGCTCCGCTAGGCCTAATAAATTGTTTTCACAAGGAAATAAATAGAGCATGCTGTAGTTTATGCTCCCTTGTGCAAGGGGTTTTAAACAAGATGTATCCTAAACAATAAATAATTACAGATGGAGGTGGATGGGAAAAGGAAACATTATAGGAGTGGGAAAAAATGTTGTGTTTTTTTTTCTTTTTTTAACCAAATCAGTAGGAGGGGGGAAAGAAATTATAAATGCTACAAACTTAAAAGTAATTTTAGCCTTCACCACCGGTAATCTATGAAAGAAATAAGACAGTAAAAGGAGAAGAGGAAGAAAGAATAAGAATGTGGGAAGAAATGTAAGGACAGCCTAAAAAGAAAGTAATAGCTCAGTAAATGTATAAATAGAACAGAAACCAAAAGGATGTGCACTTAAGGGGCAGTTGTAATTCACTGCTCTTTTATGCTAAATGTTGTCCTCACTTTAAGTTAAAGACAGCTCCAATCATGAGCTGAAACTAGTGGAAAATAAATAGTGAAATGAAAAAAAAGTGTTACTTTTGTAATCTGTGAACAAGAAGTTTATAATAAAAGATGAGGAAAGGCAAAAGAAACCGTAAGATCAGGAGGAATGTTCTTTAAGCAGGAAGCTAGAACAGCTATTTCCATTTATAATGGAAGTAAGTAGTAAACAGTGCCTTTATACATTTTTAGTAATAAATAGGGAACAGATTTATTTTCTTCAATCTAATCAACATAACTTCATATTAATATGATTACTATGTGTTCTACGCTGTTTTAGCAATCAAGGAAGGTCCAAAGACATGTTACCATTGTTGTTGTTAGATGCCATTGAGTCATCAACGTCTCATAGTGACCCTATGAACAACAGATCTGAACTCTGTCTTCTCCTGCACTGTCCTTATGATCTCTGATATGCCACAGTCACTGTGTCAATCTATCTTGTCGGGGATCTTCCTCTCTTTTGCTGACTCTCCACCTTTCCCAGCATAATGTCCTTTCCCAAGAACTGACCCTTCCTGACAACATGCCCAAAATATGTGAGATGAACTTTCACCATTCTTACCTCAAAGGAGCATTCAGGTTAAACTTCTAAGGCATATCTGTTTGTTCTTTTGGAAGTCCATGGGATATTCAGTACTCTTCTGCAACCACAATTCAAAAGCATCAATCATTCTTTTTGTCATCTTTATTCACTGTCCAACTTTCAGATGCATAGGAAGTAATTGAAAAGACCATGACTTGGATTTGCCACACCTTAGTCTTTAAACTGTCATTGTTGCTCTTTAGCACATTGGAGAGGCCCTTGACAGTAAATGTTTCCAATGCAGCATGCCTTTTGATTTCTTCACTGCTGTGACCCTGCGTGTTGATTGTGGATCCAAGTAAAGTGAAATCCCTGCTTTTAACATTGTCCTGAACTAGCTGAAGAATGTCTTGCATAAAAGCCACCAGAATACCATGCAAATGAGTCTACTATTTGTCACTTTAGTAGGCCCCTTAAAAAGGTTTATGAGATGAAACCAAATGATCTTTCCTAAAACCAAGAGATTTTTTTCCTGTCCAGAGTAGAAGGGACTCTATTTGCTTTTCCTGCTCTCTCTCACTGAAGCCTCACTTGTCATTTAAGAAGCTCAGATGTCAAATTCTTTGGTCCATCACCCAGATAATTTTATTAATCTGGGGGGGTGTAATTTGTTCTCACAACCTCTCAGAGTTAGTGATTTACCTTTCTGTAGAGAAGGGTTATCAGCTATCTACAGGGAAGGACAGACTACTTGTTTTGCAATCCAGCCTCCAGCACTCTCCCTTGCACTGAACTTGACTCATTTTCCTCAAATCAGAACCAGTTCATAGCTGATCCTCCGGTGGTTTTCCCATCAGTAGAAGAGGATTGTCCAACTTTCTCCCTTGGAGCTGCTAGTAGATTTAAACCATCAGACAAGTGTCCCTTTGAGTTAGTAGGGCAATTCATTATGAACAAGGCCACCAGAGCCCCAGACCTTACACAGAGATATTCAAAATGTTTGCAGAATTGGTTCCCAACCATCATTCTTCCCTTTATGATACCTACTTCACTACTCAAACTCTGAAGACATTCTTTTTTGTTTCTCAAATGTATCTTTCATTGATCTATTCTTCTAAGATTTTAATAAAAGTTCACTCCATGTGGTTGTTAGGTGTTCTTCAGTATAGTTAAGAGTCCTTCGGTGTAGTTAGGAGTCATGTATGACTCACGGTGACCCTATGAACAACAAATCCGAAACTTGTCCTATCCCTGTGCCATCTTCACAATCTCTGACACACTTGAACTCATTGCTGTGGTCCCTTGTATCAGTTCATCTGGCTGAAGATGATCTCTCTTTCGTTGACCTTCCACCTTTCCAAGTATGGCATCCCTTCCAAGGAATTGTCTCTCCTAGCATCATGCCCAAAGAATGTGAGATGGAAATTCATCATCCTTGCCTCTAATGAGTACTCTGGCTGCACTTTCTATAAGACATATTTGTTATTTTGGTAATCCATGGGATACTGAGAACTCTTTTTCAACACCACAACTCAAGGACATCAATTCATCAATTCGTCTCTGTCATCTTTATTCACTGTCTTGCACTCAGATGTGTAGCAGGTGATTGAGAATACCATGGCCTGAATCAGACACACTTTAGGATTCAAACTTGCATCATTGCCCCTCCATAATTTGGAGAGGTTTCTGATGGCCAACTTTCCCAATGCAATATGTTTCCCGAGCTCCTAACTGCTGGTACCAAGGGTGTTGACTGTGGATTCAAGTAAGATGAAATCACTGACAATTTCAATCTTTTCTTAATTTATCATAATGTTGCTTATCAGCCAAGTGGTGAGGATTTTTGTCTTCTTGATATAGAGATCCAATACATATTGAAGGTCACAGTCTCTGGTCTTCTGCAGCAAGCATTTCAAGTTCTCCTCATTTTCAGCAAGCAGGATTGAGTCATCTGCATAATGCAGGTTGTTGATGAGTCTTTCTCTGATATTGATGCCATATACTTCATTGAGTCCAACTTCTTGAATGATTTGTTCAGCATACAGGTTGAACAGTTATGGAGAAAGGGTATAACCCTGACACACACCTCTCCTGATTTTAAACCATGCAGTGTTCCCTTGGTCCTTTGGGCCTAATCTAGCTTCATCCCATAAACATACATGGTTATTGAAAATCTCTCAGCTGCCTAAACTAAGATCTATACTTTCTCCATGAAAATAATCCATGCAGGTGATTTTTGGGAATATATTTTGGGGTGTGGGTGGCTGGAACATAGTTGTATAAATCTGGCATAGTGGGTTACATATCATATTTGAGAGCTAACTGAAAAGTCAGCATTTGAAAGCCACCAGTCACGTGGTTGGAAAAAAAGATGAAGTAATCCACTCCCAGCTGTGGAAACTGATACACGGTAGTCTTGATTCTTATTGAGATAGGCATCAGAATATTTTGTTCAGTTTGATTATACTAAAATCACTACTTTGTAGCATTCAACTAGGAGGCTTTAGTCACTCAACTTACCTAAGGTAAGGTCTTTAGGGACTAATATTTAGTACCTAAGGAGATGAGCAGCTAGGAACTCTAAAACAGCACTTTAAGTGTGAGTTGAAGAATTAGTTCTTGGAGGATGCCCCTTCACGAAGCTATTCTTTGCAAGATCATCAGGAGTTGAAGCAGTGAGTATCAATCAGTAGGCCTATGCCTGACCCCCATCCAGAGTGGTGAGGGAACAAGACCCCTCGAGTCTTTTCAAGTGGACCCTTATCTAGTCTGTGGAACTTAGCAACGGGTGTCTTTGGTTTCTTGACCTGTATTGACCCACAGACTAGAAAACGACCTGTTTGAGCTAGGGAAACAAATTAGGGGCCAAAAGCGATGGAAGAACATTGAAGAAGTACTTATATGAAGAGTTTAATTGAATGGGATCAAGAATGTCATCTGAGTAACAGAAAAACAAAACAAAATATGAATGTGTTTATGTGGGAAGGAATGTGAGGCGAGAGCTGGAAGGAGAGAGGGTCCCAGAAGGAGACCCAGAAAAGGTCTATGAAATGCTTAAATTCCCAGGAGATAAACCCGGCCCTACCGGCAGAGGGCAGCACCTGGACGGGAGAGGCCAGGCTAAGGCCGCCGGGCGTCGACCTGCCCGCAGGGGGATCTGCATTTTGAGTGTAGGATGAGATACTCGCACCCATCATTAGCCCTCCCTGATTTGCCACGTTAAGTGGAGTGGGCTGTCGGTGTTTGCGAGGAGAGGTGTCGTTGCAAACAGCCTGGTCCCCTGCCTCTGTGAAGGGAAAGGAGGGCGTCTCTGGAGGTCTCCCCCAGGAAGGATGGGAGTGGGGGTTCAGTTAGCACTGGGGCTGGGGTGAGAGGAGATCGGGGACCCCGCTGCAGCGTCCCCGTGGAAGTCGCGGCCTCGTCGCCCACCTCCAGACCCGCGTCTCGGGCTTCTCCGGCCCAGACTGCGCGCCCCACTCCCCTCTGCAAGTCAGTGCACGGCCGGGCGGCGCTCGGCTTCCGGGGCCACGACCCTCGCCTAAGTGCGCCACCCGCCGGGTGCTGACGGCCGCAGAGCTAAGACTGGGTCCCGCTCGGCTCACCGAGCCCCACGCGGCCGCGGCGCAGGCTCCCGCTCGAGCCGTCGGGGACGAGGGACGCCAGGCCGACTGGAGGGCGGGCGCGGAGCAACCGGTCAGCGGCGCGCGGGCCGTGGACTTTATGTAAATCGGGGCCGCGCCCGGGCCTCCTAGGTAGGATGGACCAGCCCCCAACGCCTCGGCCCTCACGTCCAATAAGAAGAGCCCCAGCTTGACACCTGCCTATATACAGGCGAGCGCGCCCTGGCCGCGGACCACGCACAGCCCCCACGCCGCGGGCGAGCGAGACCTCGGCCCGCCACCATGACTTCCAGTAAGATCGAGATGCCGGGCGAGGTGAAGGCTGACCCCGCCGCCCTCATGGCGTCCCTGCACCTCTTGCCCTCGCCCACCCCAAACCTCGAAATCAAGTACACCAAGGTAAGTAGCCGGCACTCGCCCGCGGGCCACTCAAGACTTTCTAGAAACTTCTTTCCCCCGATCTTTCCAACGGCCGAGGGCGGTGTGACGGGCCAGCCTGCCCTCTCTGCACGGCCGAGGTCCGCCTCGTGTGGATTTGGCCGTCCTGCCTGGGTCTTGGGACTCCAGGGAACGTGCCCCACTCCGAAGCGCAGCGCCTAGAGGTCGCGGTCAACGGCTCCCTCCGTAAACCGCGTCTGCTGCTGGTTTCTGCTCCTTTTCTTGGAGCCTCAACTGCAGCGGAGGAGTCAGAACCACTTGGGCTCCTCAGAGGGGAGAAGAGGAGGGTTTCTCCGCCAAACTGGCCTGGCGGCCTCGGGCGCTCCTTCTCGGTGCTCCGCGGGCAGGGGCCGCTCGGCTGCTCGGGATCGGGTCCCCCGAGGGCCGCTCCGCGCGAGGGGCTTCCCTGCAGCAACGTGTCAGGACGCGCCGAGCAGCCCAGGCTCCTTCCAGCGATTCCATCCAAACCCAGCTGCAGCTTACAGTAGATCCCGTGTCCACGTTTCATTTGAATTTTGTAGGCAGTGGCGTTTTCCCGGGAAAATGCCAAACAGCTCTAAACGTGCTCAGATTTAAAAGTTCTCTTTGGGAGTGCAAAAGTACAGTTTTTTAAATAACGAATTCTGACAATCTGGATTTGCCATGCCAAATTAATTTTTTTTTGTTCTAGTCTATAAAAATTAGTAAAAGGTTCGCCACCTAGTACAAATGGAATATCCTTCCTTTCTGCATGTTCTAGATAGGAGAAGGTATTACACGGAAGGTTGCAGTGTTTTGGCCAGCGGGATATACAAAATTTAAAGTCACGTTTCTTAGATTCATTTTACAATTCTCTTACATGATTCCGTCCCTTTCAATCAGTTTCTGCCCTGACTTCTCCCAACTGACTTAAACTCATATGTGTGCAGAGTATAGTTAAAAACTATTTTCTAAAATGCTTACTACAGAATAAACGAAGTTTTGTAAATAAGTAAATTGTTTAAACAAGAAACAATGCCAGAATATTGCAACTTTGCTTTCATTGAATTGTAATGTACAAATCGGGGTCATTCAATATTAAATGACGGTTTAGGTGGATTTGATGTACCTGTTAGCTTTTTTTTAGATGGTGTAACAAATCTTTGAAAGCCTTTCTAATGAGAAGTCGTTAATGGTTACGGCCATTTAAGCATTGTTTGCATAACAATGGCGTTAGTGTGTGGCGGTCTCTGGGTTTGGAACAATTGGGGGTGGTAAGTGCGGCATAAGTTTTGTTTTATAAAGGTCCGGAGCTTCTATAGCCTCTCTTTAAAGGTTTAAAGATAACAAGGCGTATATTGAGAGTAGAACTAATTCTCAGAGTTGAGGCATTTGGAAGGGTTTGATTCTAATCTTAATTTTCCTCACTGTCCCTGAAAGAAGTTTGAAGTATGCAGTAGGTATCTTTCTTGGAATTTAATTTGGAAGTGCCTCCAGTTTTCTTTTCCTCTCACTAACCCCTTTCTCTTTTCTTTCTTGTTCTCCCCCAGTAGAAAAGACAACTGATTTATAGCTAATTGGAGCCTTTAATGTGGTGTCTTTTAGCTCCAGGAAGACTTTTATCCAGTATCCACTTTCCCACTTATTACAAAGAAAAACAATCAGAAATGAAATAATGGGTTGTAATCTGATTCTTTAATTTGTGGGGAGGAGGTACCTTATATTTGGCTTGACAAACAACCCTCATAAACACTGTGTAACACTAATCTAAATTCTAGCTCTTGTCACAAAAACTTGTAAAATCAAGTATCTGTGAACATTGCCAGAATATTTCCTCCTCTGTTTAAATTTTCTTGGACAAGCAATTTGGGGGGTTTGTTGTTTGGCTGTATGGTGTGGTTTTTTTTTTAAAAAAACTTGAGGAGTAGAAGCTTTTTGATAGCTATGGGTAATGATTTTTTTTTTTCTTAAAAGGAAAGTAAGATTAATGAAGAGTCTTAAAAAATTCACTTAGGATTACAAGTGAGGGAAATTATATTACCAGTTTCAAACAGAAGCATGAACAAAGTAGAATGGACAGCTAGTCTTCTACAAAAGTGATGCCGTATTCATTAGGAATTTTTTTTAAAGGTAATGGCTAGAAAAGTATCCTGCATTTGGGCCTATTGAATAACACGTATAAAAGGAATTTTGTTAGAAAATGGTGCTATGTTTTAAGCATATATAGGTGGAACATAAACGACTCACTTTTGTTTAGTTAAATGAATATGATTTTCCTGTGCAATTTTTCCAATATGATTTTGGGACTACCACAAAATCAAGCAACCTGTAATATATATTTAGACTGCTTTGCCCTTATGATCTTGAATTTTGCTACCATCCTCCTCATTTTTTGAGATCGTCTTTGTGTGAAAAGTCTAGGGAGGTCATCAGATATAAAGACTACTGCCTTTGGCTACCAGAGAAAGAACCAGGGAAAATGCTCCAGAGTTAAAGTTCAATCCTTAAGGATGTTTCAAAGGGCTAAATATGTGGGTTTGTAGTTACTTTAAATTATATTCAATCTTTAAAGTAAACATTATTTTCTCTGAAGTTCTGTTCTTAAACACTATATAGCCTTATTGCAGCAAGCTAGAAATCACATTTTAAAATTAATCTTTATTAAGGATTATGTAAAAAGACTGTTAATTAAGAAAGTAATGATAACTCTGCCCATATTATGTAGCAAAGGACCAGTTGGTGACCAAGAGAATGTGTATTTCTTGCTTGTGTTCTAAGAAGCCTGCACAATTTGAGGGACCAATTTGGGGTTAAGAGAGTGTGCATCCCTTGCATATATCCTTAGAAGACTAGTATATGATTCTGATTGCTTTTTAGCAGTTCACTTATTCATGTTTTTCAAGGTATTTCTGGTTTATCAGTGTAATTTTCAGACTTTTGTGTGTGTCTTGTTGTTGTTGTTAGTTGTCATTGAGTCATCTGTGACACACAGTGACCCTTTGAACAACAGGGATATGTATAACCTGAAAGCCCACTGCCTTCTGGTCTATGTCAACTCTATAGCCAGAGTAGAACTTGCTCCATGAGATTTGTAAGGCTATAAATCTTTACAGACTGCCATGTCTTTATCCTTAAAAGTAGCCAGTGGGTTCAAACTATTACCTTTTCAGTTAGTAGCGAGGCATTTTAATCACTGTGCCACCAGGGCTCCCAAGAGCTAAATAAAACTTTTATACATAATTGCAAAATTAAGGCTCAGCACTCCAGAGTAACCTTCCAGATTCCCAGGTCTAAGGAAACTTGTCTTTATCTTATATCTGCTTTCTCCACTGCCCCTCGCCCAACATTTTGAAATCTCTCTTTTGTTTTGTATATGTATAACTTTAAACTTACCCAAAAAAGTCAAGAGCTGTGGTTTTCATCCAGTATGATCGAAACCTATAGCATTTGTTGTGTACCAGCGTCCTAAACAGGAAGAAATAAAAGGCAATCAACTGGAAAATCAGTAATGATGTACAGTTGGGTGCCTACTGTTTATTTTATTATTCTTTAACAAGCTCATTTAATGTTGACTGTTTTCAAGGCTCAATTTCAATTTCATCCAAAGGCTATATGAGTGGTTGTGTCTCTAGTGAGGGTTCTTCCTGCTCTCCTAGCTGGGCTATGAGTCTGTGCTTTTTAAAAAAAATGCTTTTTTTTTCTTCCCAAAACAGGCTGTCAGTAAGAACAGTGGTAGTTCAATCAACCTCTGCAATAACAAAATGAGGATAATAATGATACTATCATTATTAGAAAGTTATTTACATCGTGTTGTTTTTGTTGTGTCTGATGGTGTCCTTAACTCTTTGATATGTATCTTCTTTTATCCTAGGAAAGGCCTTATATAGTCCAAAGGTGAGAATAATTGATAAGGAAGATCTTGGACTTTCAAAAGTTGATATTACTTTTATATTAGTGTATAGATATTAGTGCACTTACTTCACTAAACACTTATTTTTTAATTTAAAATTTCATGTTTATATTGCTGCTAATATGTATTTGAAGATTATATGAACAAGTTTGTTATTTGTGATGTTTGATTCACAGACTTTAAAATACTGTTTGTGATAGTTCCTTGAGTTTTCATTATGTCTAAGACAAGATTCACTCCTGCCCTAGCTATCAGTTCTTACAAGGTAGATATAAGTCTACTTACTTCAAACCTTTCCTCAAGATTGTTTGTTTTAATCATAAACTGCAGTCAAATTGCATGTTTATAGAGGTGTGTATTATTTTTTAAAAAATCCAACACCCCCCTCCCATTCTTTCATCTGTCACATTTTTAGTATGTCTTTGATGTTTGTAACATTTCTATTTAACCCAGAGAAGCTAAGCAGTTTTATCACAGGACTTGAATGAAATGGTTACCCTGAGATCCTGCCCCAACACCATACTTTCTACTGATTGTGTTAACATTAGGATCATCACTTGTGACACTTCTTTCTATAAAATTATAACTTTTCTATTTTATGGTAGATAGTTTCTCTGAGGAGCCTGTGTAGTGATGTTTGACTTCCTTATAATTAAGCTAAAGAAAAGTTAAGCATGCATAGCTAGTGCTTTGTTTTATCAGTGAGGCACATTAATAAAACCATGACCAAATCAGTAAGAATTCCAAATATTAACACATGTAGTTCTCTATCAGATCTTTCATAGTGTCTTATTGAATATGAACCCCAGTGTATTCTTTTTGTCTTTTCCATTATTATAGTGACAACTTGGCAAGGATCCAGCATAATAGACTTTATGATCAATTTTGTAAATTATGTTTTATTGGAACATAGTCACACCCATTTGTTTAAATATTGTTGAGCTACATTAGGACTTGAGCAATTGCAGCAGAGACCTTAGGTCCCACATTTATGGAAAAAGTTGAGATATAGAAAGGTTGTGAAGTTAGAATAGGCCTTTGTTCAAATCTTGATCACTTTTTAGCTGTGTGAGCAGTTAACATTTCTTTATAGTACCAGATGTCATGCCTAATCTTGAAGATTCAGTATTAATCAGGGTATATATGATGTATCCATTCAAAGAATTTCTTCTCTGAGTCTCATTTTCTACATCTGTCAAAACTGAGATAATAGTACCTATCTTATGAGACTGTTGTGGTATTGTGCACCATAGATTCAGATCCAACCCATAGCTGACCTTCTGGTGGATTTTCAGAGGCAATTAATCACAGAAGAGGAGATTGCTCATTCTTCTACCACAGAATAGCTGGTGGCCTCAAACCCAGTACCTTTGGTTTGCAGTGCAGCTTCTTGCCACTAGACCACTCCCTTATGAGATCATTGTCAGTACTAAATGTGAAAAAGGCATATAATGAAAGCAAGGGCCAGTGCCACAGAGTCAATTCAAATTCATAACCACCCTATGGGACAGAGTATAACGGCCCTTATTTTTTTTCTAAGGCTGTAAATCTTTATGGAAGCAGACTGCTGCATCTTTCTTTAGCACAGGAACTGATTGATCAGCTTTGGTTAACAGTCCAACAATTAGCTGTTGCATCCATCACCAGTGTGACTTCATAATGACAATTTCATTTAATTGTTGCAAAATTATGCATATATATGAATTATAATGATATTTGTAGTTATAATTAAACAGAGGTCCAGTTTTAGGAGATAAGAATTGTATAAATTTTATAGCACTGTTTGCTATTTTAATTGCTTACGAAAGTATAATCATGATATATAGCAGTGAAGTCCTAGCATGATTACACTGAATTTTCCCTGAGTAAAACAATTCCGGAGTTTTATCTTGGCTAGAAAATTACTAAATCACGTCATTTTCCAGCCAATTTTTTTGAAATTCCCAGTACTTATATTGAAATTCACTATTAATATGCTTCCTCAGTATACCCAACTGAGTGAGCCTAATGTTTCGGTTGCAAGCAGCCAGTTCAGATATTTTAAGGTACTTGGACAGAGATACTACCAAATTATTATTGGTCTGTAAACCTGGGAAATACAGTATTGTATGGAGACACCATGAAATAGTAGATAACTTTAGAAAATGGAGATTAGTTTATATAACTTAAAACTAAAGCACTTTCTTTCACTGGTTCTGATTACCCAAAATAGCATGAGAAATTTTGGAGGAACTTCTCAGAAAGTAAACGCACCAAGCAGTCGCTATCTTGGAAGTCCTTCAAGCATTTCTCTAATCTCTTCATTCACTGCAAGAAGTCTTTGAAAGCCATTTCCTCAAAACCTAATGAATTTAGAGGTGATTGACACAATACCACCTTGGTTAATTTTTAATTGCCATCTCAGATGTCTCAGATACATCTTTGAGCTCTATTTCATCTTACCTTTCTGATCTGTGAACCTCTCTGAATAGAAAATTTCTTATTTTCTTTAAGGCTGGCAATTCTCTTGTTGCTTGCTTATTTTTAAGATGTAGTTATGTTTAAATTTTTTCACTTCAATGTAATAACTCTTATGAGTTTATTTACACTAAGTGTCTGTTTTTTTACATGATTTGAAAACATTTCCAGCCTTTGGAAACTCCCACTTGGAATAATAATTGGGTGATTTCAGCACTTAGATTTTCGTTGGACTTTAAAGAACCTTTCCCTGGGGCCAAACATGGAGATCTATTGACCTCTCTAGAATGTGGTGAGTGGAGACATCCTTTTACTCCACCCTCAGAAGTAGTTATCTGCTACTTTCCTCTTCAGAGGATGACCTTTGGAGAGTGGGTGGTACCAATTTCTTTGTCTTTTATCTCTCTAGAAAGATAAAATCTATTGTCAAGATTAAACAAAAACCATTTCCTTTTTATCCAGGAAGAATTTGGACTATCAGGGTACCAAAAATCCTTTCTAATCTTGATAATAAAAGATAGGAAATGATTTTATATAGTGGGAAGGAAAACTTAAGAAATGAATAGTGTTGATGGTTGCACAACATGTTGAAAGTAATTGTCATTCAGTTTTAAATATGAAATGACAAATGTTGAAATGGCAAATCTTCCTGTATATACCTTTTCCAAAATTAAAAAAAAAAGTAATTTAGTCCTTTTACTTGAATTGAATAGGACTTCTTCAGTATAGATTTGTGTTGCTAAATAGACAGCATTCTACTGTACATAAATCAGCAGTCCCAGAAGTGTTTTGATTTTGCTTTGTTTTGAAGGAGTTCACCCTCCTTTTATTATGTTCCTGTAGTGGTTTTAAAGACCCCAGACCTAGACCCTTGCAACACTGGCCAACACGTAAGATACAATAAAGTAAGGCAGAGCTCTGAGCAAGACCTCTGGGTCTTCGTTCTTTGGACAGATGGTGATGGCAGCAGCACTCTGCTGCTCCTGCTCTTCAGGTGGGCAGAATGGCACTTCTGCCTCACCATTGGAGGTTCCTCCAGTTTCTGAAAGCATCTTCAACAGCAGAAGTGGCAGCAACAGAAATGAGGTCGACTGGAGGTGGGCTCATATAAGGTTTTAATAAGTTGGTTTACACAAAGTCTAACTACCATAAGATTCTATTTCAAAGAACATGTTAAACACTATACTTCCTGAAACTGTGAAGAATTTAAATTATTCCTTATCATAATAAAATAGTATTAATTTCCTAATGTTTTAATTAATTTTTAAGCTCAAAGCTGGTATTAAACCTTTGTGTTTGTATTTCACAAATTATTTTTTAAATTATTTTCTTTCCATAAGTGGTTTAATTTATATATACATATTTTTAATCCAAAGGAGCTATTAAAGAAGAGTGCAGTCCTCCAACTTTAAAATTGAACATAGCTTTTCTGTATATATTACTTATATATTGCTAACACAGTTGACTACTCAGTTTATTTTTTTAAGATGAGCCTATAGTATCTAGACTACATGATTTGTTTTCACTTCTTCTACATGGTACTTTGGTACTTAACTTTTTCCTAGCTGATGTTTTGTTTTGTTGTTTATTTTGGTTTGCTTTGGTTTTGCATACCTATACTGACAGGCTGTTGTACATAGGGTCGCTATGAGTCGCAAACGACTCGAGGACACATAACAACAACAACAACTGACAGGCAAATTTGTTCTTGGAGAGGGTGCAACCATTGTGCTCCTTAGAGGCAAGGATGATGAAATTACTTCTCATATACTTAGGGCATGTAGTCAGGAGGGGCCATCTAGTACTTGGAAAAGGACATCATGCCAAGAAAAGTGGAAGATCAAAGGACCAGACTGTAATAATGGGCTCAAGCCTATCGCCTATGGGATATTGTGAGGATGGCCTAGGATAGGGCAAGGTTCAGAGCTGTTGTTCGTTGGATCATTGGGAGTGACTATTAACTCAAAGGCACTTAACTACTACTACTTCCAAATAGTATTAGAATATAAGTTTTTATTCATTTTGTTATTTATGAAACACCTAGATTAGTGGCTTAGCAATGTAGCTTCTTAGGAACACTTTATGAATAAATAAGTTATAATTTTCTTATTATGGATCCTATATTCCTGATATGGTTTAATGTTGACCGATTTTTTCCTTTTTTATTGTGATTTAACGAAAGTTTACAGAAGAGTTGGATTTTCATTTACTTATTGTTGCACATTTGCCTCTCTACCTGCCCTGCTCATTTTTAAATTAAACAAACATTTAAGTTTTTCATCATTTCCTCCCTCCCCCGAGTCCACTTTGCTATGCACCTCTTATTCTATACTGTTGTCATACAGATAATGCCTAATCATGTAGTCTTTTTTTTTCTTCTATCATCTTTGTGTGTGTGTGTGTGTGTGCACGTGCATGCGCGCATGCATGTGTTTCACACTATTCTTCATTAAAATTGTGGAATTATTTTTTGTTAAATGTCTCTCTGTATATACCTTCCGTCTTATTTAGAGGCTTCCCACATCATTCAAGATCTCGCTCATAGTAGTTAGTATTGCAACTTGAGGCTTGAATTAGTTCTTTAGCTCCTTAAGCTTCATAAATGCTGAGCATGTTCTTTCATTTTGGTTTTCTAACTCCAGCTCTTTGCATTTTTTATTATAATAGTTTATTTTGTCTTTTCAAGCTGCCCTTTGAAGTCTTATGTTCAGCTTTCTTACCTCTACTCTTCTTCCCTGTATTCTCTATTCTAGTGTAAGTTGCACTTTTGAAATCCACTTTGGTCTTTTATTTCTTTCCTGTAATGACCTTTGCTTGCTTCATAGATTTCCTTGACGCTGCCCATAACTCGTCTGGTCTTGGGGCGTTAGTGTTAAAGGCATTAAATCTATTCTTCTAATGGGTTTTGTTTGTTGTTCGGTTGTCTGGGTTTTGTTTTTTTTTTTTTTTGTTTGGGTTTTGTTTTTGTTTTTTGTTTTTTTTTAGTTTATTGGGCACTGACTCAAGGTTATATTTTGGTTCTCATAATTTGTTTTAATATTCTTTAGCTTCAGTTGGAACTTGCACATGAGTAATGGAAAGTTTGTTCCACTGTCACCCTCTGACCTTGCTTTGATTATTGGTATTGAGCTTCTTTATCAACTCTTTTCATTGAGAGAGTCAGTCTGAATCCTGTATAGTTGAGCAGGTTAGGTAAAGGTGTTATCATTGTTGTTGTTAGATGCTCTCAAGTCAACTACCACTTATAGTGACCCTATGGACAGCAGATTGGACCTTTGCTTTATCCTGCTGTCCTGCACTATATGCACACTCTGCACCATGCTCAGGCCCATTGTTGTAGTCAGTGGATTAGTCCATCTCAGTGAAGGTCTTGCCCTCTTTCACTGACTGTCTACCTTTCCCAGAACGTCTTTTGCCAAAGGGTAACCTCCTAGTCACATGCCCAGACAAAGTTTCACCATATTTGCCTTAAAGGAACACCCTGGTTGAACATTCTCCAGGATAGAATTGTTCTTTTGGCAGCCCATAATATATTCAGTATTTTTGTCTAACACCACAATTCAAAGGCATCAATTATTCTTTGGTTTTCCTTACTCATTATCCATTGACTAGGAAACAGTTGAAAATACTGTGGCTTGGATCAGGCATTGCCTTAATTTTTAAACTGACATTCTTGCTGTTTAATACTTTAGACAGGTCCTTGACATCAGATTTTCCCAATACAACACAATTTCTGATTTCTTGACTGCTGTTCATATGGATATTATTGATTGTGGATCCAAGTGAAATGAAATCATTGACAACTTTAGTGTTTTATTTGTCATTATATTGCCTCTTGGTCCAGGGGGAAAAGTTTTTTTCTTGCTGTTGAGGTGTAAAATCATAGTGAAGGTTTTAGTATTTGATCTTCTTTATTAAGTGCTTCACGTTTTCACTTTCTGTACACTTGCTTGTGTTTTCTGCATAATATAGGTTATTGATGAGTCAACCTCAAATCCTAGTGCCACATTCTTCTGTTACTGCTGCCATATAGTCCATCTTCTTGAATGACTTATTCGGTATAGAGACTGAATAGGCTTATTATTAGTGAAGAAAGGCTGTAACACTGACACACAGCTCACAGCTCTTTATTTTTTAACCATGTACCTTTCTCTTGTTCTGTTTGGAAGAACATGCTTGACTTTTTCTCATGATGAAAGAATTGAAGAGCAAATTCAGACCTTGTGGATTCTGTGGGTAAAATCTTGAGGGATAAAGGAATTATCAAACAAGATCAAAGAATACACAGTCACTGTACCAAAAAAAAGACTTGGTCAGCAGTGAACCATTTCAAGAAATAACATATACTCAAGAGCCAATGATAAGGTAATAGTCCAAGCTGCACTGAAGGCACTGGCAAAGAAAATAAGGCCCAGGAATTCATAAAATACTGAGATCTTTCACCAAACAATTACAGACCTGTTAAACCCATGCTTACTAGTCTATGCCAAGAAATTTGGAAGACAGCTACCTGACCAACTGACTGGAAGAGATCCTTATTTATTCCCATTCTACAAAACAAAAAGGTGCTCCATAAGAAAGTGACAATTATGTAACAGTATCATGAATATCACATACAAGTAAAATCTTGCTGAAAGTTATTTTTTAAAATATTTAGAAGGTTTCATCTATAGGGAGTTTCTAGAAATTAAACTGAATTCAGAAGAGGTCATGGGGTGATATATATCATTGGTGATGTCAGACAAATCTTGGCTTAAAGCAGAGAATACAAGAAAGATGTTTACTTGTTTTATTGACTGAACAAAGGCATGTGAATGTATATATCATAACAAATTGTGGATAAGTGTTGAGAAGTGTTCCCAGAACATACTACGCTCATGCAAAACCTCTATGTAGATGAAGAAGCTTTATCCATGTAAAGTTTATGTTTTTTAAAAACATGTATTTTTTTAAATATTTGCAAACAAATCATTGATTGCACAAAATTTTATCATTAAATATTCAGCTTCTTTTCTGTTATCAAGACTCTATTTTCCAACTATCAGTCTTTGTTTCCAACTTTTCATTCCAGTCACCAATTACTGTAAATGCATCTTGATTACATATTTGATCAATACTAGACTATTAAAGTTGGTACATGTTCCCAATTGTTTCATGTTTGGCCTTAGTGATATTTGAATAATAGTTTTATTAGTAAGTCTTCCTTTTATGTTTATGAATAATTTCTTTTACTCACAGTATTGTATTTCAGGTTATATTTTGAAATGTTTATTATTAATACTACAGTTTCCAAGTATATTTCACACATGCTTACATTTAACCCACATAGCCTATTAATGTAGATATTATATGAATATTATGAATGACTTTTTCCAGGTACAAGATCTAAATCCGTTGATGTTGACTCAGTGTCAACTCACAGTGCCCTGTAGGAAAGAACAGAATTTTCTCCTAGCTGTGCCAAAGCTGCAAACAGCAGACTGACACAGATTTGTCCCTTGGAGAAACTGGTAGCAAACTGTCAACCTTCTAGTTAGGAGCAAAGGGCTTTAACCAATGTAACACAGAGGATTTTTTGTTCAGTAGTTTTTGTTATGTACCATTGAGTCGGAACTGATTCATAACACACCCTCCAGCAGGTTTTCAGAGACAGATTGTCCATCTTTCTCACTCAGAAGAGCTGGCAGATTCGACAATCTGGACAATTTCCTCCTGTGCAGTTTACTGTTTTTGGGTAGTTTAAGGGTTGGTTTTCATTGGCATATAAAATAGGCCACCAGAACGCCCTTGTTCAGTAGTGATCCAAGGCAATTCTAGGACACAAACAATTCTCTTTTCCACATTCATGACAAGAATGACACAAGAATCACAACAGAAACAATAAAATTTTACTAGTAGCCTAATGCTCTGTTGTGTGTTTTATAGGATAATTTCAAACTCAGTTCCTCTGACAACAATTTTCAAAAGTAATACCATTTGATATTATAGCTACCAATTTACTATTATCTTTACCGTATAGAAATATAGAAGTGCCCATTATAACAAACAAGAATTAATACAATTTTCCACTTTAGATATGAGTTGCTTGAGTAGATAAGATTCAAGTTTATACCATAAAGAGCACAGGGTTCTCACTGGTAGGATAGTCACACTCCGCCCTTACTCACTCCTGTTTGATTTGTTTTTGCTGTTTTAGTTTGGAGTTTATTTGTTTTGTTATTATTCAGAGAGTTCTTTTTATGACTACTAAGATTTACTCGAGAGTGAAGGGGCACAGGGCCATGAATGTGAATATATTTCATATTCTTTCTAAGGCTTCCTTTCTCCTCTCCCATAGGCCATCATTCTATGCAACTTGACTACTAACTTGTGTGGGAAAGGTATTTTCCAGAAAGAGTTGTGTACAAATGTTCCATCTTGACTTTAATGAACAGTCATCTTTTATTAAAATTCAATTAGCATCAATTACATTTTGTTATGTGTACCTTATGTATTGCTGTTAAATAACTTATACATTTGATGATATTGTACCAAGAGTTTAGATTGTTGTTTAATACCAGAAATCTAGTTTTCTTTCTGGACTTGAATTTTCTTGAGATCTGAGACTGTGGCTGTGTTGATCAGTGTGTTGCATGAAGGTTTGATTTCAAATGCATGAATAATTTTCAGTGACAGAGGACATTGGTGATTGGAGTGCACAATTTGTAATTTGCTCTAAATGACACAGCACTAGCACTAATTTCCAAAGAAAATAATGTTGCCTCTAAGTCAGGACTTTATAGTCTCCAGAGTTCTTACCATCTTTCGAGAGAACACATTGCCCTTTCTCCTTTGTTTCTCCCATGTCAAGCCTACTGTGTGTTCTTACCTATCCTTCTACGTTTAAAACATTCATATTCACTATCTTCTCTTGCTTTCCTAAGTGTTGCTCTCAGGACAGGCCCTTTATGACTTTCCCTCCTTGGTCAGACTTCTTTACCTGCTTTCATAAAATGTTTAGCTATGCCTGACTGTCTCTTCCAACTGTTGGCCTAAATGGCCCTTAGGGAAACCAGAAGCAATGAACCTGGAATAACCACATTTGACTTCTGTGAGCCCTCTGGAGAATTTAGTAATTACTTAATGGATTGGATTGGCGACATATAGTGTTCCAGATAACAGCTTGGGTTGCATTAAATTAACCTTCACAAATGGGTATTTATTGGTGTACTCTTAAAAGACTACATGTGTTGGCTGTAATTGCGCTTCCACGTTTCTCAATGCTGATAGGCATTTGTGCTGAGTGAAAAATTTCTCCGATTAAAGCCTGGGTGGTAGTTCTAGCCATTTAGTGATGTGCGTCATTGTGTTCAGCGCATTGAGCATAAATCCTGTCTTGTAAACAGCAGGGAGACTAATGAGGTTTGCCCACATTCTGGTATCATTACCAGAAATTCCAGCAGAGAAAAAGAAGGGTTAGAAAAGAAGTTCACAAAACAGTGATTATTGGAACTCATGAGGGTCTGAATTGAGAGATTATTGCTCAGGATTCAGTATAGACAAGCACAGATAAATATAGATGCATATACAACACTTAGCTAAAAAAGAAACTGATTGTTTTGCTTTTAATGAACTAAAAAGTCACCAACTTAGTGCTAAGAAAGATCATGCTGGTCTTATCTATGAATGTCTCTAAATCTCAGTGCTAATAAGGGCATTCTACTGAAATAATGCAGCTGTTAAAATGAAAGTAGACTCCTGGCTTTCTTTGAAATCACCATCACTCTAGCCAACTACAATTTCATACCAGTTTTAGTCTCACAACTTTCAGAGTGCTTCTGCAGTCATTTATATAGAGTTACACACAGAGGACTTCTGAACACATAAAAACTTTTCAAGAAGCCTTTCAAGTGGGATTTTTATAGATATATTTTAAGTATTTATTCTTATCATTATTTTAAGTAACTTGCTTATTTGATAATATCAATACCTGGAAATCCAAGCATTGGTTAATATCTAAATGCTAGTTTTCTTGCTAGATTCGCATTTTCACGAGAGCTGTTTTCTTGACTATCTTAATGCAATGTGGTCTATACAGAGTTGTTTTTCGTGAATGAGTAAAATCTCATTATATTCAGAGCCACAAATCAGAAAACAGAAAGTAAACTCAGGATATAAATGCGTTGAAATAGCTTGTATTCTTTGTAGGACAGAAAACTCCCCTCCTCCACTCTCACCCCTGTACTCTTTCCTTTGAAATAGAAACCCGTCAGATGCATTATAGAATAGTGAACAAGGCTGTGTTATGCCCCCAGCTCTGTCATGAAATTAATGCTCATTTACCAGTTTTAGTACACAGTAAATATTTATTGAATTAATGAATGAATGAATCACATACGTGCTTGCTAAGTACCTACTTAATGGGCTTTGGAGATGGAAAAAAAAAAAGAATCCAACCCCAAAACAATTGCTTTGTGATAATAAGTTTCTCAAATTCCCTGTGCATGAGTCTTGTTACTTATAATGTAAGAGAATAGAATGAGATGGCTATTTCATAACTTATGAAACGATTGGGTTAGAGTAATTTAAGATTTCTTTACCCTTCCCTGACTCTTTAGAATTCTTTATTTCCCTCATAATAAAATATTGGGCTTGCTTGCATATTTATTTTTAGTTTTTCAGGGACCCAAACTTTATACTTAAATGACATTTGTTTAAAATGCTTTCCTCAAAATATCCTTATACACCAAAGAATAGTACACAAAAATCTCTATTGTGATCCTTCTACTATAAATTAATAATAGCATGCATTATGAGTTTTAGAGAAATGATTCATGAGTCATAAAGACCCACTGGAAATCAGAATATTTCTTACTTGCTGCAGGCTTAATTTCCCCCTACAATTTAAGGAAGAATTCCTAATTTTAATATCTGGTAATAACAGGAAAAAGAAAAACTCTGTTGACACTTTCTCCCAAGCCATTTCAACAGCTTTTCTTCAAGGCTGGACTCCTGAAAACCACAGAGGGTCAGGTAAACTGTGGTGAGGGAGAAGGAACGTGTCAGAAACTTACTCCTTTTCACTTGAGTCTAATAGAGACTTAGCACTTTGCAGGTCAGTGCCACTGCTATTTGTCTCTGACCTAAGAGATCTGGAGTTCTTCACATCAAAACCACATCTTGCTGAGCAGAGATCAAACGTAGGAAGGTAAGGATTCTACCAGTGATTTATCATGCCAGAGAGAGTGATCAGGCCATATGGGCCACTGCAAATGAAGTTGACATTCCAACAGTTTCTCATATAGACCCCTAATGTAGTTAAGGCAAGTTTTTCTGGTTGAGAAATTCCAGTTTAAATGGCATTTGTTACCAGGACTTCAGTGACATTTCTTAGCAGGATGTAACTCTAACATGAAGTATATTCCAATATCAAATCCTAGCATTGTGGAGTTTTTTTTCTATATTTTGGTTTAATAGAAAGTAAGAATTTCTTGGCCAAGTATTTAAAGATGAATTTGAGTTTTAAAAAAATATTTTTCTCTCTTTTCTAGGACATTTTGCATGTTTATAAAGGCTAAGTGTGAAAAGGAATAAATTAATCACTTAAATACAAAATAAGTATAATTGTATTTGAGGGGGAGTTTGCTGATATTTTAGTAAAAGATTTTTATTTTAAATGAATTTAATAATCTCTAATCATTTATATCAAGAGTCATGTAAAACGACTGTGCTATATAACAGTCAATTTGCATTTTGTCTATTGTCACAAGCAGATGTGCAAGAATTATTCTTTTATTGGTTCTAAAGTGAAGTTAGTGGTCTTTTCAGTTTTAGAATGTACAGTTCAGTACTTCAGCTCATAACAGAAAAATAATACTGAGGTTTAATGAAATATTTCAAGACACGACTTTCAGATTCAACTGAAGATGCATGTTTTGTTCTTTTTGTGTTTTAGTTTTTAATAATGAGAAAAAAATCCTATAAATGGCATGAGGTAAGTCATTACAGCTAGCTTTTATCCTGTAATTGAAGTGAATTTGCTGAGGTATATCCATTTATCTGAACATAAGTTAAGAATTAGTATTCTGAACTGATAAAGTAACTGTAGAGGGCAAGATTAATAAGTACAAAACCAAACTGAAAAAAAAAACAAAACCAAACTGAGTGAAATAATCTCTTCATTTTTGTTTGAAACTGTTGGAACATATACAAAATTCATGAAATAGTTTAGGGGAATGCCAGGTAAAACCTATCATGTTTCATTTGAATTAAGATCACAATGAATATATTTTAAGAAAAATTATATTCTATGATTTGCCAGGGACATGGGGGCATGCTTTTTTTTACTAAAGCTTTATAAATTGTTTTTCTAAAATATTTATTTTAACTCAATATGTATCTTTCAGTTGCTAAATATGTTAACTCTAGAAAATTATGCAAACAGTTTATGGAATTTTTTGTTATTGTTGCATAGAATAATGTGACTAGTAAATAAACATTTTCATTAAAAGTAACTGCTGATAAAATTGATGACCAGAGGAAAGCCTTTAAGATTGTTGCCCTCTCATAATAGTGAAATAGACTTCCTCCCACAACTCCCCCCAAACTTCCTAATAATACTAGTGAGTAAATAAGAGGTCCTTTGTAAAGTTTACTTAATCTCCTAAATGAATTGCTCAAATCTTCTAATTCAGAATCATACAAACAAACACATTGAGATTAGCTCAGTGCTTTTTCAAATGGGGACCCCCATGGCTTTGAAAATAAACACTTCAGGCCCCCTTCTTCCCAACACCCACACCCATTAGCCTTTCTGATGCCTTCCACTTGCAAATGAACAGATTGAACTCTCAGAAAGACAGAAGACTAATTAAACTTAAGGAAGATAGGCAAAGAACATTTGTTTCCAAGCTGAAGACAAAAAGAAATCATGTTACATTCCCCTTTCTCAAGAGTGACAGGAGTGCATCAAAGCCCTTTACTCTAAATTTCCTCTTTTCAAAGTGTGTTTTCCACTCAATCGCTCAGTCGCTGTAGGAGTCAGTCAGCCTTAGCGTGCTTGAATCTGCCTGCATTCAGGCAGACAGTCAGAAAAGGGTAGCAATAAGAAATTCCTAAAGAATCTTTAATGTTTCAGGTGCTTTCACTGTCTTTACCTTCTTTGTCTTTTTCCCTGGGTGCTTCTAGTGATTTTTATAAACCCTTAGCAAAGGGGTCTTGGTTACTGACAGTTAAGAGAAGAATAAATGAACAAACAACAAACGGCTTGACTAGATTTTTTAAAGCAATAATAAATTTTCATGACTTGATTATTTCCTTTAGAAGTCAAATTAGTTATAAATTAGGGTAAATAATATATGTCAGCCTTTAAAATAATTTTGTATTTAATATTCTTAATGAGAACAATTGAACCACAGAAGGGTTAAATGACACTGAGTCACACCATCTAGTAATCTTTATATACAAAAGAATATGGCCAAAAGAATTGAGAAGGCACATGAGAGCAATAGACAGAGCCAGACAAACCACGTCACTGCCTTTGAGTTCATTCTGATTCATGGTGACCCTCCACTGGGCTTCTGAGTTTGCAGATCTTTACTGGAGAAGACTGCCCAACTTTATTCCACAGAACAACCGGTAGGCTCACATCATTGACGTGTGCCACTAGGACTCCTATAAGAGAAATGAAGAGGCAAAATTGGATCTCAAGGCACTTTTTAGTCCTTGTATTAATTGTTAAAAACCAGAAAGATTTCCATGAGCCCCAATAGATCTAGATATATGTGAGCCTGTATATACAACAAATTAAATCAGGAACACTTAGCACTTTGGGTATTTTGAAGGTATAATCCTGCCATAAGTCTTAGAATCCTGAATCTGACCGATCTACACTACAACACACAGGTCCCTAGAATTTCTCCAGAACCCTTGAATCCTAGTGATCTACAGTCATGCTGATTTTCCTAAGGAGTCTTTCTGAGAGAGGAACCAGGACCCTCTTCTCATACTCACAGCCTAACATCATTTTGATACAGCTTTGTTCCCCTAAACTGGCCAAACTGGCCTGTCCTCTGAGCAACAAGGTGGGGTACATGACCAATGACCTTTTGTCTCCACGCTTTCTTTCCTCAGTGTCCTTTTCACTTTCACACGCAAACTCTTTGCTACCTGCAAATATCCAATTTTGTTTCTGCCTATTGCTTTCTTGGAGTTTGTGTTATCATTGCAGGCTAGTGTAAATGGGTTGGCCCCAAAAATTTGTTTTCAAATACCCAGCCTCTTACTCTGACACACTTTAGATTGATATTTTAAAGCTATTTTAAATTGTTTCCTCCTGGCTTGCATTTCTTTTGATCTAGTGTTGTCTGAATATTGTGAAGGACTAATTTGCAGTCTCTTGAAGGGAAGACTCCTTTTTGAGATAGGACTCATGGTAGGTGGAGTATAAGGCAGAAAATATTAGATCTGATGTTTAATACTAGTAATTGATTAAAAATTAGAATTAATAAATTAGGCTTTACAAAGTGAGTTTTATAAAACCATGAGTTTTGGTAGTAAAAGATTGTACCTTAAACAAAGGCCAAAGTCTCTATAATATCAAAACATTGACTTTAAAGTGAAAAGCACAATCAATCATCTAGGTGTTTTTCCTATACAGTGCCATTTGGGTGTTTTGTTTTGTTGTTTTTCACTTTTTAACCAGATGTTTTGGCGTGAAGGAAAGAACTGAAGCAAAGACCCACTTTTGCTCCAACTGCCTAAATATTTCAAGAGGGTATTCTGCTTTTGGGTTTTTTTCCCCTGAAATGCTTCATTATTTTACTTTATATAGGTAGAGTCCTAATTAGATGTAAAAGAAATTGGATTTTTGGTCATTAAGGTAAAAAATACTTTTCATCAAAGGCCACCAGCTTTACAGACAGAGCACCATATTCTAGTAATCATCAATACAGTTTTCTGTGGCAGTAGAAATTTCATTTTATTCACTTGAATGTTTATAGTATTTTTTTGTCCATTATTCCTTTAAAGAAGTTTTAGTAGAAACAGTGGAGCAATCATGTAAAGAGGTAACTAATGCACAAGTCCTTAAACTATTACATTGTTTAAGGAAAAGTAATTTAACTTTTTCATATAAATAGACCAATCTGGCAGTTAATTTGGTAGCTGGTTCTTTCTTGTGGTGTGCCAAAAGGAGTTTAGTGGCAAACTGAGTAAACTTCAGCTGTCCAAGGCACAGTCTACTGTAGGGTTTAATACAAATCATCTGAAGCATTTACTACTAAAAAACAAAACATTTTATTACAGAAATAAAACATGGCAGCTTTATGCCAGAGATTGAGTGAGGATAGGAAATTATTTACACCTAACTCCTATTAATGCCTGCTGTTCGAGGAGTTCCTCTGGGCCTTAGATTTCCCAGCTAGGGAATTCCTGGCAGCCTCTGTAGTCATGGGCACTTGGCTGTGGGCAGAGAAGTGTGGCAACCTTTATTTGTCCTCCACTATGTTTCTGATGCAAAAGTGGCAAAGAGAGGTGACACAGATGACTGAACATTATAGTTTTGAATCTTCTTCCCAGTAACTAACTATTGAAACAAAAAAATGTGTATCAGTTTTTAGGTGAATCTAATCTATGGTGACAGATGATCATAATACTTAATCTCACCCCCACTCTTTTCTCCAGTTGTAGTTGTTGTTGTTGATTGCCTTCAAGTCGAGCATGACTCATAGTGACCCTATGAACAAAAGGTCTGAAGCCTTTCTATAAGTATTGACATTTATCAAAGTTCATAGAGTTTCCGGAGGCATGTTGTTTAGAAAGTGGGTGCCACTCCTGCTTCCAGTTCTCCAGTTAGCGTAATTTATTATCTCTTTTGGGCACTAAGCACATGCTAAGTGCTATGCAGGATATGGGAGAAACCAAATGAAACTGGGGTCTTATCTGCAAGAACTTAATGAAAGGGCAGACTTTCGTTTTAGTTAAAGAGGCAGTAGTCATACTTAGCTTCATCTCACTTGATTGTACAGCAGTCCTAAAAAGTTGTTGTGTACCATCGAGTCAGAACTGATCCATAGCTCACCCTCCAGTGGGTTTTCAGAGGCAGTTAATCATACGGGAGGAGATTGCCCATCCTTCTCCAGCAGAGCTGGATTGCAGCTCAGCTTCTTGCCACTAGGCTACCAGTGCTCCCTTGTAAACTAGATAGGCATTATTTCTGTTTTTATAGAAGAAAGGGCAAATACCAATAGATCCGTATTTGTTCCCTTTCCCAAGAAAGGTGATACAATTGAATGTGGAAATTATTGAACAATATCATTGATATCACATGCAAGCAAAGTATTGCTGAAGATCATTATAAATGGCTAGAACAGTACATTGATAAGGAACTTCCAGAAGTTCAAGCAGGATTTAGAAGAGGCTGTGGTACCAGGGATAACATTGCTGATGTCAGGCTGAAAGTATGGAATACCAGAAAAGTGTCTATTTGTGCTTTATTGCCTATGCAAAGGCATTTGACTGTGTGGATCATGATAAATTGTGGCTGACACTGAGAAGAATGGGAATCCCCGAGCACTGAATTGTGTTCATGTGAAATCTATACCTTGACCAGGAGGCTTCTTTGTGAAGAGAGCAGGGGAGCACTGCATGGTTTGGAAATGGGAAGGAAGTGCACCAGGTTTGTATTCTCTCTCCACCTATTCAGTCTGTATGCTGAGCAAATTATCTGAGAAGCTGGACTCTGTGAAGAGGAGTGTGGCATCAGGATTGGAGGGAGATTCATCAATAACCTGTGTTAGGCAGATGACACAACCTTACTTGCTGAAAGTGAGGTGGGCTTGAAGCACTTGTTATAGAAGGTAAAGGAATGCAGCCTTTCGTATGGATTGCATATAAATGTCAGGAAAACAAAGATTCTTACCTCTGGACTGATAAGTAGTGTCATGACGGATGGAGAGGAGATTGAAACTGTCCACAGCTTCATCTTGCTAGGATCCACAACTAAACACCCTTGTTACGTGCACTCAGCAAATAAGGAGAAAATCTGCACTGGGAAAATTGCAGTGGGAAAATCTGTAGTTAAGGACCTTTCCAAATTATTGAGGAGTATTGATTCCACTGTGAAGACTAAGTAAGGTGCGTCTGATTCAGGCCATAGG
The DNA here is from genome assembly GCF_000299155.1 of Elephantulus edwardii. Lineage (NCBI taxonomy): Eukaryota > Metazoa > Chordata > Mammalia > Macroscelidea > Macroscelididae > Elephantulus > Elephantulus edwardii. The sequence continues at coordinate 5,218,082 of NW_006399895.1, forward strand.
CTTTCGGATTACTAGCTGTGCATCCGAGAGCTGGACAGTGAATAAGGATGACAGAAAAATAATTGATGCCTTTGACATGTGGTGTTAGAGAAGACAACCGAACATTCCAGGGACGACCAAGAGAACGAATAGATATGCTGCAATGCTCCATAGAGGCAAGAATGGTGAAGCTTCACCTCACATACTTTGGACATGTTGCTAGGAGGAGCTATTCCTTGGAGAAGGACATGCTGCTGGCAAGGGTGGAGGGTTGATGAAGGAGAGGAGGACCCTCAACCAGGTGAATTTATATGGTAGTTGCTGCAATGGGCTCTTGTGTGTCAGGAAGTGTGAGAATGACTCAGGATAGAACAGGGTTCAAATCTTTTGTTCATAAAGTCGCTATGAGTTGTTTTCAATGCGATGACACCTAACAGCCACAACATCACTTTAAGCAGCTGGCTCAGAATTGAATGAGTAGGCAAAGTCAGACTGAGATTTTGATGGAGATCTTTGAACTCCAATACCTCCATACCCTTCAATGAAATGGTTTGACATAGTGATTGCAACAGTGGCATCAAGCACAGAAGCAATTGGGAGATGGTGCAGAATCAACCACTTTGTCCTTCTGTTTGTTACACATGACTCAGAGTCCGCTCATGGCACTGAAGAACAACCACTTCCATATCAGATTGCCTTGCAGAGAATATGAAGGTTTACAAGTCTAATCACCCTAGTCCTCAGTTATACTTCCTTATTTCTCTTTGTTTCACCCTTATAATAGAACTCTTTTAATATGTAACCACCAAACTTAAATAAATTAAGCAACACCAGTATCTTCATTTGTCTTGTGTAGAACAGACTTGCATCTTGTTATGCTGATGTCACTTTTGAGAAATAAAATTGTTTAAGCTTGCCAACTCTCTTCTATTGACTTTCAGAAAAAAATCTCTCTTTATACCCCATACTGTTTTTACTCAGAAATACATTTCATTCCTGTATCAGACCTCCCCACTTGAGGTCTATGAGGTGTTTAGTCTCTTAAGACTTATGGAAGGACTTTCAGATTGGCAAAAAAATCTTTGTTGCAGTTGTTAGAGTTCTTTAAAGCATTCCAAAAGGGAAGGAATAAAGTTCTTTAGATGAGAAATTATATGACATTTCCTGCCCAGGTGCCCAATCTAAGATGCTATGAAATATTTACAGAGACTATACTTGATAGATCCTCCCTCCCCAAAATGCCTGTGTGGAATATCCATAGTAAAATGCCATTATAATTTTAAATTCCCTTAATATGTTGAAGCAATTGTGAGCCAAACAGCTGTGGCCATTTTATGAAAACTTTGGCAGTCTTTATGGGGCAATCTTTTTCTCTTATTCAGCCTTGGATACTCAGATTCTGCAGAGAAAAAGAGCATATGAAGAGAGAACACACTTTTGCTTTGATCCAGTGGCATTATAACCAGCTCCTAAATCAGTCAAGGTTGGCCTTTCTTATTTCTTTGCTTACCCAAAACCAACTTTCCTGTGAGAAGTCAGTAGTATGGGGCCTGCTTTTGAAGTTCCTTTCCTAGACCTTTAACTAGAGTCCTCTGGCTATAAGAAAAGAAAACTCTTCTCTAATAAGCCTAGGACAAAAATTTCCTATCTGAGGATCATCAGAGTCTGGCTGCTGCCTGTCCTCTGGCAAAAGTTCCTGCTTCTGCACCTGGAGAGATTGCAGAACACATCCCAGGGCCGCATCTCTGAGCAATATCACATTAGGAATGTAAATCACCACTTTTTCCCTAACACATCTTGTTTTCAAGAGAGGAAATGAAAAATTATTTTGCTGTCCTCTGTGTTGACTGTGCTAAAGAAATAGGGAACTTGAACATAATTCCTTATGGTGAATAATTGTTGAGGGCACTGTGAAAGAAATACAGTAAAAAATGCGCATATTCCCTGGTCAATCATTAAGTCTGATTTTCCAGTACAAATCAGCAAAATAAAATTTAGAAAGAATTGTGGAGTGAGAATCAGGCTATGAGTTCCAGCACTTATTTTGCTTTTAACTAGATTTTTGACCACTTGGACAAGTGATTGAATTTCTTTGTATAAGTTTATGTGAAAATTTGCATTTGCGTAGATTATATCTAAGACTTCTTTCACTTTTGTCAGTCTGTCACTTCCTAATCAAATTAACATCTGCCATTATTTAGATGCAGGGGGAAAATATCCTACAGTGCATTTTATAATAGTTCTTTCATGGGATTTGGCTTTAATGATGTTGGTGTCCCAACATCACAACAGGAAAGTAAAAAAGCAGGAGATGGTTGGGAAAGGAAAACAAGGAAGTTCCCAGCTAATCTCAATAATGACTTTACATAGGCTTTAATATCTTTATTATAGCACTCTTTCTACCCAAACTTTGCTTTCTCAAATTTTAAATCCATCAACAATTCTGAGGGAGAAAGATGAGCTTTCTCCCTTTGTGTGATTTATATTATAGTCTTGAAGGGTCAGCTGTGAGTTTGTTCTAACTCGTTGGCAGTGAGTTGTCTTTAGTTGAGAAACTAATGTAGTGCTAAAATGGTTGCTTGTTAATCTCAAGGCTGATGGTAACATTTTACCAACAACTCCAGGGAGAAAGATAAGTAAGCTTCCATAAAGATTTACATCCTTAAAAACCCTATAGGCCAATTCTGCTCTGTCTTGTAGGGTCACTTTGAGTTGTAATTCACTCATCATCAACTGTGGATTTAACAGTAAAGTTAACACTTGACTCAGGTTAGTGGTTTAAACTTGTCAGCCACCCTGCAGGAGAAAGATATGGCAGGAAAGATTACAGTCTTGGCTACCCATAGGGTAATCTACGCTGTCTTACAGGGTTGTTATGAATTGGAACTGGCTTGATGGCAATAGGTTTTTAGTTCATTAATTACTTGTTAAAGAGCTAAGCATAAGTAATAAATGAGACAGTCACTTTAGAACCAAAGGATATGCTCTGCAGTCACTGTCAAGTACTCCGACTCAAATGATTAGGAAACATTAACTTGTGCTTAGAGAAGAACAAGCAAGCCAAACCTGCAGGGACTCAGAACTTATCGTCAAATTCTTTTTTTTTTTTTTTAACACTTACAAACTTTATTTCTTTTTAAAATGAAAGTTAACAGAGACTTGGAATTTCCATTCATTCATTGTTGCACACTTTCGTCCTTGCCAACCCCTCCCCCCCAGTTTGCTTTTTTCTTTGAAAAGAAAAAAAAAGAATCTTTCATTGTTACACAATCTACCCCCCAACCCCCAGACCACTCCACTATGCAGCTTTCATTCTGGACTCTTGTCATGACAATAATGCCTAATCATGTATTATTCCTAAACAGTTCTCTCCCTCATTTGTTTCAATGCAGTATATATTATTTATCCACTCTTAGTTTCCCTGTTACTCTGATGTTAGGCCCACTTTACAACATTGGCACTATGCAGTTTTTGACCTTTTGGGACTGAGATATTTCACTCAGCCTAATGTCCTCCAGGGCCACCCATTTTATATACTATATCATGAGTTCCTTGTTTTGTAATGCAGCATAGGATTGTGTGAATATACCACAGCTTCGCTAGCCATTCATTTGTTGATGGGTACTTGGGTTATTTCAAGCTCTTTTCTATTGTGAACAAAGCTGTAATAAACATGGGTGTACAAATTTCTTATTGAACACCAACTGGCTATCCTTTAGGGACAGTGTTAAATTTAATAATAAATGGCATCTCTGAGTCAGTTGGCAGTGGATTTTTTAAATAGTTTGTTTTTGTAATTGGTGTGCATATAATCAATCATATACATGGTGTTTTATACAGGTGCTTTGTATTTTATACATTCACATTTATTTCCTTCATATACCTTGTGTTTTAGATAGTTATTCATACTCAGTATATCCTTTACATCAATTACCATAGCTCTATGCCTGCCATCACCTAATCTTTTCAGATCCCCATTAAACATTTCCCAATCCTTCACCACCACCTCTAACCTCTGCTACCCCAGTGATTTTTATCCCCTTTCTCTGCTTGCCCCTACTCCTTTCCTTCCCCTTTTGAAGATATATACATATCTTGCTCAGTCATACTCCTATTGTCATAACAGTGGGCTTATGCAATATTTGTTTTTATGTGAATAGGCTTTTTAAATCAGCATAATGCTCTCGAGTCTCTCCCAAGTTGTGTAGTATCTTATAAAGTCATTGTTCCTATATTGCATAGTATTCTATTGTGTGAATATACCACAATTTCTCAATCTGTTAATTTATTGATGGGCATTTGGGCTGTTTCCATTTTCTTGTTATTTTGAATAATGCTGCTATGAACACAGGTTAACATAGTTCTCTTTCGTGGCCCAGTTCTGATCCTTGGGATGTATTCTTAACAGGAGTAGGTGGGTCATATGGGATTTCTGTTTTGGGCTTTTTGAGGAAACACCAAACTACCTTCCATAGTGAGTTTACCATTTTATAATCCTACCAGCAATGTATAAGAGTTCTAGTATCTCCGCAGCCTCTCCAATATTTTTTGTTAGCTGTGTTAGTGATGATGGGCAGAGGGGATGGGACAGTTAATCATAAGTTTGCACAGTTTGATGGGTGGAAGGGAGAGATGGGTAAAGGAAATGAGAAATATCTGGTGTGAAAAACAATGTAAACTTCGACCAGTATAACATAAAAATTATTTTAAAAACCCCAAATAAACAAAAATCTCAAACTTTGCTACAACTTAGAGTTAGCTTGGAGTTAGATGATATCTCATTGTTGTTTTTATTTGCATTTCTTTTTATTGCTTCTGATTTTGAACGTTTCCTCACATATTTCTTGGCTATCCAAAGGTCTTCTTTATGAACTGTCTTTTCATGTCTTTTTGCTCATTTTGTGACTAGCTTATCTTGTGGGGGCCCTGTATGTAGTATTGTGTAAACTGGTTATGAGATGAGACTCTTGTCTGAAATGTTATTGCCAAATTATTTTTTCCAAATCTTTGCATTTTCCTTTAACTCGACTGGATAAAGTTCTTGATGCACATAGGGATTTGATTTTTAAAAGGTGTCATTCATTGAGTTTATCTTCTCCAAGTTAAACATTTTTGTTTTTAAGCCTATTTATGACATAGGCCAGGGCTTCTAATTTTATTCTCATTTTGTCTCTCATCTTTATAATTTTGAGTTTTACTCCAAGGTCTCTGATCCACTTTGAGTTGTTTTGTTTGGTTTTTTGTTTTTTTTTTATGGTGTGAGGTGTGAATCCTGTTTCAGTTTTCTGCAGGTATGTATGTATCCAGTTTTGCCAGCATCATTTCTTAAAGAGGTTACTATCAGTTTCTCCATTTAATGAGTTTTATTATCTTGTCATAGATTAGTTGACCATTAGTTGATGGGTTTATTTCTTGATCTTTGATTCTTTCTTGATCCTTCATTCTATACTATTGATTATATATATATGTGTGTGTGTGTGTGTCTGTCTGTCTGTCTATCTATCTATCTATCTATCTATCTATCTATCTATCTATCTATCTATGCTTGTATAAACACCATGATGTTTGAGTACTTTGACTGGATGTGTAGTATGTTTTGAGATTAGGGGGTAATATGCTTCCAACTTAATTTTTGTTTTTCAGAAGAGATTGACATATTCTGAATCTCCTTTTCTTTCTAAATAAAACTAAAAACCGCCTTTTCCATCTCCTTGAAGAATGAATTTGTTATTTGTAATAACTAATGGCGATAGAAGAAGGACTGATGCCTTTGACTTGTGGTACTGGAGAAGAGTGTTGAACATACTGTGGACTGCCAGGAGAACAAATAGGTCTGTCCTGGAGAGGGTGAAATCAGGCTACTCCATGGAGGCAAGGATTTTGAGGTTCCGTCTCACATACTTTGGGCATGTGGCCAGGAGGCACCACCAATCTTTGGAGAGAGACATCATGCTTGGAAGGGTGGAGGGACAGTGCAGGAAAGGAAGACCCAGGATGAGATAGATTGATTTAGTGAGTGGAGAAATGGGATTAGGTCTGTCAGAAACGATGAGTTTGGCTCACGATAGGGCAGGTTTCAGATCTAATATCCATAGAGTAGCTATGAGTTTCAGGCCACTTGATGGCATATAACAACAATAACAAAAACGTTGATATGGTGTTGAATTTGTAGATTACTTTTGCTAGGGTGGTCATTTTCACAATGTTCATTCTTCCCATCTGTTGAACAAGAAATAGTTTTTCAATTTAGTTAGGTCTTTTATAGTTTTTTTGTTGTAGTATTTTGTAGTTTTCCTTATAAAGATATTTTAATTCCCTAGTTAGTTTTATTCTTAAGTATTTAATCTTGTAATTGGCTGTTATAAATGGTTTTGCTTTTCTATTTTCTTTTCCAATGCTTGATTCATTGCTATAGAGAAATCCAGCCGAACTCTATGTTGACTTTATATCTTGCCACCCTACTAAATTGGTCTACTAGATGTGATAGGGGTTTTTTTGTTGAGCATTTGGTGGTTTTTGTGTACACTATTATGTTATCTGCAGATAATAACAGTTTTACCACATCTTTGCCAATTTGGATGCCTCTTATTTTCTTCTCATGCCTTATTGGCCTATATAGAACTTCCAGTACAATATGTAATAGGAGTGGTGATATAGTAAACAGTTTTTGCTGGTCCATGAACACTATTAGTTTTTCTTTTGAGAATAATGTTGGCTCTTGGTTTTGCATATATAATTTTCACTATGAGGAAATTCCTCTGTATTCCAATTTTGCTGAGCATTTTAATTAGGAAGAGGCATTGGATTTTGTTGAAGATCCTTTCTGCATCAGTTGATTGGATCATGTGTTTTTTTGTCCTTTTCTTTTTTTAAATATGAATGATATTGTTTTTCTTATGTAGAATTATCCTTGCATTCATGTTATGAATCACACTTGTTATGATGATTTAACTGCTGTTGGATTCTACTGGCCAGGATTTTGTTAAGGATTTTTCTCATCAATGTTCATGACCGATATTGGTCTATAATTTTGGGGTTTTTTTTTTTTTTGGTGATATCTTTGCCTGGTTTTGATATTAGGGTTATACTTACTAAATAGAATGACTCTGGGAGTATTCCTTCTTTTTATATATTTTTAAAATATTTTAGGTAGAATGTATGCTAGTTCCGATCTGAATGTTTGGTAGAATTCACCCATTAAGCCATCTGGACCAAGACTTTTTTTGAGGGAGTCTTTTTATGAGCTGCTCAATTTCTTCTTTTGTGATGGGTTTATTCAAGTGTTCCACTTCAGTGTCAGTTTGGGTGGGCTGTGAGTTTCTAGGAATTTGTCCATTTCTCCTAGGCATCAGGATTGGAGGAAGACTCATCAACAACCTGCTTTATGCAGATGATACAACCTTGCTTGCTAAAAATGAGGAGGACCTTAGGCATTTGCTATAGAAGGTCATGGACTGCAGCCATCAATATGGATTGAATATAAAGAAAATGAAGATTCTCACAACTAGGCCAATTGGCAACATCATGATAGACAGTGAAGAGATTGAGATTGTTAACAGCTTCAGCCTGCTTGGCTCCACAGTCAACACTCTTGATACCAGCAGCCAAGAAATCAAAAGATGAATTGTACTGGGAAGATCTTTTGTCAGGGACCTCTCTAGAGGACTAAAGAGCAATGATAAGAGTCTAGACACCAAGGCGCACCTGATCCAAGCTTTGCAATTACTTGCTATGCATTCAGAGAGCTGGACAGTGACTAGAGGTGATAGAAGATTCAATGCCTTTGAGTTGTAGTGCTGGAGAAGAATATTGAATATACCGTGGATGGCAAGGAAAACAAATAGGTCCAGCCTAGAGAGGGTGAAACCACAATGCTCCTTGGAAGCAAGGATTTGAAGCTCTGTCTGACATACTTTCAGTATGTTGCAAGGAGGGACCAGTCCTTAGAGAAGGATATCATGCTTGAGAGGGTGGATTGACAGCATGAGAGAGGAAGACCCCCTGGATTAGATGGACTGACTCAGTGACTGGGATAATGGGGTTAGGGGTGTTAGAGACTATGACATTTGCTCAGGATAGAGCAGGATTCAGAGCTGTTGTACATAGGATTGCTGTGAGTCAGAATTGACTCAATTACACGTAACAACAGCAAACAACTCTTAATGTGTCTTGATTGCATATTTAATTCACCCTTGTCTGCTGAAGTTGGTAAAAACTTTCAGTTTCTTAATTTTTGAAAATACAGGTTGGTGTGCATATATTTGAGTAATATCTATATTAAATAGTTTTCCTTATAGGGAATTGTTGGATATTATCTTATCCCTAGCAGAGATGTACTTAGGAGAGATCTTGAAATCTGTCTCTTTTTTGATACACCATTCCTCTTCAGTTTGTTTTGCCTGATTTAGAATAACTGATAAACCACCAGTCTGCTTCAGGTCCTTATGCCTAGAATTTAATTTTTTATGCATCCTATTTTATTTAAAAGGTGCATTGCCATGGGAAAGTCTGCTGTTAGGGACCTCTCCTAAGTACTGAAGAGCAATGGTGGCTCTCTGGAGACTAAGGTGCGTCTGATACAGGCCATGGTCTTTGCAATCACTTGTTATGCATCAGAGAGTTGGACAGTGACCAAGGAGGATAGAAGGA
>NW_006399895.1:5228614-5263939 GCF_000299155.1 Elephantulus edwardii
AGTGGGGAATATACACAAAGAATTACAATAAAATATGATACATAGGTATATGTGATATGGAAAACGAAGAGATTTGAGAAAACTTCACCGTGAGGTTACATTTCAACTAGGTTTTTAAGAATGACTAAGATTCTAATGTTTTGCCAGGAAAAGACAGAAGGGAAGAATAATGTTCAAAGATCAAATATTAATCCATATTTCAAAATACCCTATTTTGAAATAAATACACATTTAAGGGAGAAGACAGAAACAGGTTCGTAGATTTTCAAGTAATCTTGTTTCTCAATTTGTGGCATGTTGTGTGTAGGGTGCTGCAAGTCACAGCCAACTAAGCAACACTGTCACACCTTGGTCTGGTCAGTGTTTTTGTTATTTTCCCCACAAACATCCACTCCAATATTTCTTTCAATATATATGTTATTTTCGAAGTATGGTTTGGTTTTGTTTCTGTGCACTTCCCATTCAGATAATGCTGGTTTACATTTACAGTAAGCTAATTTAAGCTGACTTTCTCAGTTTATGAAATTATATATCCCTTGGGAAGAACTGCATTTAGTTAATTTCTTTTGAACAGGGCACATAACTACTTGAAGGTTAGGCAGTTTGAACATGTTGTTACTATATGTTATAGAGTCTGATCTGACTCCTAGCTGACCCTCCAGTGGACTTTAAAAGATGCACATTGCATAGGAGTAGATTGCATATCTTTCTCCCACAGAGCAATTGGTGGATTCAATCTGCCTGCCTTTGAGTTGGTCCGACAACTCCTTGTCATTAGGTCACTAGACCTTCCTATATTAGTCTCTTACTAATACCATTATATGCCACTAAGGAGTAAAGGGACCAGATTACCTTGGTTTTGAATTGCAGCTCTGCAATATCCTAAAAAACCCAATCAAATACAGCTGTTGAATAAGTTCTCAATCATAGTGCCCCTCTGTCGTATTCCCAAGGCTATAAGTCTTAACAGAAGTAGATTGCCTCATGTTTTCCCCTTGGAATTGTTGGTGGATTTGAAATGCCAACCTTACATTTAGAAGCCTATATGCAGTACACTCCTCCACTAGTATGTACAAGCTGTGAATGAATGCTTTCATTTCTCTGAACCTCAAATTCTTCATCTCTAAAAGTAAGATAATGATAACGTGAGTTGTTCATAGGGTCTCTGTGAGTAAATACCCTACTCACTGGCACCTAACAGTGACAGTCTTGAGTGGCCATTTTAGAACTCAGGAGAGTTTTATCAACCTCCTGTTTTTCCCAATGGATAATTCATAAGGGAATAATTCTGTGGAGCAGGAAGAGGAAGAATATGTGAATCTCAAATTTGAACCTGTGTTGGAAAATGAAGGAATGCCAGAGATTGCTAATCAACCAAACATACTAATTTTCCTGGAAACTCCTAAAGGGGTGATAGGGAAAATAAAAATAAAATAAAAAGAAGGAAGGTAGAAAAAGCTTCCTGTTCACTGAGTAAGGATGGCTCTAGACCACGGAAGAAGGCTGACATTCCTCCATTACCAATTAACAACCTTCCCCGAGACACTGTACAAGGCTGGTGCCAGCTGTTGAAATTGAACACTAAGGGCAGGATATGTGTACCATAGGAGATGATGCAAATACAAGACTACAAACAAAACCAAAAGTGGACAAAGAGAAGAAGTCTAAGGAAAAGAACAGGTCCTCTGAGGAGAGTGGTCCTCCTAAACTTGCTCCTTCCCCTGAGATGGAGACCTCCATCCTGGACAGTACTCTCATGGAGGTAGAGAAAACTGTTGTAGTGACAACTTCCACGACAGAGGCTGGGGAATCATCAAAAGAGGCTGAAGATGTTAAATGATGTGTGTAGTACATGGGAAAAGTCTTCCTGCAAATACAAAAGGTTGGGCTCAATTGCAGTGCCATGCTGGACTAGCATGCGTCCCTGACAAACTGGACAGTGTGATTGCTCTCTTCTTTACACCAGCCCTTGTTTGCACTCCTGCACACATGGAAGACAATTTGTTGTGCTCCATATGTGTTCAGAGGAACATTGTGTTAATGAAAAGCCTCCAGTGTGAATAACATTCAAATCCGAGAATCCTCTTCCTGCTCCACAGAATTATTCCCTTATGAATTCTCCATTGGGAAAAACAGGAAGTTGATAAAACTCTCCTGAGTTCTAAAATGGCCACTCAAGACTGTTACTGTTAGGTGCCAGTGAGTAGGGTATTTACTCACAGAGACCCTATGAACAACTCACGTTATCATTATCCTACTTTTAGAGATGAAGAATTTGAGGTTCAGAGAAATGAAAGCATTCATTCACAGCTTGTACATACTAGTGGAGGAGTGCATTGCATATAGGCTTCTAAATGTAAGGTTGGCATTTCAAATCCACCAACAATTCCAAGGGGAAAACATTTCCTGATGGCGATCTGTAAGTGAAAGTTGTTTAACTCCCTCTTATCACTGATCACCAAGCTTTGTCCACATCCCTTCTTGTGCTGAGTTTCCTCTTCAGAGTGCTAACTTCACAATCTGCTCTTTTTTCCATTAATTTAAAATTGTTATCTGCATGAGGCAAAGGAGAAGTAGTTAATACTTCCACACTACCACCTCTTTTAAAATGTATATAAACAATTCTTAAAATAGAAAACCATTTTCTAAGATTTCTATGATTGAGATTTGAGATTAAGACCTATTCCCACCATTATTTTCAAGTATAGCTGTTTAGTAGTATAGTTAGACTTTTTTAAGAAATAAAAATAAAACGTGACAAATACTGCTGTTATAAAATAGAATTGAAATGAGGGGAGAATAGAAAAAGAATGGATAGACAATGAACATTGCATTGGGTCAGATGAGAGGAAGAATGGTCCAAAAGAAATATATGATTAGGTATTATATGTATTATAACTATCTGGAAAAAGTGGTTCATTGCAAAGTGGGCTAGGGAAGGGAAGACAGAAAAAATATGCAGCAATGAATGAATTAAATACACACACACACACATAACAAACAATAAACCAAAGACTAAATGAAAACTTCAGTAAAATATTTAAGTTGAATATGCCAGACCACTTTCATTGCATGAAAGGGTCATAGTCATCATAGGATAACATGTCCACTGTCTGTAAAATAATATAAGGCCAAGTCTCACTCTCTTCACTTCAAAGGAACATTCTAGATGCACTTCTTCCAAGACAGGTTTGTGTTACTGCATATAAACTGTGTAGAGCAGTGACTAGAACATAGTGCACATTCAGATATTGGCTTGCCAGTAGTATTCTCCTGATTTTGTTTTCAATTTTAATTTTATAGTAAATGTCCTAATTATAATCACCCTGCGCATGCTACTTCCTTTAGCTCAACAAAACATTAATCTTTAAGGTTATACCTTAGCAGAGAAGAGGAAGAAAAAAAAACCCAAACAAAATATTGTTATAGGAAACTTGAGTTTACATTTTTGCCATACGCATTATTTGGTATAATATCTAGGAATTGTAACATTGCAAACCTTAGTTTTTTTCCTTTGAAAGAAGAATAAAACCTGCTTCACAGATTTATAGAGATTAGATGCAAGAGTGAAAGTGTCCAGCACAGGGTAGGTACTTAATAATGCAATTGTATCAGAATTTTTTATTGAATGTTAACTGGATTGTCCATTGTAGGCTGTTCTACTATTTACCATGTCAGGGAACCAGTAACTTCTTTTGATGGCTCTCTAGTTATCACTTACCTACTCAGAAGAATGTTCTGTTGACTTCTGTCAGGCCTGTATGGTTGGTCATTTGGATTTCTCAGAGGCACACAAATTGCATGTCTAGTGTTTTCTGAAATTAAAAATAGGAAATATTTTCTCTTTGGAGCATAGTGGTGGTAGATATTCTGTAAATACTTTTGAACATCACTACCTCATCTACTAAGAGCTCAGATGACTTAGTGATAAGGAATTGTGCCGCCAGCACTAAGGTATGCAGTTTGAATCCACCAGCTGCTCCAGGGGAGAAAGATGCATAGCCTCCTCCCCTGTGATTTACTGCTTCTGAAAACCTGCTGGAGGGCCAGCTCCCATGTGAATTATTGCCTCTGAAAACCTGCTGGAGGCTCAGCTCCCATGTGAATTATTGCCTCTGAAAACCTCTTGGAAGGTCAGCTATGGGTCAGTTCTGACTCGATAGCACACAGCACCATCACCACCACCACCATGTCTTATTATTAGATCTGTTATTGTTTTGGTCTCCTTTACTACAGTACTGAGCATTTACTTCAAGGACAAGGATTCATGATTATTTCTGTATGCCTTAGTGTCTTTGGTATGTAGTATTTACATAATAACTGTACATAAAAAAAGAATAAATGACCTGGTGGAAGTTAGAATAGATTATCAACTCGCTTATCTTTTCCATGTAACTTCTTCCTTTTCCTTCTCTCTTTCCAACTCTTTACTTCTCAGTAAACAAGTGTTATGGATAACTTTAGTATAACTCATCTCTTTAGAAGATAATATTTATTTCTTCTCTTCACAAAACCAAAAGGTGGCACATCTTCATTAAAAAAGAAAGATATAGTGACCTCAGCAACTTTTGGAAGAACTCTTGTGGTTGGTTAATCAGTTACTGTTTTATTTAAATATATATGCTTAATGCTGAATTGCATTGTAAACCCCCTAGGCAGATTTATGGTTTCAGTCTGCCTTAATTAACATCGATTCTAGCAGGATAGTAAATGGGAATGGCCTTCTCAATTGAGGTTGAACAATGTACTCTCTGGGTGTTGTCCAATTTGTAACATGATTTACATGGAAGCAAGCCCTTCCTTTCTCAGGATTATCCCTTTTTTCATCTGATGTCTAGGACAGGGTATATATAATCCATAGATAGGAACATTTGCTGTCAAATACTTTTGCTGATTTACAGCAAGGCCACAAAATGGTCACTATTAATAAAGAAAGGAGGGGGACCCTAATCTGAAGCTTTGCAGGGATTCCAGGTTCTTGCTATGTGTCATCACTCTTCAGTCTGTGGCGGTTTTACGAAGTGGCCATAATGAAAGTCAGATTAAATGCACAGGATATATACATTTAATCAACAGCCATTGGAGTCTGTGGAGCTGGAAGAGTTATAAGAGCCCTGTGAATGCAAATTTATTGCAAAAGAATCTAAGGGGCGGAGGAATGAATGTCTGCTGAATGGTACTACCTGACACGGGACACCAAAAACTTTCCAGAGTGAGTGATTTAAGTGTAAGGTTTGGCTTGTAAAGCTGCCAGCTGTAAGGTTTCAAAACTTGAAACATTTCCAAAACATTGGACGAGGCACTTTATATGTGCACTAGAGTAAATACTCTGGTTTTACTGCCAATTTAAATGTGCTCAGTTTACAGTAATGAGCTTGTATAGGCATTACCTTGTTTATAGAAAGTGGAACAGGAAGAAATGAACATTAACCATTACCAGTAGCAATTCCCATTGGCTTCTACCACAACATTGATGCCAAGCAGTTTCTTTCAATTTATGAATATGTCACAACTGACATTGGTGTGTGCATGGTTTTAATGTCATGTTGATTCAGTAGGGTAACAAATCACTGTGATCCAGTTTGCCTTTGTCAAGGCTAATCAGACAAGTTGGCTGTTCCTTAGTTTCCTAACGTGGATTTCAATAGCATTCTCAGGTATGGTAGTCATGAGACAGTGGTCCAGGTAAGATGTTTAGGGTACCCTGATCATACATAACTGAGTTTGTTTCAACCTGGTCTATTTTCTACTGATGGTTTACTCCCTCCCTCCCTTTGAGTCAATTCTGACTCATAGCTACCCTCCATTGAGTTTCCGTGCCTATAAATTGCAATGGTAGGAGCCACTGCTTGATTTGAATTGCCTGAAACATGCAGTCTTTGAGTTAGGAGCAAAGCTTGCTAGGTTTACCCCACTAGAGCTCCCCTGAATCAGTTACAGAAGTCATTTATTTTCTCTTTAGTAAGGATCTGAATATGTTCTGGTGTGTTAGGCAGAAGCAGTGGCTTTTGTAATCTGGGATAGATAGGCCCAAGCATCCCTTTAGTTCTTTTGTACTCATAGGGCTCATATACTGGAGATCATTATTAGGTGCTGTTAAGTCTGTTTTTACTCTTTTACAGTGACCATGTGTACCTAGAACAAACCATTGCCCGGCCCGTTTCATATTCATAGTCATTCCCATGCTTCTTGTTGTTGTTTGTCATTGAGTCAGAACCAACCCTAAGCAGGCTTTCAGAGGCAGTAAGTCTCTTAAGAGGAAATTGCCCATCCTTCTCCCATGCAATAGTTTGTGGATCTTAACTGCCTTGTTGTAGCCACTGTGTCAGTTCCGCTTCTTGAATATTTTTCTCTGGAGACTGACTACTCTTGATAGTATGGCCAATGTACTTGAAACAAATACCTCATTCTTATTCTAAGTAATGTTTTGGTTGCACTTCCTCCAAAACAACTTTGATTGTTCTTTTTGTAATCCCTGGTATTTCCGTATTCTTCACTACCACCAAAATTCAAAGGGGTCAGTTCTTCAAGTCTTCATTTTTCAGTATTCAACTTTTACTTGCATATATTGCTGTTATTGTGGTGGTGGTATTGCTAAATGCCATCAAATATCTACAAATCATATTGACCCTATGAACAACAGAAGGAAACCCAGTCCAGTCTTGTACCATCCTCAAAATAGTTGCTGTTTCAAACCCATTGTTGCATCACTGTGTTGGTCTATCCTGTTGTGGTTCTTCTCTTTCTCTGATCTTCTACTTTTCTAAGCATGATGCCTTTTTCTAAGGACTAGAATTTCCTAACAACATGCCCAAAATATACAAGATGAAATTTTACTATGTTTAACTCTAAGGAGCAATCTGGTTGCATTTCCTCCAGGACATATTTTATTCTTTTGGCAGTCTGTGGGACGTTCAGTACTCTTTACCAGCACCACATTACAACACTATCTAGATTTCCTCAGTCTTCCTTATTAATTATCTAACTTTGCATGCATACAAAGCAATTGAAAATACCACTGTTTTGGGCTAGATACACTGTAGTTTTTAAATTTACACCTTCACTCTTAAGCACTTCACAAAAGTCTTTTTGCAGCAGATTTATCTTGCACAATATGTCATTTGATAGGCAATTATACTTAGACTGAAATACACATAATTTGCTGTCCTGAAGAGAAAAGGAAGTGTGGAAAACTAAGAAGGCTGTAGCATTTACAGTGCTTATAAGATAGTCTGTTAAGAATGTATGCTTGTGAATATCAGGATGATGCTACCCAAGAAATGCCACACTTCCCATTTAGTATATTTCCTTTTCCATTGTGTAGGAAATTATTTCCCTTTTGCATTAGAAGAATGCAGAAATTTCCCACAACATCTTAAGAGCCTGCCTACATTTTGCAAATAACATTCTGATAAAATTCTTTCTTGCCACAAGCTCTTAATAATTTCTGGCTAGTCTTGTTGTCATACTTGTTATAGTACACAATCTAATATAAATAGATATGCTATATGTGTATATTTCTCAGTAAAAAAAAATAAAGCTAGTTATTTAACATTGAAGGATTCAGAATACTGAATGCCTAAAATTGTATCTTTCATGGCTATGTGTTCTGCCTCTTTCTGGCTTTGCTCACACACCTTCTCTTTTGTCCTCTCCCTCACCTCCCTTCATCTTTAGTTCCCTTCTCAATTCACTGTTTCTGATTATGACTTCTATAAGGTTATTTTTTTCTCTCAGTCTCTTCAGTTTTACAGAACGACAGTTTTAAAACCATGATTAGTTTTTAATACTTTTGAAAAACTATGAGGAAAAGTATAAAGAGTAGTTGGTTTTCTGTTGTCATTCCTACAAACTTTATCACATTAATTGCAGTCCTTATGGTGCTGGGCACCCAAAGGCATGTGCTGTGGGAGAGAGAGAGAGGAAATCTCCTCCCATGTGATTTTATAGCTTCTGAAAATCCACTGGAGGGTCAACTATCAGTCCATTCCAACTTGATGGTACATCACAACAACAACACATGTGAATGACACTCATCTTCCCTGGGAGTCTTGTTTCCGTTAATCTTTTAATCTCTTTCAGCCTCTGAACTGTCTCTGGGCAAATTCTGTCCTGTTGATCTGTGATTGCTGTAAGGAGTGAATACCTCCCTGGTATTCATATCTATTGATTAGCTAGAAGATGTTCTCTCCTTGTAATTTTTCATGTACTTTATACAATTTTGACTATAACATTAATTTTTAAACTATGATTTTCTCTCTGTTTTTGCTTCTCTTTGATTGCATTTATGAATATATGATCTGTCCATTCCCCTTCCTTGTGGGTTTTCCTGACTTTTAGGTCTTGCTTGCTCGTAGGTACATCCCCCTCACTATTACAACATTGTTATTGTTAAGGCTAGTGCTAAAAATCCATGGGAAAATGAAGTTATTTGAGGTCTTCACATAGCCAGGGAAATTTTAAGAGCAAAATAAAGACATTAAGCTTGCATTTTTGTTTTCTTTGTCACACATCTTAAACCCAGGGTATCAGATAATCTTCAAAGAGGAGCTAAAATCAAAGAAGGGGGGCTGATTAGGCCCGTGGAATCATTTTATTAGGGATAGAGTTTCTCCTTTCTCCTTTCCCCTTTCTTATTCCAGGTCATACTCCCTCATTATTTCTTCTTCCCTGAAGTGTTCTTCTAACATGTCAGCCCACACAGATCTCTGTTTTCTCTGAACCTAAGTCATGCAGTGATTATCTCCTCCATTCATCTCTGCACTTAATCATCAAGTGTCTTACGTTATTTAACTTCCCTGAAAGCAATCCTTGCTTTGCAGCATAATTATGAACTCTGTGGTGGCCAAATATGTGTCTTCTGTAGATTTTCAGTACTACCTAGAAGTAGTCCTGTATTCAAAACAGGTAATAAATAAATAAGGAAATAAGTCTTTAATAAAACCTATGAGTAGTTCTGTATTTAAAATAGGTCTTTAAAAAACAAAGATTTTTCTGTAAAATTATATTTCTGTTGAGCTGATTTCCCCTCTTAATTGTAGCACACTATTTTTGTTCTGAGATCTCCAATCTTCTCAATGTTAGCCCTAATTTGTTATGACCCACACAGTCAAATGTCCTTGCATAATTAATAAAACAGAGGAAGACATCTATCTATAAGGCTTTGCTTTCAGCTAAGGACATCAGCAGTGCTCTCCCTCTTGTCACAGCCTTTTCTGAATCCAGCTTGAATTTTTGGAAGTTCCCTGTCAATGTCCAACCATTTTGGAAAAATCTTCAGCTTTTACGTATGTATGATATATGATATTAATGATGTTGTTCAATAATTTCCACATTCTTCATGGGAATGTGAACAGATAAGGACTTCTTCCAGTCAGTTTGTCAGGTAGATAGATGTCTTCCTACTTTCTTGGCATAAGTTAGTGGGCACATCCAGGGCTGCATCCACTTGTTGAAACATCTCCATAGGTATTCTGTCAGTTCATGAGGCCTTATTTTTTTGCCAATGACTTCAGTGCAGCTTGAACTTCTTCATTCATTACCATTGGTTCTTGATCAGGTACTGTTTCCTGAAATACTTCAAAATCAGCCAGTTCTTTTTGGTACAATGACTCTGTATATTCTTATCATCTTCTGATGCTTTCTGCATCATTCAAGGTTTTGCCCATAGAATCCTTCAGCATTGCAATTTGAAGCTTGCATTTGTTCTTCAGTTTCTTAAGAACTGAAGTTCCAAGTATATTTTTCTCTTTTGGTTTTACAGCTCTAGCTTTTTTGGTTAATCTTCTGTTCAGCTCTCTTACTTCAGCATTTCTTCCCTTTGTTTTGGCCTCTCTACATTCTAATATAAGTTTTGGTCTTTCTATTTTGTTTGTTGTTGTTTTTTTGTCTTAGTAATGACCTTTTACTTTATTCATGGATAATGTCCTTCATGGTATCCCACAACTCATCTGGTCTTTCGCTGCTAGTGTTCAGTGCCTCAGCTCAATTCTTAGAATGATTTTAAAATTAAGCTGAGATAGACTCAAAGCTTTATTTTGTTTTGTGTGAACTTGTTTTTATTTTCTTCAGCTTCGATTTTAAGTGGCACATGAGTAGTTAATGGGCTATTCTACAGTCAGTTTTTGACCTTGTGTTGACTGTTGATACTGAGCTTCTCCTTTGACTCTTTGCACATATATAGCCAATCTCATTGCTGTGTAGTCTATCAAGAATTCTATTTTTGGACAAGAAAGAATTTTTCAGAGTCTAGAAAGAGTTGTTTAAACAAAATAATGGATACTGCAAAGTTTAAAATAAAGAAAAATGTGCATCATACTGCAAGGTTTAAAATCAGGAAAAATGTGCATCAGGATATATCCTTTCTCTGTACCTAGCAGGAGTGGCTTCCACTTCCTAAACAACATGCCTCCAGAAACTCTATGAACTTTGAAAAATGTTAATAGTTGTAGAGGAGCTTCAGGCCATTTGTTCATAGAGTCACAGTGAGTCGTGCTCAACTTGAAGGCAATCAAAAACAACAACAACAACATTCAGTTTATATACTGAGCAAATCTTTTGGGAAGCTGGATCCTGTGAAGAACAATGCAGCATTAGGATTGAAAGAAGATTCATTAATAGCCTACGTTATGCAGATGACACAACCTTGCTTGCTGAAAATGAAGAACACTTGAAGTACTTATTGAAAAAGATTTAAGACTACAGTTAAGTATAGCTTACACATCAACATCAAGAAAATAAAATTCCTCACCACTGGGCCAGAGGGACAGATGGAGAAAAAACTTAAGTTGTCAACAACTTCATTTTTTTGATTCACAGTCAACACCCTAGGTAGCATATAAGAAATCAAACAATGTGATGCATTGAGAATTTCTTTTTTTTAAAAAAATTTATTATTATTAATCTTAATGAAAATTTACAGAGACTTTGCATTTCCATCCATTCACTGTTGTACTTTTCTCCCTGCCAACCCCTACCCCCAGTACACTCTTCTCTTTGAAAAGTAAAAGAAAAATTCTTTCAGTGTTTTACAGTCCTTCCTCCCAGGTCCACTTCACTATGCAGCTTTTGTTCTGGACTCCTGTCATGAAAATAATACCTAATCACATAACCCTTTTAAACAGTTTTCTCCCTCATCTGTTTCAATATAGTATACATTATTTATCCCATCTTTCTCAGTCTCCCCACAACCCCAATGTTAGTCCTGTTTTACAACAGTGGAACTATGCAGTATTTGTCCTTTTGTGACTGAGATATTTCACTCAACATATGTCCTCCAGGGTCACCCATTTTGAATAATACTGCATGAGTTCTTTGTTTTTCAATGCAGCATAGTATTCCATTGTGTGAATATACCACAGCTTCTCTATCCATTCGATTTTTGATGGGCACTTAAGTTGTTTGCTATCGTGAATAAAGCCGTGATAAACATGGGTGTGCATATATCTTTTTGGATGGCATTTATGGTCTCTTTGGGGTGTATTCCCAGTAGTGGAATTGCTGGGTCAAATGGTATCTCTGTTTGCAGCTTTTTGAGAAAGCGCCACACTGCCTTCCACAGTGGTTGCACCATTTTACACTTCTACCAACAGTGAATAAGGGTTCCAGTTTCTCCACAACCTTGCCAGCAATTGTTGCTTGCTGTTCTGTTAAATTTTGCTGTTCTTACTGGGGTGAGATGATATCTCATAGTTGTTTTGATTTGCATCTCTCTTAGAGCTAGGGATTTTGAACATTTCTTTATGTGCTTGTTTGCTATCTGAATGTCATCTTTGATGAAGTGTCTGTTCATATCCTATGTCCATTTTTCAATTCGATTGTTTACCTTTATCTTGTGGTGCTCGAGTATTTTATAAATTCTAGATATAAGTCCCTTATCTGACATGTCATTCCCAAATACTTTTTCCCAGTCTGTGGCTTCCCTTTTTCCCTGTTGGAGAAGTTTTTGGATGTGCATAGGGATTTGATTCTTAGAAGGTCCCACTCATGTATTTTATCTTCTCCTGGTTGTGCATTGAGAATTTCTGATGTTCAGAATCTCTCTAAAGAGCAGGAATATCAGTTTAAATACTAAAATGTACTTGATCTAAGCCATGGTATCTTCAGTTGCTCCCTAGGCATCTGAAAATTAGACAGTGAATAAAAAAGACCAGAGAAGAATTGGTGGCTTTGAATTGTTTTGTTGGAAAAAAGTATTGGATATCCCATGGCATGCTCAAAAAACAAACAATAAGTCTGCCTTGGAGGAAGTGCATCTAGGGTGCTTCTTGGTGACAAAGATGATGAAACTCTATCTCACATACATTGGGTTCGTTATCAGGAGTGGCTTGTTCTTGGTAAAAGAGTTCATGCTGGGAAAGATAGTTGGTGAAAGAGAGGATGACCCTCAAGCAAATGATTTGATACAGTGACAATAACAATGGACTTGAAAATGACAGAGAATATGAGGATGATATAGGGTAGAGCAGGGTTCAGAAGGTCACTATGAGTTGTAGTTGATTCAGTGACACCTAATAGCAACAATGCAACAATAGATGGTTAGTTGTTTTTATTATCAATTTGTTTCACAGAAGAAGATACAGAAGGAAGTTTCGCTAAAGTTCCTCAGTCATGTAATAGTTATATTGTAAGTAATAGCCATAATTATTCTTTCCAATTACTACTTTTAATTCATGTATTTTAAACTTATAATATTGTTGTTGCTATGCACTGTTGAATCATAACTGAATCCTAAATGACCCTCCAGTGCATTTTCAGAGGTATAAGTCACATAGAAGGAAACTGCTCATTTTTCTCCCTCAGAGCAGCTGATGGATTTGAACCATATGCCTTTAGGTTCAAAGATCAGCTCCTCCTGAGCTTCCTAAAATTGTGATAGTGACAAAATTTGTTTCCTCTCTGGCAACAAAGTAAATTATCCATTCTTAAGAGTCCTTCTATAATATAGCTCAATCTTGGATAACAGTGTGTGAGTGTATTTTAAGTTTATAATTATTTGTTGATAGAGCATTGATTCCGTATTGATTTTGTATCTTAGAACTTTATTGAAAGTTATTTTATTTTTTAAGATGTAGATTTGTGTGGGAATTCTTAAAATGAAGGAGTGCTAGTTACTTAGCTGCTAACTGAAATGTCGGTAGTTTAAACCCACAAACTACAGAAAGATGTAATAATGTGCTTCCATCGTTATCATCTTGGAAACCATTGAGATAGTTCTACTTTGTTCAGTAGAGACCCTGACAGTTGGTCATCGACTCAACATCAAAGAGTTTGTTAGACTTTGAAGGATTCTATGCATATAATCATGTTGTCTGAAAATAGACTGATGTTTATTTTGGATTAAATGGGAATAGTGATAATCAGTCTTCATACTTTATTTTCAGTGTATTGATAAATTAAAGGAAAAATGATATTAAAATGTAAAAGTTAGGATTTTCTCTAGAGGCAAATTCCTAGTATCAGTTCTAAGAACAGTATTACTCTAAGTTGTTATTGTTGTTATCTGCACCATTTAGTTGTCCGCAACTCCTAAGGACCCAAGTACACTAGCTCTGAACCTTTCCCTTTACTGAGCCAATCTCTCTTACTCTGACACCATAATCCTATTGCCCCAGTTACCATGCAAGTAGAAGATCTTAAACTTAGTCACATATTTTAGGCCAGGTCTTCCAAGAAGGCCAAAACAATCCAAATTGCTAGTGTCCCTGGGTCCTAACTTAAGGAAACATAGTTCTTCAAAGAGGGACATGAATCCAATTTAGGTCTTCACAATATTCCCAGTATGATTTCAGTAAAAGATGAGTTTACCCAATAAATATTAAATAAATCATAGGCAACACCATCAAGAATGAGAATAAACTGAAACAAATTTTAAGTTTCCCAGAGTTCTCAGATATAAAATTCTCAGAAACAACTGAACAAGGAACAAGAATCTGTAAAAATGACATAAGAGACTGGAAAAAGAACCAAGTCGAAGTTTTAAAAATAAAAAATAGAAATATTTCAATTAGTGAATTAGGCTCAGGTAAAGAGAAAATTGATGAATTAGATGATAGAACTAAACAAATTACTCCAAATATAGTACAGATGCTATGAGATAAAATAAAAGTGATTAAAAACGACTGTGAAGATGATAATATTTAAAGATACGATTTCAAAGAAACATTTAAAATGGAAGAGAGTATGATATTCAGAGAAATAAGCATAATTAGGATACTAATAAAGACGGGCAATCTCCTCCTGTGTGATTAAGTGCCTCTGGTTAGCTAGGAGCTGGAACACCAGTGATGGGTCGGTTTGGACTCTACAGTACACTACAACAACAACAATAAAAGAACAGAAATAAAAGGGGGTATTTAATTTTAAGATGAACAAAAGTCACAAAAACTTTAAGCAGTGTTTTAAAAGACAAGAAATAAAATTAGAAGTAAAATAAAGGAAGACAAATAGAAATTAGAAAATCAGATGTAACAGTGATTACAATAAAAGTAAATGCATTACATTTTCCAGTTAAGAGACATTTTCATGTGTAATAAAAATAAAATTTATCAAAATAACAAAAATTTGAGGGCAGAAAAATAATAAAAAATTTTATCAGTTGACTGCTTGATTAGGAGCAAAAAAAGAAAAAGCTTGGTTAGGTGGCTATCCTAATATTAGACGCATTTTTAGTAATAAAGGGAGTTCTGGTAGTGTAGTCCAAAATGAGCTGCAATGCTAACTCAGCTGAAGGCCAACATCTCACTGGTGGTTCAAATTCACCAGGTTTTTTCAGAGAGGAAGATAAGGCATTTCCTACCATGCGATTTTAAAACTTTGGAAAATCCACTGGATGATCAGCAATATCTTGGTCCTGACTCAATGACAATGTGGTTTAAACTTATTAGTAATAAAGGAAATAATTTTATGCTGATAAATAGTTCTTTGTCACTAGAGAGATAATAGTTATAAAAGTGTTTAGTAATAAACTTGTTAAATAACTTTAAATTTTATAAAAGTTACAGAGGTAAAGGATAGACTAACATATTTACCACTAGAATAGGAGATTTCAATCTTGTGGTTTTTGTTCACTATGGCTAGCAGATGGAATGCTAGTAAAAATCCAGATGAACTAAACAATGATTTCTAAATTGAGATGATATAAAGACACTTGAACCCAATAGATAGATAGTATAGTAAGGCAAGAAAAAGAAAGATAATATATAAGGCTGTTGTTGTTAAGTGCTGTCAAGTTGTAGGCGACTCATAGCAACCCTATGAACAAAAGTCCTCGACACTTGCGTGTGACTTTCATCCTTTCTCCAGGTCCTTAGGGTTTGTGGAGGCCAGCTATTTACGGAAGTGGATGCCACTCCTGCTTCCAAGCTTGTTTCAACCGGGGAGCGCCACCAAACACTGTCCACCATGGGCAACCGTTATTGCGTTTGACATGTCATTGTCATAGTGTCCAGCTTCACAACGGCCACAAGTTATCTCTGTACGGCAAGTGGACATAACAGGGCGATACGACCTATAAGACTAAAGAAGTTAAAAATCCAAGATAATGATTATATCTTGTGGCAGGGCATAGAACAAGAAAAAGTAAAAATATCTGAGAAAAACACACCAGCTCTTCAGTAATGAGCCTTTGAGTGGTTTCTTTATGGAAAGAAATATATATATTTTAATTATATGTATATAGTGTAACTTAACTCACATATATGCATTACATATGTTCTTTGTATATAAAAAATACAATAAAAGAAATATTTGCTGCCCAAGTGTGCTAAAGTTTTGTTTTAATTTTTTATTTTAATTCTGATTTTAATGAAAATTTACCTCCCTCTCCCTCCCTTCTCCCTCCCCCAGTACACTTTCTGTCTCTCTCTCTTTTTTAATATTAATTTATTGTTGCACAATTTTCTCCCTTCCTCTCTGCCTTCCCCAAGTCCACTTTGCAATATACCTGCTATTCTGGACTACTGTCTTGCATATAGTGCCTAATCATATATCCCTTCCAAGTGTTTTAATTTTTTATTTTTTTGTTTTGTATTGTTTCAGATTTTATCATTGAGTAGAATGTATTTATGTCTTATCAGCATAGGTGTTAGACATGATTCATTTCCTGTCTTAGAAGACATTCCGTTATAGTTTACAGTAATTAAGTCCTGCCATTTATCATGCCTTTTAATTCCAACAACTCAAAAAATATATGTCAGTAGATATTTCTCTTCACAGCCATGGTAAAAAAATTAGGTTCATGCACTAAGCAGTTCTATCCTGTTAGAGATCTAGAGCAGATAAGAACCATCTTTCCTGGGCCATCTGTGTGTTTTGCCTTCAGTTGAAAAAGCATCACAGAATTAACATACTGCTCTGGGTGCTCAACTACCAATAACATACATTGAAATCAACTCAGGGACACCTAACAGCAACAAATTGAAAAGATCTTGAGGTTTGGCTCAACTCCCTTATTTTACAGATGAGGAAACTAAGCAATGGTTAAGTGACTTAGCTCCAGTCAAATGGCTTTCAGAAAAAATAACTCTAGATGCCTTTGAATTGTGGTGCTGGAGAAGAGTATTGAGTATACAATGGATTGCCAAGAAAACAAATAACACTGTCTTGGAGAGGATGAAACCAGGCTGTCTCTTGGAGGCAAGGATTTGAAAGTCTGTTTCACATACTTTGGCATGTTGCCAGGAGAGGCATCATGCTGGAGAGGGTCAGCACAGGAGAGGAAGAATGAGATGAATTGACACAGTTACTGTGGCAGTGGGCCAGGTGTGTCACAGAGAATGAGGTTGGCTCAGGGTAGGGCAAGGTTCGGAATTGCTGTCCACAGGATTCCTGTGAGTTGTAGTCAACTTGACGGCACATAATAGCAATAGCAAAATAAAGAAAAATCCACATCTCTTATCTGCTGTATTCTGAAGTTGAACAAACGGAACATCATTTTCTGGTGTCTGTTCTTGAAAACTGCAGGCCTTTTAGTTGAAACCATGGTTGAACTACAATCAAGTGGTTCATAGCCCCACTTTTTATACACTTGACACTTTAAAAAAAATTATCAAAGTATAAGATGGTAAATTGTAAGATTTGTCTTTGTTTGGGTTTGACCGATAATTTTTCATGATTAAATTCATATTGCCCATTTTGAAATACCACTTAGGAAGTGGTCTTGTGAGCTTCTCAGTGGATTGCATCTTGAGCGCATGATAACAATTTATCCCATTAATGGTGATGTTTACTTTGATCACTTGATTAAGGTGGTATCTGCTGAGTTTCTCCGATGTGTATTATTGAGAAGATACTTGGAGAATTAGTAAATATTCATTTTCACTTACATCTTTTGCCTTTTAATTTTACCATCCATTATAACTCTTGCCTGAAACAATGATTAGTATAATTTATTTCACATGTAATAACAGAAAATTATTATCTAATTCCATTATTTGTTTATATTTGTTGATTAGAATTTAGCTGTAAATATGACCTTTCTCTTATCATACAGTAATATATTAATTCCTTTAAAAATATTATTATAGGTTCCTAGCTACTTTTCATCCTATGAAATGACAAGCATTACTTTCTTGTTTTAATTATCCCAATATGGGCCAAGGGAAAGCCTTTCATAGTATCTCCATTGCTCTTTTGATATGCTCCTATCATTTTTGGGGTATTTACTCTTGCCACCACAGTGCTACACACTTATTAATCTACAGCCCTGAAAGAAACCTTTTATTCCTCAGGAACCCTAGTCAGAGAAGAGCATTTTAGTCAGTATTGTTGTTGTTATGTGCCATTGAGTCGCTTGCAACTCATAGTGACTCTATGCACAACAGCCCTAAACCCTGCTCTCCTGCTCTGTCCTGTGCCAATCTCACTGTCTCTGACACATCATCCCAATTACCCCATCACTGAATCAATCTACCTCATAGAGGGTCTTCCCCGCCAGTGCTGTCCCTCTACCCTCCCAAGCATGACATCTCTCCCAAAGACCCGTCCCTCCTTGCAACATGTCCAAAGTATGTCAGACGAAACCTCAGAATCCTTGCCTCCAAGGAGCAGCATGGCTTAACCCTCTCCAGGATGAATCTGTTTATTTTCCTAGCAGTCCATGGTACTTTCAATACTCTTCTCCAAAAACATAGCTCAAAGGCATCAATTCTCCTTCTGTCCTCCCTATTCATTGTCCAACTCTCTGATGCATAGCAAGTGATTGCAAAGATCATGGCCAGTATCAGGCACACTTTAGTCTCCAGAGTGACACAGTTGCTCTTCAGTACTTTTGAGAGGTCCCTAACAGCAGACTTTCCCATCACAATATGTCTTTTAATTTCCTGGCTGCTGGTGCCAAGAGTGTTGTATTAGAAGCTCTTAAAACTGCACAAAGAAGTTAAACATATTCATATATTGTAGAAATATTTCTTGTTCCATTTACCATGTTAGTACAAGTCCTAAAAGTGTCACTACAAGAGTGATTAATTCTATAACAGAAGAAATAGAAAAGATTTTAACCATATCCCCAAAACCCAGTCTTTACCATCGAAATACAGGGACTTTTTTCCCTTTTTTTCTTTCAAGTAATTTGATAAGTAATTTACAAAAGTGAGACTAAAGAGAGAGGAAAATGAACAAAATAATTTTAAAGTAGCATTATTATGTGCTTTCGAGTCAGAACTGACTCATAGCTGAACCTCCAGCAGGTTTTTAGAGGCAGTAAAGTGCACTAGAGGAGATTGCTCATCTTTTCTCCTATGGAGCAGCTGGTAGATTCACACTACGTTCTTTTGGGTTGACAGCAGAGTTCCTTAGCAGAGGGCCACCAGAGCTTCCTTAATTTAAAGATAACAAATCCATTTTAATGTATATTTTGTTCATTATTCATTATTCCATCTTTTTTTATTCTAGATATAGATCCAGGGTCTTCTTTTTTTAATTATTATTTTATATTGTTTTGTATACAAAATGTGCATACGTTGTGTTTCCCTCCTTCCTTTATTCAGGGTACTTCTCCAGAGAGGCAAGAGTGGTAAAATATTTCGGGCATCTCATCAGGAGGGGCCAATTCTTGGAAAAAGATATACATTGGGAAAGGTAGAGGTTCTGATAAAGAAAGACCTTGAACAAGATGGATTTACATTTACTGTAACAATGGCCCTGAGCATACCAGGGATGGTGAGGATGACCTAGCATCATCCCTCTTTTACAGTTTACAGCCATTAAAAACTGGAGGGTCGACCGTGAGCCATTTCTGACTGGACAGTGTTGCATGTGAGCATGTATCTCCTCTTTAGGAGAAAGTTGTAGTGATACATGGGGATTACATCCAGGAAAACTGTGGGCCAGTTCTGCCAGGGAAGCTGTGGGTTAGGGCAACATTCAAACCTGTTGTTCAGAGGTGCAGTATTAGTCATAGTGGACTCAAGGGCACCCAACAGCAACAACAATAACATACATAGATATTTGGTTTCCCCCTTTCATTTACCTTTGTAGTTACATCTGCCTTCAGCATTGTCAGATTGCCCCTCTTGCTCCCACAGAGCAGCTAGTATATTTGAACTGAGTACTTTTGTTATGAACAGTGCTCAGGTCTTCTGTTCATAGTATCACTATGAGTCATCTGCAACTCGATGGCACCTAACAACAACAACAACAATAACTTTTGTCTTGGCAGTGAAACTCTTACAGCTAAGCCATCAATGTCATGATGATTTATTTATTAATTTCTAGGCAATTCCATAATTTTTGTTAACCACTTTTAGCCTACTTGGGAATAGTTGATGAGTGATGATAAAATAATTCCTGTGATGATGAGGTCACAAAATATCTAAAGATCCATGTAAAACAAGATGTCTAAGATCCTATAATGTTTCTTAGATTTGTGAAATGATCAGGGAACCCAAATTATTATGATTAAGAGAATGAGGTTTGTTTTTGTGAAATGTTATTTTTTCCCCCTTTCATCTTTTGAAGACTTCTAAAAAACAATGAAAATCATGAAATAGCAATCCTTGTAATACTTAGAACTTAGCTCAACCAAAAACCCTAAAAACAAAAAATTCAGTTGAGTGTATTCCAGGTTCAGAAATTCAGTTCAGCCAAATAATTAATAAAAGAGGAAAGATCAATAGTAAGGTCTCTTCTTCATTAAATCTGGTAATATTCTCAGAAATTATTAATGAAATGAACCTAATTGTATTCTTTTGTTACCTTTTGGAAATTATACTATAATTCCAAGGAATTTGTTTGTATTATAAGCTCTAAGTCAAGGAATTTGCTGGTATTATAAGCTCTAAGTCTGTGTTTCATTGACTATGCAAAGGCATTTGACTGTGTGGATCATAACAAACTATGGCTGACTCTGAGAAGAATGGGAATCCCAGAACACTTGATCGTTCTAATGCGAAACTTATACTTGGACCAGGAGGCAGTCGTCAGAACAGAGCAAGGGAACACTGCATGGTTCAAAATTGGGAAGGGCGTATGCCAGGGATGCATCCTATCTCCATACCTTTTCAACCTATATGCAGAACAGATTATCTGGGAGGCTGGGCTCTATGAGGAGAAATGTGGGGTCAAGATTGGTGGACGATTTATCAACAATCTGCGTTATGCAGATGACACAACCCTGCTTGCTGAAACTGAAGAGGACCTGAAGCACCTGCTGCAGAGTGTCAAGGACTGCAGCCTGCAATATGGATTGAGGCTCAATGTCAAGAAGACAAAGATTCTCACCACTGGACCAATTGGCGGCATCAGGATGGAATGTGAAGAGATTGAGATTGTACACAGCTTTAGTTTGCTTGGCTCCGCAGTCAACAGTCTTGGCACCAGAAGCCAGGAAATTAAAAGGTGCATTGCCATGGGAAAGTCTGCTGTTAGGGACCTCTCCAAAGTACTGTAGAGCAATGGTGTCTCTTTGGAGACTAAGGTGCATCTGATACAGGCCATGGTCTTCGCAGTCACTTGTTATGCATCAGAGAGTTGGACCATGACCAAGGAGGATAGAAGGAGAATTGATGCCTTTGAGCTGTGGTGCTGGAGAAGAGTATTGAGAATATTATGGACTACTAGGAAAACAAACAGATTTGTCCTGGAAAGGGTTAAACTGGGTGGCTCCTTGGAGGCAAGGATTCTGAGGCTCTGTCTAACATACTTTGGACATGTTGTGAGGAGAGAGCGGTCCTTGGAGAGGGACATCATGCTTGGGAGGGTGGAGGGACAGCGCAGGAGGGGAAGGCCCTCTATGAGGTGGATTGATTCAGTGACTGGGATAATCGGGAGTGTCAGAGACAATGCAGTTGGCACAGGACAGAGCAGAGTTTAGGGCTGTTGTACATAGGGTCGCTATGAGTCGCAAGCAACTCGATGGCACATAACAACAACAACAACAACATAAGCTCTAAGTAGTTAGAACTAAGCCAGAAGTCCAGAGAAATACAGTTCTTGATCGATTTGGACATGAATCAGGGAAGTAGCAACAATAAAAAAATCAGTCGACTCAAGTCAAAGCTATTAGGAGCCCATCATCCTGTGTCTCAATTTTCTAGTCTTTAGGTGAGATAACAGAATCCTCCTTTGGTTGGTATGGTGAATTGTTAAAAACTGTTAAGACCCTATACCTTATCACTTAAGGCTAAAACTGACTAAGTCAGTTTATCATTGTCTCTTTCTTAAGTTGACTAGCTTATAAATTCATGCATTTTTATTGAAGTGTTTGCTCTTTTTATGTGCCGGCATGTCAGCCATGACATGTAGTGGCATTATGAACAGTAGCTCTGAACCTTGCCCTATAGTGAGCCAGTCTCACTCTATCTGACACATCTACCCTCATTACCCCAGTTCTTGTGTCAAGCATTTCATCCAGGGTCTTCCTTACTTGCACTGTCCCTCTGCCCTTCCAAGCATGATATCCTTCTACAAGGACTTGTCCTTCCTGGCAGCATGCCCAAAGGATGTCAGATGGAGTCTCAAAAATCCTTGCCTACAAGGAACAATTTTATTTCACCCTCTCCAAGACAGACCTGTTAGTAATCTTAGCAGTCCATAGTATGTTCAATACTCTTCTCCAGCACCACGCTTCAAAAGCGTTAATTCTTCTGTCATCCTTGGCCATTGTCTAGCTCTCTCATGCATAGCAAGTAATTGTGAAGACCGTGGCCTGGATCAGGCATTCCTTAATCTCTAGACTGACATCCTTCCTCTTAAGTACTCTGAAGAGGTCCCTGATGGCAGATTTTCTCAATGCAATTCATCTTTTGATTTCCTGACTGCTGATAACATGAGTGTTGATTGTGGAACCAAGCAAGATAAAATTGTTAACAATCTCAATCTCTTCTCCATCTATAATGATGCTGCCAGTTGGCCCAGTGGTGAGAATCTGTTTTCTTCATGATGAGCTTCAATTCATATGACCCTCTGCAGCAAATGCTCCAGGCCCTCCTCAGTTTCAGCAAATAAAGTTGTGTCATCTGCAACAACAAAGTTGTTGATGAGTCTTCCTCCAATTCTAATGCCACATTCCTACTCATAAAGTTCAGCCTCTTGAATGATCTGTTATGCATACAAATTGAAAAAGTATGGAAACAGGCAGGACACATCCTTGACTCACTCCTTTCCTGATTTTGAACCTTGCAGTATTTCCTTTCTCTGTTCTGTTAACTGTTTCCAGGTCCAGGTATAGGTTTCACATGAGCACAGTCAGGTGTTCTGGGGATTCCCATTCTTCTCAGAGTTAGCCACATTGGTTGTGATCCATGCTGTCAAATGCCTTTGCATAGTCAATGAAACACAGATAGACATTTCTCTGGTACTCTCTGCTTAACGCCAAGATCCATCTGACATTGGCAGTGATGTGTCTAGTGCCACGACCTCTTCTAAACCCAGCTTGTATTTCTAGTAGTTTTCTGTTGATGTACTGTTTCAGTCGCTTTTGGATAATCTTCAGCAGGATTTGCCTTGTGTGTGATATTAGTGATATAATTCTATAATTTATGGTCACATAAATTTTAAAGAGTAAAACATTTTTGTGTATTTCTTGAGATTTCACATTTCAAAAATATTAGTTTCTCTTAATAAAAATACAGAAATTTCTTTGTCTCTTTCAACTCTGTTATTACAGCTTTTATTAAAAATTGGCTTGTATAATTTCTTTAGTCATTAGATTCTTTGCCATGTGATATCTACTTAAAATGGAAGGAAATTAAGGCTCTTAAGAAATCATGCAAAAATCAATTCTAAAGTTACAGCCTTTTTCTCTTATTAAGCTATGTAGCCTGCTCAGCAAAGAGAAAGAGATAACTAACTTGATTTATCTTTGTAACTTGTTTAACTCACTAGTTAATTTAGACAGAATAATTGCTCATTTCAGGCTCTGGCCATAAATGAAGAGAATGCTTATTCCAGTGCCATATCTGTTCCCTTGAGAAGTCACTTATGCCTTGACAGAGAAACTAACATTTTAAGGCTTGAAGACTGTCAATTTGACCCATGATTTAACACTTTATGGATATTGGCTGGAAGTTGAACTATCAACGTGTTGTCAGCCTCACTGTGTAGTTTATTTTGCATGAAACTCTCTGTACTTTCATCCTATTTGTCTCTCTCACTGACTGACATACCCAGAACAGATTATTTTGGATGACTTTGAACTGAAAATATCACAGAGGAAACGAAAATGGGAGAAAGGCTCGACTGAATACTACTTAAGCTTTCTTCCAGCTCATCAGATTCTTTAAGTTTATTCTCTACCAATAAATGTGTTGTTAATTGCCATTGACTCAGTTCCAATTCATGGCCACTACATGTGTGTGGAGTAGAACTGCTCCGTAGGGTTTTCAAGGTTCTGACCTTAGCAAAAACAGACTGCCTGTTTTGTCTCCTGTGGTATCAATGGATGGATTCAAGCCAAAGCTTCCAGTTGATTCATTCCAGTTCAACTCTACTGAGAATTTGCATTTCCACTCCAGATATGCAGGATCATATATATACTTATGAATGACCTGGGGGATCCTACTGAACTGTACGTTCTGATTCAGTATATTTCTAGTGGAAGCAGCAATTTGGATTAGATTCAGTTGGTTCAAAGCCCTGGTGCAAGCCACTAACTTTTTAGCTAGTAATTGAGTGCTTAACCATATGTGCCTTACCTCACATGTAGAACCATGATTTTTCAGTAACATTAATCATTGATTTATCATCTTTTTTACACATTCTATTTTGTTTATGCCCTTAGATTTTCATTAACAATGAATGGCAAAACTCAGAGAGTGGGAGAGTGTTCCCTGTCTATAATCCAGCCACAGGAGAACAAGTGTGTGAAGTTCAAGAAGCAGACAAGGTATGTCTTTCTTAGAGATTAAATAATTATGAAAGGCATGAATTTGAAAATGATTATTTCATAATGAAATTATTAAATAATTAAAAACCATGGTATATATTCACATAATGGAAGACTCCGCAGTGCTGGAAAAACAAGGAACTTGTAAGACATTACACAACATGAGTGAGTCCGGAGGACATTATGCTGAGTGAAATATCTCAGTCACAAAAGGACAAATATTACATAACACCACTATAATAACACGGAACTGACAGGGAGGGTTAGGGAGAAAGTTGGAAAAGAGGGGTTAGATAAGGAACACTGCATTGGAACAGATGAAGGAAAGAACTTTTTAAAACAAATGTCTGATGGATTAGGCATTACTTGTATGACAATAGTCCAGAATAAGAGGTGCGTTGCAAAGTGGACTGGGGGAGGGAGGAAATTATTGCAACAATGAATGAATATTTTAAAAATATAACAAAGTGAACTGGGGTAGGGAGAAAATTGTGCAACAGTGAATGAATGAAAATCCAACTTTTCTGTAGACCTTTATTAAAATTACAATTTTAAAAAATAAAATAATTCACTTCAAACAGATTGTATAACATGTGCTTTCCAGACAATATGACTTTTCTTTACTTTTTTGTGAGAACAGATGCCCTTCGCAGTTTTGAAAGTGATCTCACTCCTCTCTAACAGGCAGACATAGACAAGGCAGTGCAGGCAGCCCGCCTGGCTTTCTCTCTTGGGTCTGTGTGGAGAAGAATGGATGCTTCAGAAAGAGGACGTCTGCTGGATAAGCTTGCAGATTTGGTGGAACGAGACAGAGCCCTCCTTGCAGTAAGTAGTCTAAGGAATCATTAAGTCTTTCCCACAAATTTACATTCTAGATTCTTCAGTCTTTCTGAAAATACAACGCTAAACTTACATGGAGGTACAAAACATAGGGAGGACAAAGAAAATGAGAGCTGCTTGGATTTGAGAAGTAGATGGGTAATCAGCCAAGAGAATCTCTTCTCATTGAAATTTCAAGAGCACAATTATGACCTTCCTTCCTTTCTACCCCTGAGTCTTGCCAAATAAAACAAAGCCAACAAAAAACAGGAGAGTCACCACATTGCTTGCAGAAAACCAAAGTCAAATGATTCTTTTGAGAAACAAATCAGTTTTTACCTCCCAAGAGTTAATGAATTCCTTTAGACACAGAAGACAAGATAGGGACCTCGTACAGACTTAAATTCTGTTTGTTCTTCTGCAACTTTCCAGTATTAATAGACCAGGAAACAACAACTTTCTTTGACTAAAACCTTTATATTTTTTCACATAAGGAATTTGTGCTGGTGTCTTTATTGTTTTAGTAAAAGCAGATTTCTTAGTGAATACAAGGGTTTTGGTCTGCTGTACATGAAGGATATCCAAATGGATGACCTACAATTGGTTGATTAAACTTTAGCTTTCCTTGTTCAGTCAGCACTGGGCTGTTAATTTAAAAGTTAGAAGTTTAAACCTATCAGCTACTCCAAAAGGAAAAAAAAAAGTGACAACTTATTCTAAAAATTTGTAACTTTATGGGGCAGTTATAGTATGTCCTTTGTCATTAAGACATCAGGTTAATTTGGTATTTTGGCCATCAAGCTATAACCTGCCCTGTACTTGGGAAAACAGATTATTATTGAGCATGATTGGAGACGGGATGGGTACCCTTCCTCACTAACAGTCTACCATGGCTTTTCCTTTTTACCATTTACCTCAGAGATATTTCCATGAGATGGCAGATGGGCTATGAAAAAGATATTTCATAGTGGAGTAGTTCATTCTTGTATGTTTACAAAGTACCTCACCCTATCGAAAGTTTGGAAAAGCCCTACTCTGTGTGAATTTAGGGGAGCTCCTGACCACAAAACTGAATTTGTATTACAATGAAGTTGAAAGTAGAACAAGAGCTGGCAGTTCTGAAGTGAATTTGGCTAGTGTCAGTAACTCCTGGAGACCATTTAAGCAGCCAGATTCCGCTTTTATGGTCTTCTTCATTTCTATACAGCTTGGCTCTGTGCTAACTGCTTTATAATTTTTGGAAAATATAATACCTTTTGATGAACATCTATGTGTTCTAAGAAGTATTATTAAATCATTTCTATTGATTACTTTGAATAAAAGCACCCTGATAAACAGTGAATAAGGAATACCAGAGAAGAATTGGTACCTTTGAATTGTGCTGTCAGAGAATATTGAATATGCACCACGGACTGCCAGAAGAATAAACACTGCAGCCATACAAAGTTCCTTAGAAGGGAGGATGGCAAGACTTTGCTGCAATTACTTTGGACATGTTAACAGAAATGGTTCATCCTTGGAGAAAGATAATATGCTTGGTAAAGTAGAAGGCCAGCCAAAAAGATGATCTTTGTTGAGAAAGGTTGACACAGTAACCTTTTATGGGCTCAAGCTGACGAACAGTAGTGAAGATGGCATAGGATAGGGAAGTATTTTGGTCTGTTTTTTTAATAGGACTGCTGTGAGTTGAAACCAACTCTCTAATCTCTAACAACAGTAACAAATCCATGGTGCTTCTAACAACAGTAACAGATACACAGTGCTAAATAATGGTGAGATTTTAAAACTAGCTCTACCTTGTTTAAACAGTAAGTAGATAAATTGTATTGCAAATAATATAATCTTCCTTTCATGGAATGAAGAATATTTCTGTGTCAGATTGTACTCAATTTTCACAGTAGTATACACACTAGGGAGAAGAAGATGAGATGGCAGACACATATTATTTGTTACCTTCATTTGTTAAATTTGTAATACTTGCCTATCTTTCAAGTGAAATTACTCTTTCCATTTAAGTATGCTCATGTATCTGTGTGTTACAAAATTAACTAATTGTAAAATGTGTCACTCAAATAGTGACATAAATATTCTAAAGCTATTTAATATCACTACTTTCATTTAATAGATCAGTATCTTACTCTTAATAGATAATGGTTGTTAACAGAAATATTTACCAAAAAGCAAATCTTTAAGTTGTTAAAGTATGATCTTCCCTGGAGAAGATCTTGTTTATTTGGTGGTAATAAATAGACTAGCATGCACTGTGGATATTCCAATTCTCAGCAGGGAACTTGGCAGCTGCTGAAGACTTTTTATATTCTCTTCAGTCGTATTAAGATCCCATATCCTGCTCCTCTTTATGGATTCAGATTACTTATGTATACTCAAAAAAATCCGCACTCAGCTCTGCCTTGTATGACTATAACAGAAGCTTGTTTAATATGCAGAACTTTTCTTCACCATTAGTTAAATAGATATTATGTGTATATATTTGGTTTGTGGTTACTGGAAACAGCTCAGCGAATGTGTGTGTGTGTGTGTGTGTGTGTGTGTGTGTGTGTGTATTTGTGAGTTTTAATAGAAACTAAATCAAACTGATTGTCAGACTTGTCCAGAAATGCCTCAAAATTCATATTCTGTCTCTCATTTTTATTTTACTCAAGACATCATTTAATGTGTTCCTGGAAAGTGCTGGGGATTTACTTTTTCTTACTTGCTTTTTCTACAGACCATGGAATCCCTAAATGGTGGCAAACCATTCCTGCAAGCTTTTTATGTGGATTTACAGGGTGTTATCAAAACCCTTCGATATTACGCAGGCTGGGCTGATAAAATCCATGGAATGACCATTCCTGTAGGTATGTAAAATCGGAATAAATTGCAAAGGGGGACCTGAACTTCTGCCAGAAACAAACCATGACCATCAAACACAACAGCAGTCACATAGAACACTGATGTGGGTTCACTTAGAAGTTTTTGAATTGAATAAAGAAGAGACAAATTAAGTCATTAACTCTGACATGCCATTCCACATATAAATATAGGGGCAAGCCACTTGAATCAGTATACCAGTTAGCTAATAAAGATGCAAATATTTAAAAAAAAATTTTTTTAAGATGCAAATATTTGTCATTTGCGCAATGCTAAACACTATGCATCTCTGAGTGCTAGGGTATGAAGGGGAGTTTGGGGAAAAATTCTATTAAAAATTACGATTCAGTCCTTTTCTTGAAGCATAAGATCTACTAACTTGAAATACAGTAAAGTGTTGCAGTTGTTTCTTTCAGTGGTGAAATAATTTACTTTTTTATGATTTTCTGTATTGTCAGCCTGATTTTCTGTATTGTCAACCTGTAAAAACAATTGTTATGTGCCATCAAGTTGTTTGTGACTCATAGCGACCCTATGTACAACAGCCCTAAATGCCATTCTATCCTGTGCCAACCTTGCTGTCTCAAACATATTCATTCCCACCATTCCACTCACAGAATCAATCCATCTCATCGAGGGTCTTCATCTCCTGTGCCATCCCTCCACTCTCCCAAACAAGATGTCCCACTCCAACATGCCCAAAGAATGTCAGATGAAGCT
Organism: Elephantulus edwardii; assembly: GCF_000299155.1. NCBI lineage: Eukaryota > Metazoa > Chordata > Mammalia > Macroscelidea > Macroscelididae > Elephantulus > Elephantulus edwardii. Next base: position 5,257,347 of record NW_006399895.1, read on the forward strand.
TCAGAATCCTTGACTCCAGGGAACATTCTGGCTTCATCCTCTCCAGGACAAACCTGTTTATTCTCCTAGTAGTCTATGGTATATTCATCACTCTTCTGCAGCACCACAACTCAAAGGCATCAATTCTCTTTCTATCATCCCTATTCATTGTCCAACTCTCCGATGCATAGCACTTAATTGCAAAGACTATAGCCCAGATCAGGCGCACCTTAGTCTCCAGCCTGACGTCGTTGCTCTTCAGTACTCTTGAGAGGTCCCTCACAGCTGACTTTCCCAATGCAATTTGTCTCCTGATTTCCTGGCTGCTATTACCAAGAGTGTTGACTGTGGGACCAAGTAAACTAAAACTGTTAACTATCTCAATCTCTTCACCATCCATACTGATGCTGCCAATTGGCCCAGTGGTGAGAATCTTTGTTTTCCTGGAAAATCCCTCTTCACCCTGTTGTTTTGGGTTTTTTGTTTTTGTTTTGTTTTTTAAGATTAAGACCAGAAGACAAAGTTAAGAGCATAAAACAATTAGAAGTGTCTACAAAAGATTGCTAAATTGTATGGAATGTCGTGCCAACTGTGGTGGTTTAAAAGAGAAGGAATGTTTGTTTCCAAGACAAAAATAGTTGGTGGAGCAGTTTTGAGCTAAAGTCCAATATTTTAAAAAGTCTCAAATTTACTCTCATTGAGTTCCTTCTGACTCTTAGGCATCCTCCATCAGACCTGGAAGGCTGTAAACCCTAACAAGAGGAGGCTGCCCCTCATGCTTGCAAGGAATCTGAGTTAAACAACTGAATACAGATGACCTTTTGTTTAAAAGTTTTCTTAAAACAAAAAAACACTATAAACTACACCACGAGCCTGCCACTGATGACCTACTGAGTTCTGTCACAGCATCCCAGAGAAGACAATGCTATTCTACACGTCCCTGTGTACGAAGAAGTGAAATAGTTGTTTGTTGATTTGTTGTTGTTTTTTCTTATTCACATAACAAATAATGTTTTAGAGGAAAAATTGTGACATTAGAGCTTGGGCTTTTAGTCATTTACTAGAGAATGTATTTTCATTGTTGTTGTTGTTAAGTGCCGTCAAGTCATAGACGACTCATAGAGACCTATGAATGAAAGACCTGAACACTTGTATAACTTTCTTCGTTTCTCCAAGTTCATAGAGTTTCTGGAGGCAGACTATTTCAGAAGTGGATGCCAGTCCTGCTTCCAAGCTTGTTTTAATCAGGGAGCTCCACCAAACACTGTCCACCATGGGTAACCATTATCACATTTGACACATCAGTGTCACAGTGTTTAGCATCACAGCAACCATGAGTTACCTCTGTACTGTAAATGGACAGACTAGTCCTATACCACTCAAAAGAATGTTTGACAAAAAACAATTAAAACCATTTATTTTCTATACTGAAAGGAAAAACTGTTATTGTAGATGTAGACAAACTAAAAGAAATGAGGATTTTGAGAACGAAGTGAAGAGAATGGGAGTTCTTGTTGTGTACCAGAGTTGGACCCAACCTATAAATAGAAAAAAATTTATACATTTTATATATAGATATAAAATGTATGTATACAGGGAAGGAAATATATGTGTATTCTGTCAATAGAAGATGCTGCTAAGTTCTGGGCTCTCTGGAAAACAGCTTGCTTTTCATAGAGGGTGCATACTAGGAAGAGTGGAAAGTAACTCTGAGAACTTTAGATTATCCCCATCAGAGCCTTGCTAGCCAGGCTTGGGAGTATCCATTTACCAGAAAAGGGGATATTTTGGCTGATAGTGCAGATGGATTCAAGCAATGCTTCTCAAATTTTAATGTGTATGTGAATTATCCGTAATCTTTTTAAAGTACAAATGTTGTGGAGATTCTGCTTAGTATGTGCCATTGAGGCAGAACTGATCCACAGCTGACTCTCCAGTGGGTTTTCAGAGGCAGTAAATCACTTAGGAGGAGACTACCTATCTTTCTTCCACAGAGCAGCTGGTGGATCCAAATCATGTGGCTTTGTGCTAGCAGTACAACTTCTTATCACTAAGGCAGCAGAGCTCCCTAGGTGTAGGGTAGGACCTGATATTCTGCATTCTTAACCAACCTCCAAGTGATGCTAATGCTGCTGGTCCTCTAGCTTAAATAGCAAGGAAAGGATATAGAAACCAGAGCCAAGCTAAATGACTGCTGCAGTACCTCATCCAGGCAAGAGGTAATAAATAAAGAAGTTACAGTGAGAGTGGAAAAGAGACAGACAAAACTTTTAAAGAACAGTTTTTAAAATTACCTCTAAAAATTACTGGTAAGAGAACAAACAGATCTGTTCTGAAGCAGGTGAATCAAGACTCCTTCACAGAGGCAAGGATTTTAAAGCTCCGTCTGACATACTTCAGGCATGTACAAGGAGGAACTAGTCCTTGGCGAAGAATATCATGCTTGGGAGGGTGGAGGGACAGAGCAAAAGAGGAAGACCCTCAGTGAGATGGATTGACTCAGTGACTAGGGTAATAGGAGTAGGTGCAACAGAGACAATGAGGTTGGCTCAGATCCTGAGCAGGGTTCAGGGCTGTTGTACATAGGGAGTCGCAAACAACTCTGGCACATAACTGCAACGAACAAGAGTGATGTGACATATTGAATATTAGCTTCTTCTTCAGTGTATTCAGAAGGTTAGAGAAGATTATTCTGATAGAACATCAGACTATGAGTTCAGTCCTGGCTGTAAGAATACTACAGAACAACTGTTCACTAGCATACATTGCTAGTTTGAGGATGGCCTGCCTGCAGTGTAGTTAATATACCGGGTGACTATTAGGGTGACTCAGGAATGAAAACATTTAGCAAAAACTGGAAGCTCGTCAGTCTTTTAAAGTCAGCTACTGTTTGTTTGATTCTTTGTTTTGAAGTAAGGAAAGGTCATTTAATAAAGATTTATGCATTTTGCCTCATTCTTAACATACCATTTTACTGTCAGAACAACAAATAAAATTCAGCCATTTCAATCTATTTTCAACAACTATTCTAGTGATAAGGTGGAACATAAAGCTGTGTGCACCAATCTCTGACCTTACAATGTTTTGGTTTTCTTCTGCTTCCTCAGGAGGGAAGATTCTGATTAAATACCAATTTATTGGAGCCTTTGACAATGATGTTTTAGTGTCATATTTATCTGATGATTAGTGCATAATTGTTTGCCCTTATGCTCCTTAAAGACCCTAAGAAGGTAGTCCTAGGAACTTAGAAATGCAGGACTTCAAGAATGAGTTCACAGAAATTATATGCTACTCATAAACAAATGCTCAGTAGTTGAAGGGAAAGGTCAGAATTCTTTTAAACACTAATTTTTCTGTTTCTCTTATCTCCTAGCAAAGTTAAAGGGATATCAAGATGCAGGAGTCTGAGGTGAGGCCTGTAGGCAACCTTCGTAGGAGGCTGAGATTTAGTATGTTGCTGTGGTGCCTCAAGCAGCAGAGGGGAAGATGGAGACAAGGTTGTGCTTGCGAGCCAGCTTGCATCTGTGCTTGAGCTTTAAGAACATGAGGGTTTGTTGTAGGGTACCAAGAAGCCATTTATCCACTCCTTTGGCTATTCTAGTGCTTAGTGACTTTAGCTGAACTAAATTCATAATGCAAGGGTCTGATAGGGTCCATAGGATCATTGTGATCTGTAGTGGACTCAATAGCACCTAATAATAATCAAACCAGGGGTTCACTGGGAATGCTTGGAGGGGAGGTAGCAGTCATAATATTATTTTTGTCTATGATCAATCAATCCATTTGTGTTTATCACTTGTAACTGTAATTTAACATCCGCTTGACTTTGCCTCAATATATTTGACTTTTCCAAATTAAATCTAGAATATAAGAGGGGTTTAATTTATAACTAGGGGATATATATTGCATGATGTGCATTTCTCTGCCAAACATCAAAATTTTGTATTAGAGTTTACCTCCTCACCTAAGCATCAACCTTATTCCCATCTTCTTCATTCATTTTTTGCTCAACAGATATTTTTGAGCAGCTGCTATGTTTCAGGCTCTATGTTAGGCTTTGCCTTGAAGGTGTTCATAGAATATTAAGGTAAATAAAAAGGCAGTAGGATACCATGTTATTCACCAATATTAAGATTGTAGTTGGACACAGGGTTCTAGGAAGAATTCTTACAGACAAATCTGAATGGGAATAGTCTATGCCAAGCCTGGAAAGAAGAGAGTGCAGTGTGCTAGTGTATCTGAAAATATACCCAGATATAGATCTGGGCTAGAGCTTTTTTTTTTTTAACATAAACAACGATTCATGATTGGATTTTTTTAAATAAATAATTACAGATCAGAATTACACTTTAGAAAGAATACATTGACTACATGCTAAATTAAGAAACAGGGAAGGTAAATAACCTGCTTTGTCTCCATTGAGGATAGCCTCCTTTCGAATACTTAAGAAGAGGAGAAAGGGCCGTTTCTAAGACATCCTCTGGACAGCTGTTTCTTCTGAATGAGCATCTCTGCCTGCTGTTTGCCCTGGCTCATTCAAGGCTCACAGCTGGATATTACTGCAGAATTAGACAGTCCCGATTTGATTCACAGGGGTCCTGAAGTTGTTCCCTTTACAACCCTGTCCATTACTTCCCATCATGATACCCAGAGGAGTCATTATCTCGCACTATAAATCCCACGCTTTGACCCTTCTACTGTGACAAACCCTAATTATGATGATAAATAATCATGACTGTGATTTATTGAACACTTTCTTTGTTCCTGTTATTATCTCTCCTCTCATGGCAGCCCTGTAGAGGAAGTAGTATTTCCCTTCTCTGATTCTTTTTAGCCTGTATAAAAAGAGTGTTCATGCTTCTCTTGTGTCCATAATTTCCCTGTGGTGGAAGAAGAATCAAAGTTTATTTTTAATTTATAAATGGAGAAATGGAGTTTACCATGTCTTTCTCCCTGTAACAAGTGTTACTTTGAATAATTTTTTAAAATATAAGCAGAAAAAGCATACCCAGTAATTGGGCTGAATTGTGACCAAACAAATGTCCTTCTGGTATATTTTAATGTTAAAAAAGTTTAAGAAATTATCTAGGTTATAAGTAATTATCCATGTTCTCCTTTTCTAAATTTTCCTGTTAAAAAATAGTTTAAAATGCAGGTGATGATTAATAACTGAAGATTCCCCCCCCCCGTTCAGTTAATCTAATCTAGTTTAATGTCAAACTACAGAATCTGTTTGCTCTTAGAATAAGAATGAGGAACTACCCTTTACCAGTGGTAAGAAGGACAAGTAGTAAGTAGGATTTGAATGGTGGTGACAAAAGACTACAAAGAGTGCCTCACATGTCATCTCTCTAAGATTTTAATACTGAAAAGGGCTTTAAATATTCCTCAAACTACTCTCCTCATTCTGTAGACAAACTGAAGTCCAGAAAAATTAGTGAATGTTTCCTCAAGATTAGTGATAGACTAAGACTTCATAAAGACCAGCTCATGAAACACTTGTTGCAGAAGACCAAAGATTACAGTTGTCAATATGGATTACATCTCAACAACAGGAAAACAAAGATCCTCACCAGTGGGCCAGTAGATGGTCTTATGATAGATGGAGGAAGGATTGAAGTTGTCAATAATTTTATCTTGCTTGAAGGATCCACAATCAACTTCCTTTAACTAAATAAATAGTTCAACTAAGTTAATAGTGAAACAAGGATTTTAATTGTAAGGTCTTTCTATTCTTCATGAGTTACAGACTTACAGTGAAGCCTGTGTGAGATATGGTTGCCTTAATTTTTCAAGTCTCACTAATTTTTCACTTTTAACAGGGTATAGTTGTACCACTTTTCCATTGCTAACTGTCGGGAGGTCTGGTGGCTCAATGGTAAGGAATTATGCTGCCAGTGTAAAACCATGTGGTTTGAATCCACCAGCTGCTTTGTGGGAGAGATAGGTAATCTCCTCCCATGTGATTGACTGCTTTAAAAAAGCACCTGGGGAGTCAGCTGTGGGTCACTTCCGACTCAAAAGTACACAACAATGACAGTTCTAGTGGAAGATATTTTCATTTTCCTTTCCCTAAAGCTTTCTACCCTACACAGGTTCCAGCTTTCTTGGGTTTTACTGTATTTGTTTGTTGAAAACACTCACAAATAAACACATCAGAAAAGTTGTTTCTATTCAGTTCTTAAACCCTTTTAAGATCAAACTCTATCAATGTGGTTTAATTATTTTGTGAAGAAAAAGAAAGATTAAAATATCATGCATTGACATGTGATTTAGTATTTCTGAGGGGAAGTTCATGTCTCCTGTAGTGTTGCATTTGTAACTCAAGATACTTGAGGTTATGTGAGTCCCTGTGCCCATGTATCAGATGCTCAAAAGAACCATCTTCCACTTTCCTCACTAAAGGTCATTTTTAGAAATCCTATTTCCATACCTTTCTGACATTTTACTCTGAATTGTTGCTTATAGTTGCTCACTTAAATTTAATATCTTCTTCACCTAAGCATCTATAGGATATTTTACAGGGAGTTAATTGAAGTATGCATATTGAGATTCAAGTCTTAATTAATTTAACCCATATATATACCTGGATGTGCTCACCAAGTTGTGCCAAG
>NW_006399895.1:5268089-5271991 GCF_000299155.1 Elephantulus edwardii
ATTCTGAAGCTTTGTCTGACCTACTTTGGACATGTTGCAAGGAGGGACCAGTCCTTGGAGAGGAATGTCATGCTTGGGAGGGTGAAGGGACAGCACAAGAGAAGAAGACCCTCAATGAGATGGATTGATTTAGTGACTGGGGTCATGGGGGTAGGTGTGTCAGAGACAATAAAATTGGCATAGGATAGAGCAGGGTTTAAGGCTATTTAAGGTATTGTGATTCGACTCCACCAGCTTCTCTTCAGAAGAAAAAAGTGCCATCTTCTCCTGAGCAATTTACTGTCCTTGAAACCAAGTGGAAGGCCATCTTATGAGTTGGTTCTTACTCAACATTGCACAAGAACAACAATTCTTCAAACTGCGTCTGACTGGGAGAGTGTTGTTGTATGCTGTTGAGTCAGAATCAACTTGTACCTGACCCTTCAGCGGGTTTTCAGAGGCAGTTAATCACATGAGAGGATATTATCCATCCTTCTCCCACAAACTGAGAGAGCCCTCAAATTGAAAGACACTTAAAATGAGCGAGAACAGCTGCAAGCATCCACTAGTAATCAGAATGTATGCAGTATGAATATAGGAAAATTGGACATTGTAACAGATGAAGTGAACACATAAAGATTAATGTAATAGGCATTAACAAGCTGAGATTGACTGCCGTTGGTTACTTTGAATCAAGCAATCACATATGATTCACTATTCCGGGAATGAAAAATTGAGGTATAATGGTGTTGCATTTGTAGTCAAAAAAGGTGGTTTCAAGATCTATTCTTAAGTGCAGTGCTGTGTTGGAAGAAAGATGTAACAGTCTACTTTCATAAAATTACAGCCTTCTACTTTGTGTAAAAGAGGTGCTGAAAAGAAAAATAGTAAAGAAAAAAAGTGCAATGCTTTGAGTGACAAGATACTATCCATATGATATGAGGAAGACCTGTTAATCAGCTTAAGTCAAAGAGGAGGAAATTTAGGATTTTGACCAACTTTTGCAGGGAACTCTGGTGCCCTATTAATAAGAAGCTGTGCTGCAACCCCAAAGGCACCCAGTTCAAATCCACCAGCTGCTCCATGAGAGAAAGATGGACAGGCTCCTTTCATGGGTTGTACTGCCTCTGAAAACTCACGGGAGGGCCAACAACAACAGCACTAACAAGAACAGCAAAATTTTACAGTCTGAAATTGACAAAATATGCAATCAATATACATTAATAATGATTGACAAAGAAGGGATGATAGTTGGAAAAATAGAGAGTCGGTGACAGAAATGAAGCTGGACAGTGAATGACTGAATTTTGTATGTTGAGTGATTTATTCCTTACAAATACTTTTTTAAGAAACACAAATGGTGACTAAACATGTGGGCCTTACCTGCTGGACCACACAGGAATTGGATTTACTACATCTGTGGAAAGAATTTTTTGGGGGGGAAGTTCAACATCAGCATTTAATACCAGGCCAGGAGCTGACTAGAACAGACCACTGATTATGCATCTGAAAGTTCGAACTGAAGCTAAAAGATTAAAACAATTTCGTGAGAACCAAAATACAACCTTGAGTCTGTCCCACTTGCATTTAAAAATCGTCTCAAGAATAGGTTTGAGGCATTGAACATTAGTGATCAAAGACCACATGAGCTTTGATATGACATCAAGGATATCATCCATTAAAAGAGCAAAAGGTAATTAATTACACAGAAAAGAAAGATCAAAATGGATGTCAGAAAAGACTCTGAAAATTGCCTCAAGAAAGGGATCCTTTCTTACTGCCTCTGAAAACTCACTGGAGGGCCAACAATGATGGCAATATCAAGAACAACAAACTTTTGTTGGACTAGAGCCTCAAGAACCCAAAACAAAGGGAAGAAATGCAGAGGTAAAGAGATGAGCAGAAGATGTCAGAGAGCAAGTTGAGAATACAAAGTATTATAATAGAATGTGTAAAGAACTGGAGTCAGAATAAAAATGGGAAGAAATCACTTGACATTTCTCAAGCTGTTAGAAGTGAAAAAGCTTTGAATGTCAATATTGGAAGATGCTATGAGAATCTGGAATAATCTGTTGTTATGTTCCATCAGGTCCGACTTTGACTCATAACGACACTAAGAACAATAGCTCTAAACCCTCCCCTATCTTGATTCAGTTTCACTGTCTCTGACAAACTACCCTCATTGCCACAGACACTGTTTCAGTTCATCTCATATAGAACTTCCTCTCCTACATTGACCCTACACTCTTCCAAGCATGATGTCCTTTTCCAGGGACTGGTCGCTCCTGGTAACATACCCAAAGTATATGAGACAGAGTTTCACAATCCTAACCTCCAGGGAGCAACCCAGTTTCACCCTCTCCAGGGCAGACCTGTTTGTTCTCTTGGCAGTCCATGATGTGTTCAGTACTCTTCTTCAGAATGACAACTCAAAGGCATCAGTTCTTCTTCTGTCATCCTTAGTCATTGCCAGCTCTCTGATGCATAACAAGTAATTGAGAAGACCCTAGCTTGGATCAAGCACACCTTTTCTCTATACTGACACTGTTGCTCCATGGCACTCCAGAGAGGTCCCTGACAGAGGATTTCCATAATGCATTTCATCTTTTGGTTTCCTGACTATGGGTGCCAAGAGTGTTAATTGTGGACCTGAGCAAGATGGAATTTTTAACAAGCTCAGTCTCTTCCCCATCTATCATGATGCTGCAAACTGGCCCAGTGGTGAGAATCTTTCTTTTCTTGATGTTAAGATACAATCCATATAGAAAACTGCAGTCTTTGACTTTCTGCAGCAAATGATTCAAATACTCTTCACTTTTGATGAGCAAGCTTATGTCATGGGCATAACACAGGTTGTTGAGGAGTCTTCCTGCAGTCCTGATGCCACATTCTTCTTCAAAGAGTCCAGCCTCCCAAATGATTTGTTCCACATATAGACTGAAAAGGTTTAGAGGAAGGAAGAAACCCTGATGCACTCCTTTCTTTGGGGAGCATCAAAAGAAGAGGAAGAAAATACAGAGTCACAGTCCAAAAGAATTGGTGGACAATGAAATATTTAAGGAGGTAGCATATGCTCCAGAGCTGATGGTAATGAAGGAAGAAGTAGCTGATGGTAATGAAGGAAGAAGTTCAAGCTGCATTGAAGGTACTGGCACAAAATAAGGCCCCAGACATTGATAGGATATCAGTAGATGTGTTACAACAACTAACAGCTACAGCCCTGGACATGCTTACTAATCTATACCAGGAAATTTGGAAAACAGTTACCAGGTCAACTTCTGGGAAGAGATCCATATTTGTTTCCATTCCCAAAAAAGATCATCTAACAGAATGTGAAAATTAGCAAACAATATCATTAATACCACATACAAGCAAAATATTGCAGAAGATAATCCAAAAGTCTCTATAACGGTGCATTGACAGAATTGCCAGAAATTCAAGCTTCATTTAGAAGAAGCGGTAGCACCAAGGACATCATTGCTGATATCAGATAGATCTTGACAGAAAATAGAGAATACCAGGAGGATGTGTATTTGTGTTTTATTGACTATGCAAAGGCTTTTGATTGTGTGGATCATAATAAATCATGTTTAATATTGAGAAGGATGAAAATCCCAGAATATTTAATTATACTCATATGAAACCTATACCTACACTAAGAAACTTTTGTGCAAGCAAAGCAAGGGAGCACAAGGTTTAAAATGAAGAAAGATGCATGTCAAAGATGTATCCTATTTACATATCCACTCAGTATGCATACTGAGGAAATTCTTTGAGCTGAAATCAATGAAGAAAAAATATGGCATCAGGATAGTAGGAAGACTCAGAAACAATCTGCATTATGCAGATTACATAACCTTACTTACTAAATGTGAGGAGGACTTGAAATATTTGCTGCAGAAGACCAAAGACTATAGTCTGCA
>NW_006399895.1:5272936-5274349 GCF_000299155.1 Elephantulus edwardii
ACACCCTTGACACTAGCAGTCAAGAAATCAAGACACATTGCATTGGGAAAGTTTGCTGTCAAGGGCATCTCCATGGTGCTGAGGAGTAATATCATTTTGAAGACTTAACTGTGCCTGATGCAAGCCATGATTTTTTTCAGTCATTTTCTATGTGTCTGAGAGCTGAACAGTGAACAAGGATGACAGAAGAATTTATGTCTTTGAGCAGTGGTGTTCGAGAAGAGTACTGAATATCCCATGGAATACCAAAGATCAGACAGAGAATAGAAGGTAGAGCGGAGTGCTCTTTGGAGGCAAATATGACAAAGTTCCAGCTCATGTATTTTTGGCATGTTGTTAGGAGGGGCTATTCCTTGAAAAAAGACTTTATGCTTGGAAAGCTAGAGGATTAGTGGAAGAGAGGAAGACTCTCAATGAGATAACTTCAGCAGTGGACTTATATATACCAGAGATGAAGCAGATGGCGCAGGATAAGACAAGGTTCAGGTCAGTTGTTCATAGGGACACTGTATGTCGTACTTGACTCAACAGCACATAACAACAGCAATAGCGAAATACTTCAAACTCTTTTTGAGTTAGTAATGTCACTGAAAGTAAATTAACAAAAATGAAGTCAGACAACTGTAAAACATATGTAGGTCATTATGATACCATTTGACTCTCCTTTTAATTTTGTTTTCTCTGGACCCTTACTGCTCTATTTTGAATGTGAATTGGAAGCACCAGCATCTCCTGGGAGCTTAAGCATGCAGAATCCCAGGTCCCACCTCAGACTACTGGTCCAGAATATGTATTCAACAAGGTATTCAACTACTTTGAAGGAGACCCACTGGTACAATGGATTAGATGTTGGAGTACTAATTGAAAGATTATAGTGCAAACCTACTAGCAGCTCCACAAAAGAGGAGAAAGTCTCCTGCCATTATGACTTACAGTGTCAGAATCTCTGTCAGCAGTCTGATGAGCTGGAGGGTAGGTGTGAGTCAGAATTGATATGAAAACTTTAAATTGGATGTCATGGGGGTTTTTTGTTTGTTTTAGATGCTTTGTGTGCACATATAGGTTTGAGAAGCACCATCTGTACATTTGAGAAGAATGGTTTTTCTCATGTGGTTCCAATTGCATGTTATTGTTATGTGTCATCAAGTCACCTGTGACTAATAGGGACCATATGTACAACAGCTCTAAAGCCTGCCCTGTCCTGAGTCTCACTGACTCTGACACACCTATCTATCCCCATTGCCCCAGATACTGTATCAGTCCAACTCTTCTGAGGTCTTCCTCTTCTTTGCTGTCCCTCTATCCTTCCAAGCATGATGTCTTTCTCCAGTGACAGGTCCCATGCTCAAAATATGGGGGTAGACGAGGCTTAAAAATGCTAGCCTCCAAGGAGAAACTTGGTTTCATCCTCTC
>NW_006399895.1:5276254-5291513 GCF_000299155.1 Elephantulus edwardii
GAATTCTATCATTCTAATCCCCAGCCTCATTTCTGTCACCAAGTCCATGTTTTCGGACTACTGATCCTTCTCTGTTCCCAACTTTTGCATTATTATTATTTCCCATTATTATGATTGCATCTTGATTTTATGTTCGGTTGATTTGTGACTGCAGAAGTTGGTAGAAAACATCTATTTCTTTCTCTTGGCTCTGGTTGTTGGTGCATAAATTTGAACGATAGTGGTATTAAAAGGTCTTCCTTGTATGTACAATATTATCTTGTCCCTCACACCATTGTATTTCAAGATAATTCTAGAAACTGTCTTTTTAACTTGAAAGTGATCCCCTTTTTCACCCTCACCTTTTCATCTCTGCTGTAGTAGATCATATGATTGTCTGACTTAAAATGTCCCCTGCCAATCCATCTCATTTCACCAATGTCTAGTATGTCAATATGATTGCGTTCCATTTCTTTCTTAATCATGTCCAGTTTTTCTACATTCATGCTTCTCACATTAAACTAGTGGACTTTTAAAATTTTAATTATTGGATTTTTTTAATATTATATGCAGTTATTACTAGTGCATGAAATGAATAGGACACTATTATTAGTCCCTCATTTATGTTTTTAAGGTGATGCGAAAAGTAATTATATTAATTTTAAGAGATGATATAATAAAAATCAGATAAATAGTAGTGCTTACACTTCAATGTAATACGTATAAGTGACTGGACTCTGAGTAACCTTAGTCTAAAATATTAGTGGTCTTTGAGGTATGGTCATAGGCACCAAGGGAGCCTTTTGAGTGCTTTTAGCCTTAGCCAAACGAAGGTGTTTGTAATTATATGCTAGTGTTTTTCAGGCATTTCAAGTCAGACCATTGGTGTCCATAGTAATTTTCCATTATCCAGATGAGAGTGCAAACTGAGCTTGCAAGATCTAAGAAGGGCCATCTTTCTCTCCAAACATTCTTTGGGAAGAATTCAAGCACTCTAAACTCTTTCTTTATTTACTACTTAGGGAGACTGTGGGGACTAGAAGATTCAGTCCCCTTTCTCTTGCCAGCTTTTAGCTAAATGCTTTTCAAATCTGTGGACAGTTTATCCAAGAAAGATTTTTCTTCTCAATAGCATAGTTTCTCTTGGGAAGCAATTATAAAATCTAGTTCCATTCTTCATGAGGCCAGCTTTTTAAAATTGTGACTTCTTCTTCATTTCTTAAGTGACTTTCAGTATTGTATAAGCTGTTGTTGTGTACTCTTGAATTGAAACCGGTCCATAGCTGATAGCCCACTGGATTTTCAGAGGTAGTAAAACACATGAGAGGAGATTTTCCTTCTTTCACTCACAGAGTAGCTGGTGAATGCAAACCACATGCCTTTGAGTTTGCAGTACAACTCTACCATAACTCACCAAAGCTCCCTCAAACACAGTTGCCCAACATGGGGATCGAACCCACAACTCTAGGATTAAGAATTCCATGCTTTTCTGATTGAGCTAGCTATACAACTGTTATATAAATTGTTACGTGCTATCAAGTGAGAACTGACCTATTGCTGACTCTCCAGTGAGTTTTCAGAGGCAGTTAATTACACGGGAGGAGATTGCATATCTTTCTCCCACAAAGCAGCTTTTTCATTTAGATGTTTCTGAAAATAGATAATGCATATAGAATCCCACAGATGTATAAAACAATATCCACAGCTTTATTTGTAATACCTAATATGAGTTCCCATACTGAAAAATGGCATACTGAATGATTTAGCTATGAGCAAAATCTTGAATAATTCAAGAAGCATCAAAAGGTGGAAGGAATACACAGAGTCACTGTAAAAAAAGAATTGGCTGACACCAAACCATTTTAGGAAAAAGCATATGATCAAGAACTAATGGTAATAAAGGAGTAAGTTCAGACTGCACTGAAGGCATTGGTAAAAAATAAGGCCCCAGGGCTGATGGAGTATCAGTTGACATATTTGAACAGATAGATTCAGGCCTGGATGTGTTCCTCATGTTAAAACAAGCAATCTGGAGAACAGCTGCCTGGCCAGTTTACTGGAAGAGAATCATGTTTAATTCTCATTCCCAATATGGAAATTATAGAACAATATCATTAATATAATGTGCAAGCAAAATACTGCCAAAGATCATCCTAACTGGATAGAATAATTCATTGACAGAACTACGAGAAATCTAAGCCAGATTACAAAGGGGCCGTGGCACTAGAGATAACATTGCTGATGTCAGATGGATCTTGGCTGAAAGCAAGAGTACAAGAAAAATGTCTACTTGTATTTTATTGACTATGCAGAGGCATCTGACTGTGAGGATCACAAAAAAGTATGGGTAAAATTGAGAATAATTGGAATATAAGAACATCTTACTGTGCTCATGTGAAACCTATACATAGATGAAGAAGCTGTTGTCTAAACAGAGCAAGAGAACACTGCATGATTCAATATCAAGAAAGAAATGTCAGGATGTATCCTTTATTCATTCCTTTTCAGTCTATATGCTGAGCATATTATTCAAGAAGCTGGACTTTACTAAGAAGTATGTGTCATCATGATTGGAGGAAGACTCAACAACAACCTGTGTTAATGCAGGTAACACAACTTTGCTTTCTGAAAGCAAGTACTTGAAGTGCTCATAGCAGTAGATCAAGTACTACAGCCTTCAATATGAATTGCATCTCAACACCAAGAAAACAAAAACCCTCTCCACTGGGCCAATACGGCAGCATCAAGCTAGATGGAGGAAGGATTGAAATTGTTAATAATTTCATCTTACTTGGAAAATAAAAAGATGAATTGCGTTGGGAAAATCTGCTGTCAAGGAACCCTTCAGAGTGCTAAAGAGCAACGGTGTCAGTCCAAAGACTAAGATGTGCCTGATCCAAGCCATGGTCTTTTTCATTGTTTTCTGTACCTCTGAAAGCTGGACAGTGACTAAAGATAACAGAAGAAGAATCGATGTCTTGAGTTGTGGTACAGGAGAAGAGTATTGAATATTGCCGAGAACAATTATATCTGTCATGTAGAAAGTGAAATCAGGGTGCTCCTTGGAGGCAAAGATAGTGAAAGGCCATCTCAATTCTTTGGGCATATTATCAGGATAGACCAGTCTTTGGAAAAGGGCATCATGCTTAGAATGGTGGAGGGTCAGTGCAGAAGAGGAAGACACTTGATGAGATGGATTGACACAGTGATTGTAGCAGTGGGGTAAGATGTGTTGATAAGGTTGACTCAGGAGATGGCAAGTTTCAGAGCTACTGTTTGTAGGGTAACTCTGACTCATGGTCTACCTGATAGGACATATGAACAATAAAAACTAGAAAACAAAACTAGTGGAGAGTTGTGCTGCTCACCTAATTCACCAGAAACTGCAAGAGAGTTTTTCTATATGCTTTAAAGCCTCTGAAAACCGGCTTGAGGGTAAGTTCTGAGTCAGCTCTGACTTGATGGCAGAGGGTGAGTGGGTAAGACTAACAACTTTTTTTTTTTGCAGGAAATTTTAGTCAGATAGTTAGTCTTTGCTGTTGACTTGGAACTGACTCATAGTGGACCCTCCAGCAGGTTCCCAAGGCTGTAAATTACATGGAAGAAAGATTTTGTATCTTTCTTCCAAGGAGTTGCTGGTGGATCCAAACCACCAGAGGTTTGGCTTTGAGGTTAGCTGTGCAGCTCCGTCTTGAGACCACACCACCAGGGCTCCCTCATTTTACAATGGAGCCATAATTTATTTAGTCAGTGAAATAAGGTGCATCTATTTTTTCAAAGTGTAAATAAAATTATAAATAAACAGCATGAATTAAGTGGTTCTGTTTGTGTTTTAGTTAACAGAAATTAAGCAAAATTAAAGGATACATGCATGTGAAGAGTAAGCTTTTTGAAAAGTTACAGCTGCATCATAACAGTTAACACTGAGAGGAAGAGTTGACGATAAGTGGCCAAGGAGCTGGACCTTTAATTTATCATTGAAAAATATAATTATGAATTTAAGAAAACATTATATGAGAGAAATAATAATTTAGATAAATTATATACAATAATAAATGATCTTAGCTCATTCGCATAATTTCTGTTCCAACTTTTACACAGTCCTCCTGCCCTGACCTTCAGTTCCATCCTAATAGTAATGCACTTCCACATGTCTCACTGAAGGTCTTCACTTCCCCTGGAAAGTTTGTTGTTAAGAGAGAAGACATACTAATATAATAGCCAAAGGGTGGGCAGTAGAGGGAAAACCAAAGACCGTGTTCACAGCGTAAAATAAAAAGTGGTATTGCTAAAAGTGAACTACTCTGTGGTGATTTTGCTTATCCATTTAAATAATTTAGATAAAAATAATAGCTTGTTTACATTTTTTATTTATGGTGTTTATTATTAATTTAGCTTTTTCTTAAAATGAATATGGTTTGAATTCTTGAATAATTAGTTCCTTCAAGAAGGAAAATTCAGAACACCATATAGACTGCCTCCCATATAAAAACCAAAACAACTGTTTAAAAGGTATATATGATTAGGTATGCTTGTCATGACATGAGTCCAGAATGAAGACTGCATAGTGGAGTGGACTTGTGGGGAGGGATTATATAACAATAAAAGAATTTTTTCTTTTACTTTTCAAAGAGAAGAGCGAACTGAGGGGAGGGTGGGCAGGGAGAAATGTGTAATAATGAATGAATGGAAATCCAAAATCTCTGTAAATTTTCATTAAGATTAATTTTAAAAAAGAATAGAATATACTGTGTCAGATACAAACATGGTTCCCTGACATGTAAAATATCTCTAGTACTTATGATATTGGAAGGTGGACTTAATTCTTTCCTCTTCCATCACTAACTAGCTGGGAAATCCCTCTTTGTATAATGTGGTTAAAAATTGTAATTTGTCATTATGTGGACAAAACCGTTAAATACAAATAGTGTCTATTTATAGTGGACACTCAACAAATTATTAGTATATATAAATAGCCCATGTTGCATTTTTCAATATAAACTATAAACCCACATGGAATTATATAACATAAAAAAGAAACCCCAAACCAAAGGGAAAACAAACAAGTTTATTACATTTCTTTCAAGTTTTTTTACTTTCAGCCTTTAGGATACAAAGACTTCTTCATTTCCATGACCAATTTGATGATGGAAACTATGGACTATGCACCAAATTATCTTTAAACTCTTAATCACTGTGAAGTGCCTGTGTTCCACCAGTACCCAAGAAGCACATTTGGACACCTAGATTGAGTTGCAAAATATCTCTCTTTTTTTACTCTTCTCTTTTTCCAGTTGCCAAGCTTTTTAATATACCTATAGTATTTTACTTGGTTTTAAATTTTTACTATTTCAGAATGTTCCTTAAAAGTTTATGGGACCTCAGTTTTTAAATAAACTGTTTCAAATACGGATGTGAGGAAGCTCAGGTAGCATCGTCTCTATGAAGTTGCGGTGTTCATGCAAACGTGGCACCCGTCTAGTGGTTTGGATCCACCCGTGTTTCCATGGGAGAAAGATGGCAGCCTCTTCCTGTGCGATTTATAGCCTCAGAAACCCATTGGAAGGAAGGTCAGCTATCCAGTTTAACAACGAATTGAGTTTAAACACTATTATCATTTTATATTTAATATAAAGTTTTGTGTTTATCAGTTTCCGGAAGTAGAAATCAGGAGGGAATTTTCGCATCTCTGTGCTCTGTTGCATTTGTGGGAGTCGTCTCCCAGAGAAGCCTCTGCCAGGTGATATTCTTTTACTAGCTTTCAGGAAGAGCTAAGTGGGATGTTTTTCAGCTTTGTTTCTTTTATTTTTATTGCCATAAAAGTTCTCTCTCTGCATTTTTCTTCTTCTCTGAACTGCCTGGAAGTGACCAAGCTCATTTCTTTCAGATGGAGACTATTTTACGTTTACAAGACATGAACCCATCGGAGTGTGTGGACAGATCATCCCGGTGAGTGTATCTCCTCACGCCTCATATTTATTTTCATTTGAACTAGTTCTCTTAAAGACACATAAAACATGAACCTTAGAGATGTATGTTTTCCATTACTGGAAAGAAAGGGGGGAAAAGCCCTCTGAGCTCATGTTGTTGACATATCTTTAACAGCCTCCCTGCAAATGCTTATTTGAACAGGTTAATAGGGTTTCAGCTCTGTTACCAGGAGTTGAGTTCTCAAGTCATGGAATTCTCATGATTAAAATAAGCAAAACAAAACACAGTGTATTAATAACCTGCCATTGGTTATGGATGGCTCTTTAGCTTATGGAAAATTAATGCTTTGTTATATTTGCTTGTTTATTTTTTAGAACTGTGACTCATCATCTTTCCAGGCATATTACTTTATATGATTTTTTAATCCCATTCTTCTCCACTGTTTCTTTTCAGAAGAATCTAGATAGAAGATGCTACGAAGACACAGCAGTACAGTTAACGTCACGGTCATAATTGAAACCATGCCGAGCTGTTGTGTGTCTTGTAAAGGGAAATAGATGTAGTGCTTAGTGTTTGAGTTCGAACATTAAACATTGTCCCTTTTCCTCTTTCTCATGCATATCCTTGGCACTATACAAAACGTCACTGGATCTTCTAAAAGTACTAGCTGATAGTTCTGGCAGGGATTTCAAGGGGAAACTGAAATAAAACTGTTAAGAGTATGAAGCAAAAACTTTTTTTCCAAAATGTGGGAGAATAATTGAAGATAATCCTTAGCTTTTGGGGCCAAAGATTTTTGGCAGATGATAACATTTTTGTACTATCTCTAATCCCTGAGTTAACAATGAAGTGTATTAGTATTAGAGAATGAAAAATGGAAGGAGTGGTTTAAGTTTGCATGCTCCTGAACGACCTAGGAAATCGTATTTGGGTCAAAGATTCCATCACTTTAATTCTAAAGACTCAAACCTGCTCCTCTTGCTCTTCCCTAGACTCTCAGAGCTGCTTCTCTCACTGACATGACAAGAGCTGCTTGTCAACCATCTCGGGCTCAATTACTGGACTCCAAGATTTATACACTGTAGATAGAATTAAAACATCACTGTGGACTCCCAAGTTTATAAACAACTAAGGGGAAAAGAAATTGGGTGTTTGGTGAAGGCAAGACACTTGTATATTTTTGCAAGCTTGCCACGGCCAGCAAAGGCCTTCTAGGATGGCAGCTGAGATGCTTCAGGCAGAAACACATTGTGGTCAGGGGCTGAGGGCAAGAGACAGAGATTTCTGTTTTCTCTCTTAATGAAATTATCAATGACACCTGATAGTGCTGAGGCTCATGCTTGAACCATTAAAAGCTTAATATCCTTTAAAAACCAATTTAATCCATTTTAGACCTAAATGGCACACATATATACATATAAATTACATTAGGGTTTTTTTCCCAGTGGAAAAAAGAGAAACTAAATCTTTGCATACTTATCAGAAGGTGGATTTTATTTTTTCTGTCTTCATGTTTATTTGTGATATTAAAATTGGAAAAACAAACCCATTGCTATCAAGTTGATTTTGACTCATAGTAACCATAGAAGTCAGAGTATAACAGGGCTATAGAGCTTCTGAAGCTGTAATTGTTACAGTGGCTGACTGCCTCAGCTTTCTCTCAGGGAGTGTCTAGTGGTTGCAATCCATTGACCTTTTGTTTATCAGTCAAACACTTAGCCACTGTACTATTAGAGCTGGTTTTGTGACAATATCTATAAAGAAACGGCACTACCTTGAAATATACATGACTTAAATGTAATTCACCACCAGAATGTTCACTTCTCGTTCTTCACATTGAATAACTTTCCTATCAGTGTAAAAGTTCTCATTTAAAAGTACCAAACACTAAAGTTTTCATATTAAGATGGAAAAGTGTACCTTTAAAAATATATAAAACAACAAGAAATCACAATAAAAATTCCCCCTTAACCATTAGATGTCTTTTGGTGAGTTTATGTACTGTAGTAATTTGCCAAACAGAAAGAAAAGGAGAGTCTTTCAATGTCAGTGCTAGCCCATTAAATTCATAATGGAGTAATTAAAAATCCAAACATCTATACATTGTAGTGGACAAGATTTATGTTGTGGACTAGTCTGAGAAATTTGAGAAGTCACAGCTTGAAAACAAAGTAGTGGAGGAATATATTTCCATCTATCAAACAGATATTTTTCCTTTCAGTGGAACTTCCCCCTGCTGATGTTTGCCTGGAAAATTGCTCCGGCTTTGTGCTGTGGCAATACAGTAGTCATCAAGCCCGCAGAACAAACACCACTTAGCGCACTCTATATGGGAGCCCTCATCAAGGAGGTAAGAGAAACTGACTTTAGGAGTGTCTCTGACTCTTTTTCCACTTGGGGCCTACTGGTCTATATCTGATTTAATATGTTTCTTTTTTTTTAAGTAATTTTTTTAAATTTTGTGATTTTTAACAAAAGTTTACAGAAAAGTTGGTTTTCCATTCATTTATTGTTGAACATTTTTCTCTCCCTCTCTTCCCCCTCCCCCAGTTCACTTTCTTTTTATAACATTCATTCATTGTTGCACAGTTTCCTCCTTTCCAAGTCTCTTTGCAATGTTCTTCTTGTTCTGGACTTCTGTCTTACATATAGTGCTTAATTATATATTCCTTTTAAATAGTTCTTTTCTTCATGCTGAGTGAAATATCTCAGGCACAAAAGGGAGAATAGGAAAAGAGTGCATGAACATTATACAGAACAGATGAATAATTTAACGTGTTTTATCAGTTTTCACAAACCATATTTCCTCCAATTCTGTTTTGTTAGGCTGGATTTCCACCAGGAGTCATCAATATTTTGCCAGGATATGGGCCAACAGCTGGGGCAGCAATAGCTTCTCACATTGGCATAGACAAGATTGCGTTCACAGGGTCCACAAAGGTAGGTACTTGAGAAGCTATGAGTTGAGAAAACAGCCCTGCAGATGAACAAAAGGATATGAAACATAAATGGAAAATAACAGGCAGAACCCAAGTCTTCAAAGGACAACAGTGGTGTTATAGAACATTGCAGAATTTTAAGGCAAAGACACATGCTGACTTTGATTTCATAGCTCTCCAAGCATTTTTTGTGACATACTGATATAAAATTGTCTCAGAAGAAGCCATCATAGAACTTTCATGAGTCACAAACAACGACAGAAATAAGTTAGGAAGCTAGGAATCCAAGCTAGTTCTTTTGGGGTCAAATGAAAACACAGCTTTACCTTTTCATTAATAACTATGCCATAGGTATGATACGGAGCAAGAGTCAGTAGACATTTCCTGCAAAGGGCCATATAGGAAATATTTTTTAACTTTATAGGCAGTTGCAACTATGCCTTTGTAGCATAGAAACAGCCATAGACAATACTTAAGCCAATGAAGAAGCTAGTTTTCAATGAAGATTTATTTATTGGCACTGAAATTTAAGCTTTGTATGTGGACAATTAAATGGAAACTTTATGCATCACAAATGTTATTTTTTTTCCTGACTTTTCTCCCAACCACTTAAAAATGTAAAAACCATTCTTAGCTTATAGGCTGCGTTACGATAAGCAGGTAAGCAAATTTGACCCATAAATCATATAGTTTGCAACCTGATAGAGAATCACAAGTTTACTTAGAAAGATTGCTCTTAAAATGTTAACCCTAGGATGTTTTGCTATTAAAGGAGAAAGTCTGATTGAATGCCTTAGGTACAACTTATACATTACATCATCATTGCCCAAAGGAAACATAATGAGAACCACATTTGTAATTTAAAATTTGCTATTAGCTACATTTTTAAAAAATAAAGAGAAACAAGTGACATTAATTTTCATGTTTTATTTAATCTGACATTTAAAGAATAACATTTCAGTATTTAAGCACTATTAAAATATTAATGTGCTTATTTTGCATTCTCTTCCATATGAAGTCTTTGAAAAGTATATTTTATACTTACATTTTCAATTTCTAGCAACTTAGATGAATCACATTTTAAGTGTTTTGTAGCCACATGTCACTAGTGTCTTGCATATTACAACAGTGTAGATCTGGAGATTTGCTCTAATCAACTGATGCAGAATGAATGGAACTGATTAAACTAATACCATTAGAGAAGAGATTGAGATTGTTAACAGTTTCAGCTTGATCAGCTCTACAATCAACACTCTTTGTACCAGCAGCCAGGAAACCAAAAGATAAATTACATTGGGAAAAATCTGCTGTCAGGGACCTCTCCAGAGTACTGAAAAGCAACAGTGTCAGTCTAGAGACTAAGGTGTACCTAATCAAAGCCAGGGTCTTTGCAGTTACTTACTGTGCATCAGAGAGCTGGACAGTGATTAAGGATGATAGAAGAGGAATTTATGCCTTTGAGTTGTAGTTCTGGAGAAGAGTACTGAACATGCCATGGACTGCTAGGAGAACAAACATGTCTATCCTGGAGAGGGTGAGACCAGGCTACTTCTTGGAAAGATTTTGAAACTCTGTCTCATATACTTTGAGCATATTACTAGGAAGGACCAGTCCTTGGAGAAGGACATCATTCTTGGAAGGGTAGAGTGACAGTACAAGAGAGGAATACCCTGGATGAGATGTATTAACTCAGTGGTAACAGGGTAATGATGGTAGGTGTGTCAGAGACAATTAAATTGGCTCAAAATAGAGGAGGGTTGTACACAGTGTCACTATGAGTTCCAAGTGACTTGACAAGCCCATTAACAACAACAACAACATTGTGACTTTTTGTACAACAAGTTAAACACGTACCCAGTCCTGCCCCATCCTCTCCGTTGATTTCTGCTCTGTTTAAGCCCATTGTTGCTCTTACTGTGTCAGTCCATCTCCTTCGGGGTCTTCTTCTCCTTTGTGAACCCTCTTCTTTTCCAAGTATGATGTTTTTTGCCGGGACTGACCCCTCCTGATAACATGCCCAAAATATGTATGACAGAGTCTCACCATCCTTGTTTGTAAGGTTCACTCAGGCGAATACTTCTTCCAAAACAACTTGTTTGTTCTTCTGGAAGTCCATGGTAAATTTAATATTCTTCTCGACACAATTCAGAGACATCAATACTTCTTCAGACTTTCTTATTCATTAGCTAACTTTTACATGTATGTGAAGCAATTGAAAGCACATTGCTTGAGTCAAGGGCATGTTAGTCGTTAAACCCACATCCTTAATCTCTAGCATATTAAAGAGATTCCTGGCCACAGATTTGCCCAATGCAATACATCAATTGATTTTATAACTTCTGTTTCTGTGGGTGTTGTTTGTGGATGTAAGTAAAATTAAATCCTTGACAATTCCAATCTTTTCTCCATTTATCAAGCTGTTACTCATTGGTCCAGTTGAGAGGATTTTGGCTTTCTTTATATTGAGGTGTAATCCATACTGTAGTCTTTGATCTTCATCAATAAGTGCTTCAGCTCTTCATTTTCAGTGAGCACTATTGTGTCATCTGTATAACATAGGTTGTTGATTAATCTTCCTTCAATCTTGATGCCACATTCTTCTTCATGTAGTCTTCTAGGCATTATTTGTTCAGCATACCTGTTCAGATTGAACAGGTATGTTAAAAAGGATTCAAGTCTAAAGTACACCATTCTACAGCACCTTGCTACAGTTGTTCAAACCACTGCTTCTTATTCAATATTTAGGTTTATTATGAGCACAATTAAGTGTTCTGAAGTTCTCCTCAGTGTTATTCATAGTTTATATTGATCTGTATCATAATAAAGCCTTTGCATCAAATACCTTTTCATGGCTGAATGCAGGGAATACCAGAAAGATACTTATTTATATTTGATTGACTGTGCAAAGGTGTTTGTTTGACTGTGTAGATAATCCAATAAACTCATATTTTTTAAAGCCCATCAGCTTAGCTTACATCAAAACATTAAAGATGAATGTACGTATTTATTATTAAAATGAATTGTTTAATATGTAATTCCCTGCTTCCATCTCCTCTATTAGTTAATGAGCTGTTGAGTCCAAATGAATCAGTTAAAGAGGCATTTACTGTATCCGTTTTTTACAATAAAAATGAAATAATATATATGATTACCAATTTAACATATCCTCACTTATGTTTCACTTTCATTCTTATAATAGCTATATGGAATATTATTGCATCAGTTAGTTATAATTTACATGTATAATCTTTCATTAATGTACACTTTTGGGGATTTGCTTCTGATTTTGGCATTTGTCCTTATTAAAGAGACAACTAAAATAAAAATTCTTAAAGTATGAATCTCCATATATACATACACACATATACGTGATATTCAGATACTCCGTTGGCTAATTTCTAGAAGAAGAACTGTAAAATTGAAAGACTTGCAAACTTTAATTTGCTTATCAACAATGTGTAAGAGTGATGGTTTCATTTATGAAATTTCCTTATGTATTCTATTAATATTTTATGTGTTGAAATATTTCCATGATATTCCCAGCTTGTTTTCCTTTTTAGTATTTTCAAATACTGTTATTTTCCGTGAAGAAGAGTTCAATTTGTATATAGTTCTTTTTTTCCAGTCTTTTTTCTTAATGTTTTCAGAGTATAGAGCTGCACTGCCAACCTGGAGGAATGGAGTTAGAATCCACAGCTGCTTTGCAGGGGAACGATGGAGATCTCCTCTGCAGTTTTGTTGTTGTTATTGTTAAGTGTCACTCAGTTGAATATGACTCATAACAACCCCATGAACAATAGTTCTGACCTCTGTCCTATCCTGAGCCATCTTCACCATCCTTGACATAAATATGTCCATTACCACAGACAGTGCATCATTCCTTCTCATTAAGGGCCTTCCTGGTCTTCGTGGGCCCTCCACCTTCCCAGGCATGCTGTCTCTTTCCAAGGAAGAGCCCTTCCTAACAACATGTCTAAAATATGTGAAGTGAAGCAAAAATCCTCACCACTGGACCAACAGGCAACATCATTATTGATGGAGAAAAGACTGAAATTGTCAACAATTTAATCTTGCTTGAATTGACATTCAGCACCCTTGGTACCAGCACTCAGGATATATAGAGACGTGTAGCATTTGGAAAGTGTGTTGTCAGGGCTCTCTCCAAAGTTCTGAGGAACAATGATGTCAGTCTAAAGGCTAAGGTGTGCGGGATTCAGCACAGTTTTTCCAGTTACCTGCTATGCATCTGAGAGTTGGACAGTGAGTAAGGATGACAGAGAAGAATATATGAGTTGTGGTGTTCAAAAAGAGTGTTGTGCGGAATATGCCATTGACTGCCAAAAGAACAAACAGATACATCTTAGAGAAAGTGCAACCTGTGTGATTTACAGCCTCGGAAAACCTGCTGGACTGTCAGGCATGGGTTGGTTCTGACTCTACAGTACATAAAAACAACAACCTCAAGATTATATAAGTGATCTTTATAATTTTCCTTAAGACTCCTGAAATTATCTTTTAGTTATATTTTTGTTTAGATTTCTTACCTAATAGAACTTACTTTCTTATCTAATAGAACTTACTTTCACATACAATGAATGGTTAGGTTTAAGTTTCATTTTTTTAATAAATGAGTGTTCAGTTATTATAGCATCATTTATTAAGCAGTCTACTCTGTGAAACTCATTTCAGTAAGCATAACATTTTATGCTCAATAAGCATATTTTCACTATTTCATCTTGCTCAGCTCCACAATCACCACCTTCAGCAGTCAGGAAATCATATGAGTTGCTTTGGCAAAATCTGCTGTCAGGGACCTCTCCAGAGTGGTCTCTAGAAACTAAAGTGCACCCGATCCAGGCCATAGGCTTCGCATTTGCTTGGTATACATCTGAGAGCTGGACAAGGAGTAAGAAAGGCAGAAGAATGCCTTTGAATTATAGTGCTGGAGAAAAAGAGTTTTGAATATACCATGGACCAGCAAGAAAACCAACAGGTCTGTCCTAGCGAGTGTGAAGCCTATTTGTTCCTTGGAGGCGAAGATTTTGAAACTCTACCTCACATATCTTGGGCATGTTGCCAGGAGAGACCAGTCCTTGGGGAAGGACATCATGCTTGGAAAGGTTGAGAGTCAGTAAAAGCCGAGTAATAAAAGTAGTTTGAACTGAGTGAAAGATCAGACAAATGAAACTACTGACTCCACAAATGAAACTAAGGCACCACAGTTACTACAGCTTTCAGAAGATAAGTCATGACATAGTATGCATGATACCCTCATATTAAGCTTTTTCCAAATCTTTTTGGCTATTTTTGCCCATTTATTCTTTCAAAACAAGTTTTGCGTTCATTACTAAGTACTGTGTTTTTTCAGGAAAAAAAATTACAATTTAAATTTTGATTGGTATTATACATCCATGTTAAATTTAAAGAATTTGGTGTATTATGTGTTGTACTGCTTGCCAGTATGTCAGCTGTTCAAATCCGCCAATTGCTCTAAGGGAGAAAGATGTGTAGTCTCATTCCATAAAGAGTTACAACTTTAGAGAACTGATTTTGGAGGATCTCTCTGATGTGTAATCAACTCCACAGCAATGAGTAAACTGATGGTAAGTTCTGTCCTTACCAAATGGACTTCATTTTTAGGAACATAGTAGAAATTTGTTTGTTATACAGTGTTCATAACTTTGTCATTATCCAGACCTTAGACATTTCTTATTAAATTTAATTTTAAGGATTTAACATTTTCTCCCCAAACTGTATCATTCTAAAAAATGAGTGCTCCCTGTACCTCTTAGGTACAAGTATCATTTTTTGAAAGTTATATTAATTAGATTGAACCTAACTTTCCAGGCCAGGCAAAAGTATTGTAATGAGCCTGTAACATGAGCTACTTGGGTTCAGAGCCATGATTTTGCCACTTAAGATCTTTTTAATTTTTTAAAAAAATTCCTTTATAAAAGCATAATTTACCAAAGTAAAATATATTTCTTTTAAGTTTCAATTTTATGGGTTTTAACAAAAGTACAAACCCTTGTAACCATGACCCAAATCAAATTATAAACCATTCCCCTCACTCTAAGCACATGACTGTTTGCAGCCAAAATCTGTGGCCTCAGATACTTTTATTCATTGTCTATTTTAGAATTTCACATATTTCTAGGACTAATACAATGCAGATCTAGTATTGGTCATTTTCTTTACCCCTCAACATTTACTATAACTACTGATGTAGTTGGGTTTAAATCTTGTCTCCATCATTGTTTTCTGTATGTTCCATCTAGAAGGTTCTCCCTCCTTTTTTAGTTTTTGTTTTGGGGAAGTAAGACTTTTCACACTGTATTTTAACTTCTTTATTATTGTCTATTGCAATACAGATTAAATTAGCATAAAGATTAAATGTTGTTGTTGTTGTT
>NW_006399895.1:5294783-5343148 GCF_000299155.1 Elephantulus edwardii
GTTGTACTGTCTCCAAGGGAAGGTGACGTGTCCTGTAGAACTCCTGTGTAGACTATGTTTTATGTTTGTTAAATTAGAATGAAAAACTAAAAATAAATAGAAGACTCATCAGAGCTAGGAGGCTATCTATCAATGGAATACATCCCTTTTTAAAAATGCAGTCCTTGAAAAGCCTTATAGAAAACTCATTGCATTTAAGTTGATTCTGCCTCATTGCAACCCTCTTAATGTTTCCAAGGCTGTAAATATTTATAGTAGGATATTGCCCATATTGCTTCCATGAAGAAACTGATGGGTTTGAACCACTGACCTTTTGATTAGCAGCCAGACACATTGTGCCATCAGGGTTCTCAATGGATAAGACATGGTAATAAGTTAATATCTCTGACTTAATAATGCATCGAATGCTTGGTAAAGTAAACCGACATTTGACAATAGACATTCAGCAACTATTCCACACTTAATTCCAGTGCTCTAGTGAAAATATTTAGCACTTATATGTTACACATTACTAAACATTACTATTTATTATGTATTAAAATGTGAAAAAGTTAATGAAGAATAGTAGATATCTCCTGTCATTGTGTCCTATAAATCATCTTTCTAGTTTTCAGATTTTTCATAACCACATTCAAGCCAAGTCAGTTTCTAAAACTATACCAGTCATTTGACATTTGCAAAAATAATTCCTGAGCTGAACAATTAATGAATCATCTGATTGCTGTTGTTGTTGTGTACCATAGAGTCAGAATCTACCCATAGCTGACCCTCTGGCGAGTTTTCAGAGGCAGTTAATCACGGAGGAGATTGTCCATCCTTCTCCCACGGAGCCTCAAACTGTGTCCTGTCTTCGGGATTGCAAAGCAGCTTCTTGCCACGAGGCCACCAGAGCTTCCTATCAGTCAGATTAGAAAGAATAAAAATAAAAGAAAGAAAAGACAAGTCACAGGAAGTTGCATTGGTTTAGGAAGTTTAGACTTTAATTTTGTTCGCCTTGACTTAATTTAGCTCCAGACCTTATTTAGAGTTTCTAAAAGTATGGCTCATCTCTTTGCTAAAATGAAAGCTTGAATGAACTTATTGCAACATCACTCTTTACCTTTTTCTAGAGAATCTAGAGGAATTGAAATACCTTTTTCCATAGAAAAATGAAAGCACAATAAAAGCAATGAAAGTTAAATAAGATATGTTAGATGCATATCAGATAACGACACGTTTTGATTATATGGATTCATCCATAGTACATGTCTTTAGTCTTTTCAAGCCGCAGATTTCCCACTTATAGATCAAGGATGATAAGCTTACCTCATCTAATACTTGTGAAGATGCAATAAGTTCTTCTTTTCAGTGTGCTTAACACAAAACCTAGTAATTAGTAAAGTCTCAGAAAATGCTTTTTTATTTTTAAAATTAAATATATAGTACAATTCATTCTTGGAGATATATGGTATAATAGAAGGGACATTGAATTCAGATGATAATGAATCAGATCCCAGCTCTTTTGATCTCTTGTGAGAATGTTTAGTCTCTTTAATCACTTAGATTCTTCATCTATTAAGGCCGCCTGATTAGAAGGCAGATATTTATATTTTTTATATTTATATTTATTCCCATACCAAAGAAAAGTGACTCAACAGAGTGCAGGAATTACCGAACAATATCATTAGTGCCACATGCAAGTAAGATTCTGCTGAAAATTATCCAAAAACAACTGGAACAGCACATCAACAGAAAACTGCCTGAGGTGCAGGCTGGGTTTAGAAGAGGCTGAAGTACTAGAGATATTATAGCTAATGCTAGACCGGTCCTTGGAGAAGGACATCATGCTTGGGAGGGGGGAGGGCAGGCGCAGGAGGGGAAAGCCCTCTAGGAAATGGATTGATTCGGTGACTGGGGTAATCCAGATGAGTGTGTCAGAGACAATGAGACAATGAGATTGGCACAGGACAGAACAGAGTTTAGGGCTGTTGTACCTATGTACAAGCGACTTGACAGCACATGACAACACCAAACAACAGATGGGTCTTGGCTGAAAGCAGAGAGTACCAGAGGAATGTCTATCTGTGTTTCATTGACTTTGCAAAGGAATTTGACTGTGTGAACCACAACAAACTGTGGCTAACTTTGAGAAGAATGGGAATCCCAGAACACTTGGTTGTGCTTATGTGAAACACTGCATGGTTCAAAATTGGGCTATCTCCATACCTTTTCAATCTATATTCAAAAAATCATCCAGGAGGCTAGACTCCATGAGGAGAAATGTGGCATCAGGATTGGAGGAAGACTCATGAACAGTCTGCATTACACAGATGACACAACCCTGCTTGCTGAAACTGAGGAGGACATGAAGTGCTTGTTGCAGAAGGTCAAGGACTGCAGTCTTCAGTATGGATTTGAAGCTCAACATCATGGAAACAAAGATTCTCTCACCACTGGACCAGTTAGCAGCATCATGATAGATGGTGAAGAGATTGAGATTGTTCACAGCTTTAGTTTGCTTGGCTCCACAAGCAACACTGTTGTTACCAGCAGCCAGGAAATCAAAAGATGAATTACATTGAGAACATCTGCTGTCAGAGACTTCTCCAAAGTACTGAAGAGCAGTGATACCAGTCTGGAGACTAAGGTACATCTAATCCAGGTAATGGTCTTTGCAGTTACGCATCAGAAAGCTGGACAGTGACCAAAGATAATAGAAGGAGAATTTATGCCTTCAAGATGTGGTGCTGGAGAAGAGTATTAAGTATATAATGGATCGCTAAGAGAATAAACAGGTTCGTCTTAGAGAGGGTAAAACCAGGCTGCTCCTTGGAGGCAAAGATTCTGAAGTTTCGTCTGACCTACTTTGGACATTTGCAGGGAGGGACCAGACCTTGGAGGAGGACGTCATGCTTGGGAGGATGGAGGGAGAACAGAAGAGAGGAAGACCCTCGATGAGATGGATTGATTCAGTGACTGGGGAAAAGGGAGTAGATGTGTTGGAGACAGTGAGATTGGCACAGGATAGAGCAGGATTTAGAGCTGTTGTACATAGGGTTACTATGAGTCGCAAGCTACTCAATGGCACATAACAGTAACATTAAGAGGGACTACAAATAAGTAGGGAGTTTTGGCAGCCTAGTCCATAGGGAGTTGTACTACTAATCTAAAGTAGATTGGTTTAAATATAACAACAACTTCAAGGGAGAAAGATGGACAGTCTTCTCCCATATGAATTGCAGGCATAGAAAATCTACTGGAGGTTCTGCTACGAGTTGGCTCTGACTCAACAGCAATGAGAGTCAAATAAGCATTTTCATGTTTGAGTACTAATTGAGGTAATGTATTTAAACATTTCAGCCCTATTGCTCAGCATATTTTAAGTACTCAGTAATATTAGTTGACTGTGAAATCACCATTTGCAAACAGTATATCTGCTGGACTTTGAACACTGAACACCAGTGATCAAAAACCAGATGAACATAGGAGGATATCAAGGATATCATCCATGAAGAGAGAAAAAGACTATAACAAAGAAGGAGGAAGAAGAAAGAAACCAAAATGATTCTCAGAAAAGACTATGAAAATTGCACTAAGGCATAAAGAAACCAGAACAAAAAGAAGAGATGCCAAAGTTAAAGAGCTGAACAGAAGATTTCAAAAAGCAGCTCGAGAAGATAAAAGAAAATATTGTAGCAAAATGTACTAAGCTTTGGTGTCAGAAAATAAAAAGGCAAGAACTCACTCTGCATTTTTAAATCGGAAAGAACTGAAAAACAAATTCAAGCCTCAAGTTGTAATACTGAAAGATGCTATGGGCAATATGTTAAATGACCCAGAAAGCATCAAAAGAACATGGATGGAATACACAGAATACAAAAAAAAAAATTAATTGTCATTGAAAAACTTCAGGAAATACTATATGAACAAGAGCCAATGGTGATGAAAAATGAAGTTGAAGCAGCACTGAAGAGGCATTGGCAATAAATAAGGTCCCAGAAATCTACGGGATATCAGTCGACGTGTTTGAACTACCTGGATGTGCTCACCAGTCAATGCCAGGAAATTTGGAGTCTAGCCAACTGATTGGATAAAATCTGTATTTGTCCCTATTCATAAAAAAGGTCGTCCAACAGAATGTGGAAACTGTCAAACAAGATCATTATTATAACATGCATGCAAAATACTGCTGAAGAGCATTCAAAAACAGCTAGGCCAGCACATAGAACTATGAGAAGTTCAAGCAAGATTTAGAAGAGGCTGTGGCACCAGGGATATCATTGCTGATGTCAGATGACTCTTGGCTAAAAGTAAGGAATACCAGAAGAATGTCTATTTATGCTTTATTGACTATATAAAAGCATATGACTATGGGGATCATGAAAGTTATAGCTAACCTTGAGAAGAATGAGAATCCCAGAGAACTTGATTGTGCTTATATGAAACCTATACCTAGACCAAAAGACTGTTGTAAGGAACAGAGCAAGGGAATACTATATAGTTTTATATTAAGAAAGGAGTGTGTCAAAGTTGTATACTCTCTCCATACCTTTTCAGTCTATATGCTTAGCAAGTATTCCAGAAGCTGGACTCGATGAAGATGAAGGTGGCATCACGATCAAAGGAAGACTAAACAGTAACGTGTGTTGTGCAGATGACACTATCTTGTTTTGACAGTGAGGAGGACTTGAAGCACTTGTTGCAGAAGTTCAAATAATACAGCATTTCACCATCAAGAATTCATAAATTCTTACCACTAGACTTATAGGCAACATCATGATAGATGGAGAACAGATTTAAACTTTTAACAGCTTTCTCTTACTTGGATTCACGATCAACACCCTTGGTACCATCAGTCAGAAAATAAGGAGATGTATTGTACTAGGAATGTCTGCAGTCAAGGACCTCTCCAGATTATTGAGAAACAGTGATGTCAGTTTGAGGACTAATTTGTGTTTGATTCAGGCCATGGTCTTTGTGATCACTTACTGTGCATCCAAGAGCTAGATAATGAGTAAGGATGACGGAAGAATTGATGTCTTTGAATTGTAGAGAAGAGTATGGAATACCCCATTGACTGCCAAAAGAACAAACAAGTATGTATGTATTGGAGAAGGTGCAGCCAGAGTGCTCCTTGGAGGCAAAAATGATACAACTTTGTCTCACATACTTGGGGCATGTTTCTAGGAGAGGTTATTCTTTGGAGAAGGACATCATGCTTGGAAAGGTGGAAGGTAGGCGAAAGAGAGAAAGACACAACCAGGTGGATTGCAGTGACTGCTCTAATGGGCTTACATGTTTCAAGGAAGTGTGAGGAAGGCACAGGATAGGACAGAGTTCAGATCTGTTGTTAATAGGGTTCCAGTGGTTTGTACTTAACTTGAGGGCACCTAACAATAACCACAGCATATCTATTGAAAATGAATTCTTGCTCTCTTCTGAAAGTTTTACTTTTTTATGTTTGCTTTGTGGCTATAAATGCCATAAAGTATTTTTTCATAAGGGTATTTTTTGTCTTCTACTATTGTTTTTAATATTTACTATCTTTCATTTTTTGTAAGATCACCTGGATGCTTGCTTTGATGAATTGATTTTTAATCCTTTTTATTTTTAGGTGTAATAGTGTGGTAAATTTAGAGTGTAGTCCTAGAAGAGGACTCTTGGAACCTGTTAAGGTTAAGGACCCTTCTTAGCACTCCTTTCTGCACCCTAGATGTAGCTGTGCCTTCTCCAACCTCAAGTTGCCAGAATTATACTGTTTTTCAGTAGTTGTTCAAGGAACAGCTACATCATTTGTCTACAGTAATGGAGCTGGAGAGGTGATTAGAGGTGCTTGTTAAGATGCACATTCCTCAGTCTTATTTCTAAAATAAGAAAATTTGAAGAAAGAGGTCCAAGATATACTTTAATAAAGTGTCTTAGTTCAGCAAGGAGTTCTTAGTGCTGCCAACCCAGAAGCACACAGTCCGAAGCCACCTACCATGGAAGAAATACGGGCAGTGTGATTAACTGCTTCTGAGTACCCACTAGATAGTTATGAGTTGGTTCTGATTTGACAGTACATAATAATAATAGCAGTAGTAGTTCATTTCATTAATCAGGAATCAAAATTGTTGGATCAAACTCCAAAAGATGTTCTCAGACCCGTTTAAGAAAAAAGTTACATCATTGAATTTGTTAATCTCTCCTATAATAATAAAGCATATAAACTGACAGATACCAGCTATATCACTTGATACGTCTATACTTTTATTTCAGTAGCATATCTTAAGCTCAAGGAACTGAAGAACAAATTGAAACCTCAAGTTGCTATAATCAAGGATGCTTTCTGCAGAATGTTAAATGATCCAGGAAGTATTAAAAGAAGATGGAAAGAATATACTGAGTCACTGTATCGAAAGGAATTGGAAGACACAGAAGAATTTCATGAAACAACATGAGCAAGAGCCTATGGTGATGAAAGAAGTAGTTCGGGCTGCTTTGAAGGAAATGGCAAAAAATAAGGCTCCAGGAATAGATCGTATACCAATTGACATATTTCAGTTAACAGATGCTGCCATGGATGTGCTCACAAAGTTGTGCCAAGAAATCTGGAGAACAACCACTTGGCCAACTGACTGGAAGAGATCGATATTTGTTCCTATCCCAAAGGAAGGTGACCCAACAGAATGTGGAAACTACAGAATAATCTCACTGATTTCACATGCAAATAAGATTTTACTGAAGATTATCCAAAAACGACTGGAACATCAACAGAGAGCTACCAGAAGTCCAGGCTAGGTTTAGAAGGGGTTGTGGTACTAGAGATATTGTAGCTGATGTTAGATGGATCTCAGCTGAAAGCAGGGAATACCAGAGGAATGTCTATCTGTGTTTCATTGACTATGCAAAGGCATTTGACTGTGTAGATAATAACAAACTATGGCTGACTCTGAGAAGAATGGGAATCCCAGAACACTTGATCTTCTAATACGAAATTTATACTTGGACCAGGAGGCAGTCGTCAGAACAGAGCAAGGGAACACTGCATGGTTCAAAATTGGGAAGGGCGTACACCAGGGATGCATCCTATCTCCTTACCTTTTCAACCTATATGCAGAACAGATTATCCAGGAGGCTGGGCTCTGGGGAGAAATGTGGGGTCAAGATTGGTGGACGATTTATCAACAATCTGCGTTATGCAGATAACACAACCCTGCTTGCTGAAACTGAAGAGAACCTGAAGCGCCTGCTGCAGAGCGTCAAGGACTGCAGCCTACAATATGGATTGAGGCTCAATGTCAAGAAGACAAAGATTCTCACCACTGGACCAATTGGCAGCATCAGAATGGATGGTGAAGAGATTGAGATTGTACACAGCTTTAGTTTGGCCAGGAAATTAAAAGGTGCATTGCCATGGGAAAGTCTGCTGTTAGGGACCTCTCCAAAGTACTCAAGAGCAGTGGTGTCTCTCTGGAGACCAAGGTGCGTCTGATACAGGCCATGGTCTTCGCAATCACTTATTATGCATCAAAGAGTTGGACAATGACCAGGGAGGATAGAAGGAGAAGTGATGCCTTTGAGCTGTGGTGCTGGAGAAGAGTATTGAGAATACCATG
Source organism: Elephantulus edwardii (assembly GCF_000299155.1). Taxonomy (NCBI): domain Eukaryota; kingdom Metazoa; phylum Chordata; class Mammalia; order Macroscelidea; family Macroscelididae; genus Elephantulus; species Elephantulus edwardii. Next base: position 5,302,361 of record NW_006399895.1, read on the forward strand.
GACTGCTAGGAAAACAAACAAATTTGTCCTGGAAAGGGTTAAACCAGGTGGCTCCTTGGAGGGAAGGATTCTGAGGCTCAGTGTAACATACTTTAGACATGTTGTGAGGAGAGACCGGTCCTTGGAAAGGGACATTATGCTTGGGAGGGTGGAGGGATGGTGCAGGAGGGGAAGGCCCTCTATGAGGTGGATTGATTCAGTGACTGGGATAATTGGGATGGGAGTGTCGGAGACACTGCGATTGGCACAGGACAGAGCGGAGTTTAGGACTGTTGTACATAGCATTGCTATGAGTCACAGGCGACTCGATAGCACATAACAACAAACAACAACAATAATATTTATTCTAAGCATGTTGTTAGATGCTGTCAATTTGAGTATGATTCGCAGTGACCCTATGAGCAACAGATTTGAACCCTATCCTATGCCATCGTCATCATCTCAGACACATTTGAGTCCCTTGTTGCAGTCATTGTGTCCACCCATCCCATTTAGGGCCTTACTCTCTTTCACTGACCCGTTGCCTTTCCAGGCATGATGTCCCCTTCCAAGGAATATCTGCTAACAATATGCTCAAAGTATGTGAGATGAAGCTTTGCCATCCTTGCCTCCAAGGAGCCCTCTAGCCGCACCTTCTCCAAGACATACCTGTTTGTTCTTTTGGCAGTCCATGGAGTATTCAGTACTTTTACCCAGCATCAAAGTTCAAAGGCATCAAATCTTCTGTCATCCTTAGTATTTGTCCAGCTCTCTGAAGCATAGAAAGTGATTGAAAAGACCATGCTGTGAATCAAGTGGATGTTAGTCTCCAAACTAACATTATTTCTCCTCACTAATTTGGTACATATTAAGGGGGGAAATAAGAATTCAGAATCAAGTTAGCAAAGTCATGGTTCAGAGAATTTTCTACAACTGTCAGTTAACAAATAGTATTTCTGGGAGTTCACACCTGTAGCAAAGTATAGTGGAGTATTGTTAGTAAGCACGTGTAAAATCATCTTTTAGAAAAAAGTATTCGCAATGAATAAGTCATTGTAAATACACAATTCATTTATTCTATTTCCAGCCTCATTTGTATCACCAAGCCCATATTTTCCAACTACTGTTTCTTCTTCATTGTTTCCTATTTTTGCATTCCACTCACCAATTATCAGTAACACATCTTGATTGCATGCATGTTCGGTCAATTTCAGACTGAAAAATTTGGTAAAAATTCTCAATTTCTTCCTCTTTAGCACTAGATGTAGGAGCATATACATGAATAATAGTCATGTTAACAGAATTTCATCATCATCATCTTAAGTGGTTTGAGGCATTGAGCACCAGTGATAGAATACCAGATGAGTTGTGGTATCATCCATGCAGAAAGCAAAAAGTCTTTATAAAAACAGAGGAGAAAGAAGTAAAATGTATATCAGAAGAGACTATAAAGATCGCACTGGAACATTGAGAAACCAAATCTAAAGAAAAACATTTTGCAATATTGAAAGATGCTATGGACAATGTATTGAATGGCCTAGAAAGCACCAAAAGTAGATGGAGGGAATACAAAGAGTCACTGTACCAGAAAGAACTGATCAACACTGAAAAATTTCAGCAAGTACCATACTGACAGGAACCAATGATAATGAAGGAGAAAGTGGAAGCTTCACTGAAGACATTGGCAAAAAATAAGGCGCCAGGAATCGATGGGATACCAATTGACTTGTTTCAATAAACAGATGCAGCCTTGGATGTGCTCACCAGTCTATGCCAGGATATTTGGAGGACAACTTTCTGGCCAAACGGATTAGAAGAGGTCCATATTTGTTCCTCTTCTCAAGAATGGTGATCCAACTGAATTAGGAAATTATCGAACAATATCATTGATATCACATGCAAGCAAAATACTGCTGAAGATCATTAAACAACAACTGCAACCTAGGAAATTGCCAGAAGTTCAAGTGGGATTTAGAAAAGGCTGTGGCACCATGGATATCATTGCTGATGTCAGATGGATCCTGGCTGAAAGTAAGGAATACCAGAAGAATGTCCATTTTTGCTTTATTGACTGCAAAGGCATTTGACTGTGTGGATCATGACAAATTGTAGCTGACACTGAGAAAAATGGGAATCCCAGAGCACTTGATTGTGCCCAGGAAGAACCTATACCTGGAGCAGGAAGCTGTTGTGTGAATGAGGCAGTTGAGCACTGCATAGTTTGTAATTGGGAAGGGGAGACATCAGGGATGTATTCTATCTCCACACCTGTTCAACCTATATGCTGAGCAAATTATCCAAGAAGCTGGACTCTATGAAGGGGAATGTGGCATCAGGATTGGAGGGAGATTCATCAGTAACCTGCTATGTGAATGACATAACTTACTTGCTGAAAGTGAGAAGGATTTGAAGTACTTGTTGCAGAAGATCAGGGAATCAGCCTTCATTATGGATTGTGTCTCAATTTCAAGAAAACAAAGATTCTTACCATTGGACCAATAGGCAGCATCATGATGAATGGAGAGGAGATTAAAACTGTCAACAGCTTCATCTTGAAGCCACAATTAACACCCTTGGTATGAGCAGTCAGAAAATAAGGAGACACATTGCAAGGGAAAATCTGCAGTTAGGAACCTTTCCAAATTATTAAGGAGTAGTGATGTCAGTTTGAGGACTAAGGTGCATCTGATTCAGGCCATGATCTTTCCAGTTACTCGCTATGCATCTGAGAGCTGGACAATGAATAAGGATGACAGAAAAAATAATTGATGCCTTTGAGCTGTGGTGTTGGGGGAAAGCATTGAACATCCCATGGATGGCCAAGAAAACAAATAGTTATGTATTAGAGGGGCTGCAGCAGGAGTGCTATTTGGAGGCAAGAATGATGAGGCTTCACCTCCCATACTTTGGATATATTGCTAGGAGGGGCTCTTCCTTGGAGAGGAGCATGATGTTGGTGGGGTGGAGGGTCAGTGAAGGAGAGGAAGATCCTCAGCCAGGCGGATTGACAAAGTAACTGCTACAACGAGCTCTTGTGTGTCGGGAAGTGTGAGGATAGCACAGGACAGGACTTTGTTGAGATATTTTGTCCCTAGGGTTACTATGAGCTGTACTCAACTCAGTGGCACCTATCAACAACAACAATTATTAGTAAGCTGGTAAAACTACTGACGAGGCATAAGAGCATAAGGGCAGAGTTATTCTATTTTTATTTCACTGGAAGTTTCAACTCAAGCAATTATAAAATATTGATGCTTAAGTTCCATAAACTATGTCTCACACATAGTAACACAACTATTCTTCCTTTTCAGTCTCTTTCTAGTTAATTTTATTTCTCTTCTTTCCTGCTCCCCATATAGTGGAACAGCTCTTGAACCCATAAAGGCATTAATATCTTTGGTTGCCTAGTGATTAAAAAAAGCTGCTTTGCAATCCCAAAGGCAGAGGCTTTGGATCTTTGGGGGAAGAATGGACAAGAAGAAATAGGTTCATCCTAGAGAGGGTGAAGCCAGAATGCTCCTTGGAGGCAAGGATTCTCAGGCTTTGTCTGACATACTTTGGGCATGTTGCAAGGAGGGACTGGTCCTTGGAGAGGGGCATCATGCTTGGGAGGGTGGTGGGATGGAGAAAGAGGAAGACCATTGATGAGTTGGATTGATTCAGTAGCATAATGAGGGTAAGATGCGTTGGAGACAGTAAAGTAGGCACAGGATAGAGCAGGTTTCAGGGCTGTTGTACATAGGGTAGCAAGTGACTCAACAGCATATAACAACAACAACAATCTCTGAAAACCTGCTGGAGGTTCAGCTTTGATCCGGTTCTGACTCAACAGCATGCACCAACAGAAGCAAGAGAAAAGATGACCTTGTCTCAGAATTCTTTTATCCAGTAAGCCATTTTATTCCCTCCTACACTATACCAGGCACTTCTGTATAAAGATACCCTCAAAGCATCTCATTTTATGAACAACCTACAACACACCCAGAATACTGACCCTAAAGCTGGTTCCTAGTATGTTCCTCATGAACTTTTTCTTCCCTCTTCTCTCCACTTCTGGGCACTAGCCCTATCTCCTAACAAAGTGTTTAAAGTACTTCCCTGAAATAGCTCATTTCATAATTACTAACTTGTCTTTTGAACTTCAGGCTTCTGTAGAGTTGAACATATCTACCTCAATGTGCAGCCAACAAGACAATGTCCAGATTGTTCAGGACAGGTTGATTTTTTTATCAGGTCCCTGTTTGTTTTTTTTTACCACCAGCTCCATCTCTTAACACCTTCTCTGCCTTGCCATACTGCTTGAAGGTCCCCAAATTTGACTTAGCACATTTACCTCTTAGCCTGAACTTATCTCCTATCATTTCTCTATGTAGTGAGTACTTAAGTGCCCTAATTTTGTTCTACCTTCTTAAATGAAAATGTATAATTGATATGTTACATTGTTCTTATTTAGATTTATAACCTATAATGTTGCATACTTACAGTTACAATCATATTTTTTTCTCAGTCTCTGATCTACTCTCTTGTTTTCACTATTTTTGCTTTCTTTCAGTTATCTCTGTTTTCATGTTCTCTTCACTTGTTTAATTTTTTTGTGCTCTAAATACTTTTTAAATTTGATTAATATGTCCCTAATATATCTTTGTTTAAAACTAGCAAGCAGTACTTAAATAATTTCAATATGGTTTTTCTGCTAACAACCCCCAAAGTGATGTACAGTGTAAATTTTCTAGTAAAATAATATTTGTATTGCATAATTTAAGCTTTAGTAATAGCAGCCTTATTGGCACATATATATTTTACCTACTTGAAGAATTCAATTTGGTAAATCATAATGTATGTGTGAGCATACCCATTATTTTCAAGTTTTTCAGTGCTCCTTTCTGATCTCTCTGTTCTATTTCTCTAGTCCTATTCTCTTAACAACAACTGGCTTGATGATGCAGATTGCTTGTATTTTGTGGAATTTTGGAAATGTAGTATGTTTTGGCTTTTTTTACTCAGCACAATTATTTTTATACCCATCCTCATTTTTATATCAATAGTTTATTTCTTTTTATTGCTGAATCAAATTCCATTTTATAAATCTGCCACATTTTGTTTATCCATTTATCCATTGATGGAGATTTGAGTTGTTTCTGGTTTGAGGCTCATACAAAGAAAAGCTGCTGTGAACACTTATGTGCAAATTTTTGTATGGATAAACAGTTTCTTTTATGAAGGCAGTAAATATCTAGGAGTGGAATGACTGGATTGCTACCAATCTAAGAAACTATCAAATTTTCTTCCAAAGTTGATTTGTATCATCCATTTTGCATTCTTACCAGCAGTGTATAAGACTTCTGACTCCTATACATCTTCACAAACATTTGATACAGTCAGTCTACTAGGTGTATAATGTTGTCTCAGTATGGTTTTCATTTCTGGTCCCCTTCTTCTGAGCATCTTTTCGTATGTATATCATCTTAAGAGAAGTGTCTTTTTCCATATTTTCCTTTTCTAATGAGTTTATTGCTTTCCTGTTGAATTTAAGAGACTTCTTTATTCTGGATATAAGATCTTTATCATAATATACTATAAAAGGAGCAATGGTAATAAGGAGAAGGCTGAGTATTATTTCTGCCTGATTTGTATAGGGCAACTGTTCCATCAATAATATCCATAGTACTGAACAAATAGCTCCAAGGTCAGACATGCCCCCTTCCCCGCCCCATGCTCCAGCAACTATTTCTATCAATTATCAGGTCCTCACAGACTTTACTCACAGTAATGGGGTTTATTAGGAAAATAGGTTACAGAGTTGGGGAGGCAAAGAATATCATGTTATGCAAGTCTAAATTTAGTCCAGCAATCCCAAGATAGATTAACAAATCAAAGTCCAGGTTCAATTCAACAGCACAAATGTGCCTCTAATTTCCTTAGTCATCCAGCAAACTTAATCTCAGAGCAATTACAAATCAGCTTTTTATTTAGTCATCCATCCAGCAAGCAAAACCTTTAACTCTGGCTCCATCTCCAGGGTTCCTCTGGTTTCACCTTGCCACAGTCTCTCATAGTCACTTCACAGCAGTGCCACAGTCTCTTCACCCTCTCTCCACCACCATTTTCACAGTGTAAAAAACATTCTCTTCTCTTGGTTCCGCAGCTGTTGATGATTTGCAAGACCATTGAGTCTGCAATTAAGGTAGCTGAGGACCATTCTCTGAACGGGCACCAACGCAATGGATGTTGTTGTTATGCACCATTGAGTCAGAACTGACCTGCAGTCACCCTCCAGTGGATTTTCAGTTAATTGCATGGGAGAAGATTGCCCATACCTAGAGCAGCTGGTGGACTTGAACCATGTACCAAGCAGCATAGCTTCTTGCCACTTGGCCATCAGGGCTCCAGTTGTCAAGGTTTCTGACAGCACTTATACTTTCAAATACTTTTTATTCAATCTACATCTTATTAGTTCTCTTAAGAGTGTCTTAACTAAAAAAGCTCAAATCTCATTGCTATCAAGTTGGAACCAACATATCACTGACTCTCTAGTAAGTTTCCAATGCTGTAAATCACATAGGAGGAAATAACTCCTCTTTCTCTCTCAGTGTAGCTGATTCAAACTGCCAGAGAGGCAATGCTTCTGTACCTGTATAACTCTCTATGGATGACCCCATCACAGCTCCAGAGTATCTTAACAGGAGATTTTCATTTTGATGATGTCCAGTTTATCAATTTATTTTATGGTTCATGCTTTTGTTATTATAGCAAAGAAATCTTTGCTTAACTTGAAATCACAAAGCTTTTCATACATTCTTCTAGAAATTTTATAGCGTTGTGCTTTGTATTTAGATCTAAGATTGATTTTGGATACATTTTTGTGTTTCATAGTTCAACTTTTGCTCTCTTTATTATTTTTTTTAATTAGTATGAAACTAGTTGCAGAGCCAGTTTTTCTCTACCTCTTTACCATCTCTCTTCAGGCATTCCAGCCACTGCCAGCAAGTGGGTTTTGATTCATAGAAACCCTCCATCAGGTTTCTGATGCTATTAATCTTTACAGAGGAGACTCTACATCCACCTTTTTTCCTGCAAAGCAGCTGCCCGGATCAAATTGCTGGCCTTGTTGTTAGCAGCCTGATACAGTGTGCATTATACTACCAGGCCTTCTTTCATTAAGTATCAGTGTATGGGGATGTTTCTGTTTATCTATGTGTCTCTTGCTTCATCAATATCACACCATCTTGATTACTGTAGCTTTATAATAATGTATGACATCAGTCTCCTGGACCTGGAGTATCTCCTGGTATCTTCTAGGTAAAGGTGTTATTGGTAATAGTAAAGGACTTAATGAAGAAGCATTTGCATGGAGTATGACAGCCAGCTTACAATTGTCCAAATTAGTTATGGCAAGAAGAGCTTTCACAGGCAGATTAAATGATCACATAATCCTCAAGCCCTTTTCAGTTTGTAAGGTTTTATTTCTCTATCCATCTATCCTTTTCCAAGTTTATAAGCTACTTGGAAGATTATATACATTCTTCAAAAATGCATATAGCCCTTAAATATGGATTTGTGCATGACTCCTAATATTATGACATGTTGCAAGGAGGGACAGGTCCTTGGAGAGGGACATCATGCTTGGTAGGGTGGAGGGACAGCGCAGAAGGGGAAGGCCCCCTATGAGGTGGATTGATTCAGTGATTGGGGTAATTGGGATGGGTGTGTCAGAGACAGTGCGATTGGCACAAGACAGAGTTTAGGGATGTTGTACATAGGGTCGCTATGAGTCACAAGTGACTCGATGGCACATAACAACAACAACAACAACATGGAAGTGGGGCCTCTTAATATATCACAGAATGTCTAGAACAGTCAACAAGAAGAAGCATATTTGGGGTGGTACTTTTCCATTTTTCTTTAGCAAAGGCCTTTAAAAAGCAAGCAAAGTTTCTCAGATTAAAAGTAGGATTAATTTCTCCTTATGCAGCTAAATACATGAGCAATGCATATAAATATTTAATAAGTGAATATGAAAGGGCCCTTATAAACAAAGTCAATAAACAGTTCCTATAAAGTACAGGAAAACAGTTTGCTTTTTGCTTGCTTTGGTGTTTTCTTTATTCAGTTAGACTAACAAACCATGATTTCATCATTCGTCAACAAAATAGTAGAGAGGCCATCAAAGCAAACTACAGGAGAGTCCAGATTGATTCGTGCCAAACAAATGTTTGTAGCTAACAGCTGTATTATCACTGATTCTAATTTACGCAGCTGGGGTTCTTCTTTCATTTCCGAAGTTAGATGAATGTCAAGTTGCATGATACACACCCTGTGTCTACTACTTGAATAATGAATTATGTCAGCTCGCTCCTCAGTATAGTCTCATTCTCCTTTGTAGATGGGAGAAATTGCCTACTTCAGTTTTTGCTTTTGACTTTTAAAAAGAGCTCATAGCCTCCCCCCAAAAAAAGATTGTACAAATCTATTAATAAATCATCTTCTATTTGAATAAAAATATGTAGTATTGTACGACAGAGCCTTTCCATGTATAGATTTTAAATAACTAGTTGCCTGCCTTTTGTATTTTTACACTTAACTCTTTAGTACTGAAGGATAAGAGAAGTGAGATGGTTTGTCTGCTAAATCAAGGATCTAAGATTACTTGATTTACTCTATAGCTGAGCTAACAAAGATTCTGCAATAGATTTCTCTCCTCATAGCTCAGCCTGAACAAACCCTGAGATGCCCATCCTTTTAGCTCCCCGAGTCTGTGGAATAGTACCTTTGACTTGAGCACCCCCTGCTTCTTTCCTATCAAAGTAAGAAATAAAAATATTGATTTAAATTGTCCTGAAGTATAAGATGGAAGTTTTCTAGAACAAAAGTATGGTTAAGAGTACAAGGCTCTTTTTCTGGAATATCTTTTGGTTGTGGGTAGAAGGCATGTTTAGCTGATAGAGGGGCCTTAACCCCCAGGAAGGGGCATCTGGAGAAGAGTAACATCAGCCATAGAGCAGCTCTGTGGAGGAGCAAGAGGCGCCCTGGCTGGGTGTCTGCATCTGCATCAGTCCCGGCTCTGCCACTCAGTGCGTCCTGTCAGCAAGTCATTGACCTCTTAGTCATGTTACTTCTTTCCCTCCCCAACCATAAAGTGACTAACCATTCTTACTTTACATGATTGTCGTAAAGATTAAATAGAACAATGTTTATGAGAACATTAACATGATAATGTTAAAAGAATTGGAAAATAGAATCAATGAGAAAAGATTAAACACCCTAGTATTAAAGAAGTGTCTTTAAAAATTATTTTAATCTTGTGATCCTTAGCTAGCAGCATTTTAGAATATTCTTGGGAACATTAGAAACTACCCATACCTGGACAGACCACAGACTAAGAGCATTAGAATTTCTGGAGGTTGGACCTGTTGTTGTTGTTGTTAAGTGCTGTAATGTCACCTGCAACTCATAGCGACTCTATGTACAACAGCCCTAAACGCTGCTCTTTCTGTTGCCAGTCTTATTGTCTCTGACACACCTTCTTTCATTACCCCAGTCACTGAATCAATCCATCTCACCAAGGGTCTTTTTCTCTTGTGCTGTCGCTTCCACCCTCCTAAGCATGACATCCCTCTCCAAGGACTGATCCCTCCTTGAAACATGTCAGATGAAGCTTCAGAACCCTTTCCTCCAAGGAGCAGCCTGGTTCCACCATCTCCAGGATGAACTTGTTTGTTCTCTTAACAGTCCATGGTATATTCATTGCTTTTCTCCAGCACCACAGCTCAAAGGCATGAATTCTCCTTCTGTAATCCCTAGTTATTGGAGATTCTAATGTACAGTCAGTGTCTGAACCACCAAAGCCATCTTTTATTCAAGGTGAGGAAATAAAAACCATAGTGCATAAGAGGAAAAGTTCACAATCATTCTGTCAATTCTGACAAAGCCAGACCTTGGAAGCAGGTATCAGGTGTTCCTGTCTCTCCACTCTGTTGCCCTGAAACCTGGTGATCCCTTTTTGCTGTCATGTTCTTGTTCATTGAGTCAATTTTACTGAAAATCTGTATCTACATACAATTTTCTGAAAGTGTAAGCTAGAGTCCCTGCCTTCACAAATTCAGTCCAGAGGGAGAACAGCTGTTAACAGTGCAAGAATTCTTTGAAAAGTGCTTATGGGATCAGAAGAGGAGGAACACACTACAGCCTGGGGGTGGGGACAGGCAGATTAGGAAGGCCAGCTTCTCAGGAGGTGGCAGAGTGAGATCTGAGAAAATGAGCTTATCAAATAAACAGGGAAAGGAAGGGCATTCCATCCAGCAGCAATAGCAAAGTTCAACAGGGCAGCAAACAAATGCTGGTGAGGTTGTGGAGAGTGGAACTCTTATTCATTCCTGGTGGGAGTGTAAAATGGTACAGCCACTATTGAAGATGGCCTGGCGCTTTCTCAAAAAGTTGGATATAGAAATAACATTTGATCCAGCAGTTTCACTATTGAGTGTATACCTTAAAGAAACCAGAGCAACAACCCAAAACATATGTGTGTACACCATGTTTATTGCTGCGTTATTAACAATAGCAAAGAGATTAAAGGAATCCAAGTGCCTATCGACAAACAAATGATTGGAAAAGCTATGGTACATAGACACAACGGAGTATTACGTGTACTGGAAAACAGTGAACTCATAAAACATTATGATGGCTGGAGAACATTATGCTGAGTGAAATATCTCAGTCACAAAACAACAAATAACTTCAGAACACCACAAATACTGTCTAACCCCTTATAAAATAGGACAGACATGGCAGGGGTGAGGTTGGAGAGAATAGGAAAAGAGTAGATAAACAGTAAACAGTTCAGTAAGTCAGATGAGGGGGGAAACTGTCTGAAAAGAATATATTAAGCATTATGTGTATATATGACAACAACCTGGAACAAGGGGTACATTGCAGAGGGCTGGAGGAGAAGGTTGGGAAAAGGAGAGAAAATGTGCAATAAGGGGGGGGGGAATAAAACCTTTTTGATGTTTTAGAGAAAAAGGAGGACATTCCAGGCAGAGGGAACAGTATACAGAAACCCAGAGGCATATTTCAGGAAGGGTAACTGATTTTCTGTGGCCAGAGCGATGAGTATGAAGTGATGTGAACGTGAAGTAGACAGGGGACACAGTTCTCGGTCATGCTGATGTTTGTAATCATTATTACCACTTAAACTACTTCAGATGCTTTGGTTCTGATTCGACCTGTTATTATATCTGGAAATAATGCAAAATATTATAAAATCTGGAGCTCAGAAAGACAAGAAACATCCAGTTATGCATATTTTTGACATTTCTATTTCCATCACAGTTATGACGAGGAAGCACAGCAGAGGAGAGAGAAACAGCAAACGGTCATCTATTTCAGGTTTAAGAAATGAAAACTTACTCAGAACACAGGCATTATCTACCAGTTTTCTGAGATTTCTACTAGAGATTTGAGTTTTCTATCTTTTTTAAAAAGTATCTCTTCTAAGAATCTATACTAAAGTGGATAATTAATAAAAAGATAGTATTTACCCAACTTCAAAACTATTCAGGGCACTGCTGCTTTGAATAAAGAGCACATAAAAGCCTTTTGTGTTCTTTTTTGTTGTATATAACAAATTATTTTTATTGCAGAGCACCAAATTGCATTTCCCTACACTGTTGCATTGCCTTGAACATGATTCTGGTGTCTTGTGGCTTTTCCAAGGATACTCCTGATATCAATCTTGAAGCCTATTCACAACCAGGATGGGAGTCAGGGTTGATCGGTGCCAACATTCCCGCTGTGAATTAGCCCAGTTCTATTATGTGTGTGGGAGCCCCTCTTCACCGCCCTGACCTGTTCAGGGTACACAGATACAGCTGAGAGACTCAGCAGGGAGTGCAAAGTTAAGAAAGCACACATTAGGAACACTATCACTTACTCTTTCAGAATGAGCTCTGTGCAAGAAACTAAAGATCAGTTTTTTATTGTTTTTGTTTGGTTTTTTAAAACCATTCAGTGCAGCTGTGGTGCTCTTGGGGAAAGCTGCTTCTGCTTCATAAGGCAAGAAAAACAGAAGTGTGGACAGATTATTAGAATGAGCATTTGCCTGAGAAGTTCTATCTTTTTTTAACATTCCTAATTAGTTAATGTTCCAAGGAACAAATTTGCTTCATGACCTATGTCTTCATTCAACAGGTGAAGAAACTGAGAATTGGTTAGGTAGAATGGTACGTTGCTTAGTGGCCAAGTCAGAATTTGTAGTGCATAGGTCGTCTAACTCCTATGGGCCAGACTGCATTGTGTTAACCTGAATATGCCTTTAATTGGTTGTATACTCAGTGGTGAGGCTGGTGGTAAGAGTTAAGAGTCCACTTGAAAAAGTAGGTGATGGACTAAAAATTTGGTTCCTGTGCTTTCGTTCTCTTTATATCTGTCATCCACAGGGTGGTGGGGGAAGGGTCAGCTATACTTTGGACAGCTTGTCAGGAGGTGCCAGTCTTTAGAAAAGTATATCATGCTTGGGAAAGTGGAAGATCAGAAAAAGAGAGGAGGAGCCCTAACAGGGTGACTGACACAGTGCCTGTAACAATTGGCTCAAGCAGATCAGAGAGGACAGAGCGAAACAGGGCAAAGTTGAAATCTGTTGTCATTCAACTCAGTGGTATCTACAACAGAGCCAACAAAATATTCTATTAACAAGTTGTTTTACAAGAGTTAAGACTTGATTTCTCTGTCAATGTAGGTTTTCACTCCTTGGAACATGCATACATCCTTGTACCTTCAGGTATCTGACATTTTACCTAACGATCATGGTTAAATATGACTGGTGTGGCACATATCCTTCATGAAGCATACTTAATACTTTATATTGCTTTAAAAGGACTGGACCTTTCATATCTGTAATTCATTCTTTCTTAAACTTTTTTATTGCATGGATTTTTACTTAGTAAATTTGAGTCAAATATGTGCAAGGAATATTTTATCTTGGGTTTACATGGACCTAGCTTAGTGATAAGGAGCCGGGTTGCCAATTCCAAAGCACACAGTTCAAATCCACCAGCTTACCCCACAGGACAAAGTTAGACATATCCTCCTGTGCAATTTACTGCCTCTGCAAAACCCACTCGAAGGTCAGCCATAGGTCATTTCTGACTCTACAGTACACGTCACCACCATAGCTTTCTGCATAGACATGATGTCTGTTCTCCCCTCCCTTTGAAATTGAATCTGTTGCATTTGCAGATCTGTTGGGGTCAGTTCTCGTTGCATTTGCAGATCTGTTGGGGTCAGTTCTCTTTACCACCATTTCCTTGGTCTCATAATAGCAATAATGAGAAGCAGCTCCAGTTTGGAGGTAGTTTAACCTTGCTCAGCTCCACATGCAGAATTCACCCAGCAGAGTATAGAAATTATCAAATGATATCACGAATATTACACACAAGCAAAATCCTGCTGAAGATTATCCATAAATGACTTGAAATGACATCAACAGAGAACTACCAGAAATACAAGCTGGGCTCAGAAGAGGCCGTGGCACTAGGGACATCATTGCCAATGTCAGATGGCTCTTGGCTGAAAGCAGAGAGTACCGGAGAAATGTCTATCTGGGTTTCATTGATTATGAAGAGGTATTTGATAGCATGGATCACAACAAATTGTGGCTAACCTTGAGAAGAATGGGAATCCCAGAACACTTAATTGTACTCATGCAAAACCAATACTTGGACACAAAAGAGGAAGGAAACACTGTATGTTTAAAATCAGAAAAGGAGTGTGTCAAGGATGTGTCCTGTCTCCATTCCTTCTCACTCTGTATGCAGAACAGATCATTTGAGAGGCTGGACTTTATAAGAACGAATGTGGCATCAGATTTGGAAGAAGACTCATCAACAATCTGCATTATACAGATCACATCACATCACTTGCTAAAGCTAAGGAGAACCTGAAGCATTTGCTGCAGAAGGTCAAGGACTATAGTTCACGATAAAGATGTAAGCTCAACATCAAGAAAACAAAGATTCTTACCACTGGGCCAATTGGCAACATCATGATAGATGGAGAAGAGATTGAGATTATTAACAATTCCAGCTTGTTTGGTTCCACCATCAGCACTCTTGGTACCAGCAGCCAGGAAATCACTATGAATTGTATTAGGAAAATCTACTATCAGGGACTTCTCTCCACAATGCTGAAGAGCAAGGCTGTCAGTCTAGAGACTGGAGTGCACCTAATCCAGGCCACGGTCTTTTCAATTACTTGCTGTGCATCAAAGAGCTGGACAGTGACTAAGGATGACAGAAGAAGAATTGATGCCTTTGAGTTGTGGTTCTGGAGAAGAGTATTGAACACACGATGGACTGTCAAGAGAACTAGCAAGTCTTTCCTGGAGAGGGTCAAACCAAACTGTCCTTGGAGGCAAGGATTCTGAAACCCTACCTCACATACTTTGGGCATGTAACCAGGAGGGACCAGTCTTTGGAGAACAGTATCATGCTTGGAAGGGTTGAGGGACAATGCAGGAGAGGAAGACCCTGGATAAGATGGATTGACACAGTGACTGGGGCAATGAGGGTAGATATGTCAGACAGTGAGACAGGCTCAGTATCGAGCAGGATTTAGAGCTATTGTTCATAGGGTGACTATGAGTCATAGTCGATTCGACAGCACATAACAGCAACAGCATAGTCTCTAAAGAGACTCTGTCCTGAACCCTGAGGGTATCCTGGGAATATACATGATGCCTGATACTCTGATCAGTTATAACTTCCATTCTAGCTCAATTCTGTGTGCAAGGATCAGAGTTGTCTGTCTCTGGACGATAGCAGAGAACTGCAGACCACAATAATACATTTAGGTCTAACATTAAATTACATCCAGATTTTTTTCTCAAATCGACTGCCATTGAGTAGCTTCCAGGTTATATTCCTTATCAGTAAGTTATATGCCCAACATTACACCTGTACGAGGACCACCAACTTATGATGAATATGGAAGACTGATGAAAACAGGTTTTTGGGGTGTGTCCTGATGCCACTTCAGGTAGAAGTGGTTCTTCCAGAGCTTCACCCATCCAGTTCTTCTTTGATAGGGCTGGGACTTGCCTTCCTTCCAAAATGGAAGAGGAAAGAAATTATTCAATTGAGATCTGCCCTGCAGTGTTTAGTACTAATTTGGTTTCTAGGGAAAGGTTGGCAAAGCATCGACACGGGAAAAATAATCATTAGGTATTCTCCTTTGATGACCATAGGCAGAGCAAGGCTTTTGTGTAGTTAGTGTAGCCACGAAAATCTAAAAAAAGAACCTCTTCATGGTAGTGATCTGATGACTGTCAGGGAGGAAGGTTAAGAGAAATGTAATGGTAGTTGTGCCAGCACCCTCTCCACCAGCAACTGCTGTTACTCAGTGTCTTAGTGTGTGTCATACTTTTGATATCCCTTGCCTTTGTTTGTTTTTTATTTTGTTACAAAATACAAATTCTGTAGCTAATGATTTGTGAAAATAATTTGAACCTCATTCTGAAATCAGTTTTGAGATGAAGGATAAGGTTTTGGTGATGTGTGACATCCATTAGGTACTCAGTACATGTAGAGAGGAAGGCAGAAAGAATGCTGAGAGGAAGGAATGGAAGTGGACAGGAGCTGGGGGGTGACTTAGAGCTTGAACCCTGAAATCTGCCTACACAGAGTAGCCGTGTCATGTTACTGGTCTAATCAAATGTGCTTATCTTGAGAAGTAAAATGGTTTTGAGAAGATCGGATGAGTTAATATATTCATGGATCTGTCATAAATTGACTCAATTATTATTAGCTTTTCTTATAACTATTAATGTATGAATTCTAGTGATTGTTTTCTTTGAGAAAATAATTTTCTATTCTGGGGCTTTGAAATGTGTCCCTACCTATTAATGCGAATTCCTTCAAAGCAGAGCGAGCCAAGCACACAAAAATTCCTCCGGGGAAAAGGCAGTGACAGATGTGCTATCACTGACTCTGCCACAGTCCTGGCATGAAGTTGAGGTGCTGATGTTTCCCAAGTTGCCCTTCAGGATGGGTTCACCTCTGGTGGGACTCACAGGTTCCAACAGTATTTCTCACTTGCCAGAATTGAGGCCCAGAACATCCCTTTCCTCGGTAATTCTGTTTTCTTCTCCTGGCCTGACACCAGGTATTTTATTATTGAGCTCACAGTATCCCTAGGAAGTTTACTTTGAGTTAGAAGAGATAGATTGGAAAAGGCAAAAAAGATGACTCTGGTGGGTGGGTCGTAAGGTGCCCATTAGTCTCAGAGCCAGGTTTCTTATCATCTTAATAAACAGAAATTAACAAATTGATAAATTTCTGCAACCAAAGAAATTATAATTCTTCCTCTTTTGGAAACAGAACTTTTTCCCAAGATTGTTTGCTCAGAATTAAGGTCTTTCTCCTCAATTAGTTTTTATAAATGCATATAGCTTTCTCTAAAGTTCCCTGGTTGGCACAAATGTTTAAATGCTTGATAACTAGCTGTTGTTATGTACCGTTGAGTCGCTTGTGACTCATAGTGACCCTGTGTACAACACTGCTCTATCCTGTGCCAGTCGCACTGCCTCTGACACACCCATCCCGATTACCCCAGTCACTGAATCAATCCACCTCATAGAGGGTCATCCCCTCTTTCGCCGTCCCTCCACCCTACCAAGCATGATGTCCCTTTTCAAGGACCTGTCCCTCCTTACAACAAAGTATGTCAGACAAAGCCCCAGAATCCTTGCCTCTAAGGAGCAGCCTGGTTTAACTCTTTCCAGGGTGAATCTGTTTGTTTTCTTGGCAGTCCAGGGTACATTCAGTACTCCAGCACCACAGCTCAAAGGCCTCAATTCTTCTGTCCTCTCTAGTCATTGTCCAACTCTCTGATGCATAACAAGTCATTGCAAAGACCATAGCCTGTATCAGATGCACCTTAGTCTCCAGAGTGACACAATTGCTCTTCAGCACCCTGGAGAGGTCCCTAACAGCCGACTTTCCCATGGCAGTATGCCTTTTAATTTCCTGGCTACTGGTGCCAAAAGTGTTGACCATGGAGCCAAGCAAACTAAAGCTGTGAACAATCTCAATCTCTTCACCGTCTACCCTGATGCTGCCAATTGGTCCAGTGGTGAAAATCTTTGTCTTCTTGACATTGAGCCTCAATCCATACTGAAGGCTGCAGTCCTTGACCCTCTGCAACAAGCATTTCAGGTCCTCTTCAGTTTCAGAAACCAGGATTGTGTCATCTCCATAACGCATATTGTTAATAGATCTTCCACCAATCCTGATGCTACACTTCTCCTCATAGAGCCCCGCCTCTTGGATAATCTGTTCTGCATACAGGTTGAAAAAAGGTATGGAGACAGGACACTTCCCTGGCGTAACACCTTTCCCAATTTTGAACCATGCAGTGTTCCCCTGCTCTGCTCTGACGACTGCCTCTTGGTCCAAGTATAGGTTTTGCATTAGAATGATCAAGTGTTCTGGGATTCCCATTCTTCTCAGAGTCAGCCACAGTTTGTTATGACCCACACAGTCAAATGCTTTTGCATAATTACTGAAACACAGATTGACATTCTTCTGGTATTCCCTGCTTTCAGCTAAGATCCATCTAACATCAGCTACAATATCCCTAGTACCACAACCCCTTCTAACCCAGCCTGGACTTCTGGCAGTTCTCTGTTGATGTTCTGTTCCAGTCATTTTTGGATAATCTTCAGCAGAATCTTGCTTGCATGTGAAATCAACGATACTGTTCTATAGTTTCCACACTCTGTTGGGTCACCCTTCTTTGGAATGGAAACAAATATAAATCTCTTCCAGTCAGTTGGCCAAGTGGTTGTTCTCCAGATTTCTTGGCACAACCTGGTGAGCACATCCAGGGCAGCATCCACTAGCTGAAATACGTCAATTGGTATACCTTCTTTTCCTAGGGCCTTATGTTTTGCTATTTCCTTCAAATCAGGTTGAACTTCTTCCTTCACCACCATAGGCTCTTGCTCATATGTTATTTCATTAAATTCTTCTGTGTCTGCCAATTCCTTTTGATACAGTGACTTAGTATAGTCTTTCCATCTTCTTTTAATACTTCCTGGATCATTTCATATTCTGCCTAAAGCATCTTGATTATAGCAACTCGAGGTTTGAATTTGATCTTCAGTTCCTTGATAACTAGCTAGACTGTTCTAATTGGAGCAGTGACCTTCACCTTCTCAAGGAATCTAGGTGATGCATCTCTGTTTTCCTTTTAACAGTTTGTACTTCATTGAAAATGTGAGTCTGCTCCATGACAAATGCTTTTCTCAAGCATCCTATTGTTTGTTTGGATTCTAGGTGAATAGACATTTGCAATAATATTCCAGTAAACTCAGGTCTTTAACTGCTTGGAATCCTTTACTGGAACCCTAGGCAGAGGCAAAGGTGTAATAGTGAAACCATATGATAAATCCCATTCATCCTTGGCCTTCTGAGTTGTTGTTCAACAGTTTGTTTTCCCACTATTGAGCCATTTTGACTTTTCCTGGAGGCTAGGCTACAATGCAGTCGTGAAAAATCTCTATTGTGTTTTGTTTGCCAGTTGTCTTTAGAGAAATCTTTCACTGATAACAATTCTAGTTTAACCTATTTCTCCTTGCTTTATCTTTCATTAAAGTAAAGCGGTGTTTCAAGTCACTTTGGCAAGAAAATAAAATTGCTCAAAATAGGCTTCTAGCTTGTGCAGTCTGGTTGACCAGGAGGCACTGCCTCTATTGTTAGTGCTGGGACTCACCTCGTAGAACCCATTTCTGTGCATGCCTGTAGTGCTGAGAGCCAGCTGTGGCCACTAACTGTCTGAACCATAAGAAATGTGAGACTTCTCTCCGTTTTCTCTTCCAGATTGGAAAGCTTATCCAAGAAGCAGCTGGGAGAAGTAATCTGAAGAGAGTAACTCTGGAACTGGGAGGGAAAAGTCCCAATATTATTTTTGCAGATGCTGATTGTAAGTCCACCAGAGATCCCGGTCAGGTCCTCACTCAACTGGTCATGAGTAATTTCTTTTCTATCTCCCTCATGGAAAAGGCACTCAGAAAATGGTCTTTGGTGCTAAAGATATGCAGGAATAATTGAGTCCCAATTCAGTGGACTCCCATTGCTTCTAAGGAGAAGATAGTTTTTGTATGAGAGAAAAGAACAATTTTTCATTAACAACTGAATGAAGAGTGTGTAGAGTCTTACGATGCTCCCCTTGACTTCCAGTTAGGATGACAGACTCCTCGAGCCAGTCCTGTATAGACCGTTGTAGGTGATGCCACCTCAGCAGCAGGTATTTAGGGAGGATTAGAGCAGCCACCTAGTTAATGCCACATCCTCAGGGAGGATTCCACCCCGTTTGTCCTGTTTGTGTGTGGGTTTCCAAAATTGCCTTCATTCAGCCTTTTTCCTCCTCGCATAGTGTCAAGGAAAGCTACTTTCCCAGTTTTATCACCTTGAAATCAGTAAACAAAAGTCAGAGTATCTGAATTTCAGTCCCAGCTTGTACTTTGTAGAGTTCAGTTTCAGCTTTTTGTCTTTGTATGTACATATCCATATTAAAAATAATAATTACAGTTTTTTCTTAAAAACTGAAAGATTTGGCAACTCTGGGCATGCACTCACACATGGCAGCTGTACCTGGCTCCCTTTCTTAGCCTCTCTCCTGATGTTTTACTACTTAAAATTTATATTAACAGCCTTTTTCTTTTGCACATTGAAATTTGAAACTCCTTCGACAGATTATCTAATCTAATCTCTCATTTTTGCAGAAGAGGAAAGAGACTCAAATACATGAAATTCTCTAAATTCTCGTAGTAAATAATGTCAAGGTCTAGTTAAGATGAAAACTAAGTTGTATTTTCAGTCCAGTACTCTTTGCTGTCAGAGTTAACTGACTGACAGCTAGTTTTTTGGTTTTACTTTCCACTGTGCTGTATGGTGAGTCACATTTGAGAGGGATGGAGGGGGCTCTGTGGCAGGCCCTTATGGGTGCAGCAGCGTGGATAACTCGGCTGTCTCTTCTTATAGTGGACTATGCTGTGGAGCAGGCACACCAAGGTGTGTTCTTCAACCAAGGCCAGTGCTGCACGGCAGGGTCACGCATCTTTGTGGAGGAGTCCATCTATGAGGAGTTTGTGAGAAGAAGCGTGGAGCGAGCCAAGAGGCGCATTGTGGGGAGTCCCTTTGACCCCACCACTGAGCAAGGACCTCAGGTAGAAAAATCACAAACGTATTCTTTCTTTACCAAGCTCTAGCTAAGCAAAAAAACTGGACATTAATGAGACCCAGTAAGAGCACTGTACTTTTTTTCTCAGTCATCTTTACCTTCTACCTTATCTACATACTGAAGACCGGAAATGAGGAGGTGTATGGGTTGGGTTTTTTTTTTTTCATTCTTATCTTTCAAAATTTAAAAAAAAAATCTAGAGTTACTTTAAAGATATTTTGAATTTCGGAACTAAGTTGGAGATGCTTGGCTGAAAGAAAAACTTGGGCGGGATAAGATGAAGCATGTCTCTAGAATACAGTCTTCTAATAACTAAACTTTAAGAGAAGCAAGGTAAGTATCTCTTTGTTCAGGCTGACAAGGTTTGTTTCTACTGACTTAATCTAGTCTGGATACATTATGTGTAACTTATACATGTGTAGGAAATAAGTGGTTCTTCACTTTCCCCTCTCTCTTAGCTCTGTCTCTGACTCCTTGACACATGGTGCAGGGTCGAGAGGAACACAAAAATCCCTTCTTCAGAGTCACTTTTTAATTTTGCACGTTATCCATAATCATTAAGTCATATTCCCAGATGGAATTCTGGCTTTAAAATATCGATATAGTCTAAGAACGTTTAAGAGACTATTTGGGCCAGCACCCATTTAAGTCCTAGAGCTTGAATTTTCCTAGTAAGGGACATTCCCTTAATTTTATGTTCTTGAGAGAAATTGTTGTCCTAGTGGAGCAAGTCAAACTTAGGTGAATGGAAGGTTTTGTTATTTATCGTAATTGAGTAATAACTATTGCTTTGGAAGAAGAGTACAATACTGGCCATATTTGGTGGACTAGGAAGTCTCCCCTCACTCTTTACGCTTAATCCTTCCCTCTTAAAATATCACTGAAGTTCCTTTAGAAGTCTACCCCCCCCCAGGCTTTGATGTACTATACCTTCAGAAGAGGGGGTTTGTTAGCCCCTTATTGTTTTTATCTTTTTAATAATGATCAGTTGTCAATGTACCATTGGGTCATAGCTGACTTTTTAAACATATTTTCAGAGGCAGTAAATCACACCAGAACAGACTGCCCATCTTTCTCCCTCAGAGAAGTTGGTAGATTAGAACTGTGTGCTTTCGGTTGGCAGCACAACCCCTTACTACTAGGCCATCAGAACTCCCCAATAATAACCCATACAATAATGACCGGACAACACGTACAGTGTCCCTCTTCCCTGCCTCCCACCATAAAAGCAGTATATAATCAATTTGTCATTGTTGTTATCATTTAGAAGTTCCCTACTCTTTAACTGGTAACATCTGATTTATCTGATTCAACAGTATCATTAAAATAATGTATTTCTTGGAATCTCCCATATATTAAATTGAACAATAGACAGTTGCCATTATTGTGGGTCAAATGGTTATTAAATAATAACAACTTTATATGCTTTCACCAGGTATAATGAATCTTTGGGGAAAAAAATCTCAAGTGAGAGATTCTTGAAAGCATGCTTACTTCTGTTTTCATAGATCTTACTTGGAGTCACTAGGTATTTCTTCTGTAGATTGATAAGAAGCAGTACAACAAGATCCTGGAACTCATCCAGAGTGGTGTAGCTGAAGGCGCCAAGTTGGAATGTGGAGGCAAAGGGTTAGGCCGGAAGGGTTTTTTCATCGAGCCCACAGTGTTTTCCAATGTCACCGATGACATGCGGATTGCCAAAGAAGAGGTATCAAATATAGTGTTCTTACAAAAAGCAAAATCTTTCTGGGGATGATTTCCAAAGCTTTTCTAGTAGATTATATTAGAGTTTAGCCCTTCACATTTCAGATACACTAATAGAATATGCATGGCTTTGAAAATCCAAGTTTGAAGAAAGAGGTTTAGCAAAAAAGTAAACAAGCTAGATGGAGACCAGGTGACATGCTATTAGACTGCAATCTTTATTAACAACAGAACAGTAGTAATATAGCCAAGTCATTAGTCTAAGACACTGTCCCTAGTTTCTCCCACATGCAGGTCCCTGGACTGTTAACCAATAAGGAGAAAGAGCTCTCATGTTAACACAAGAGATTGACCTGGAGTGGGCCTTCCAGCTCTTTGTTCTCTTCCCTGGAACAGTGCTTAAGAATTAAGGACACTACCTCTTTTTCTTCTCTACCTATAGAACACTCTTCCATATACACAGTGGAATCAAGTGATACCAGGGGGCCTGTGGAGTGAAAGTGTTAAACAGACTCTTACATAATGTGAAATTTGGGGATATTTTATGACTTTGTGCTGTTTAAAATGAAAAGTTATTTAAATAACCAAGGCAAAGTAAACTTGTTTTGAAATGTGGGAAGCAGATAAAGGAGTAGTGAAACAATTAAATTGTGTTCTTACAGATCTTTGGCCCTGTTCAGGAAATTCTGAGATTTAAGACTATGGATGAAGTTATTGAAAGAGCCAATAACTCAGACTTCGGACTTGTAGCAGCTGTCTTCACCAATGACATCAACAAGGCTCTCACAGTGTCATCTGCCATGCAAGCTGGAACCGTTTGGTAAGCTCAGAGTCAGTCTTGTCTGGCCAAGACACATTACACTGGTGTTATATCCAAAACAAACAAATGAAAAAAGCCACTGTTCCTGTCATGTGCAATATAACTCACCATGACCCTCACTGGTTGCTGAGGGTGTAAATCTTTATGGAAGAAACCTGCCCATCTTTAGTTTGTAGAACCACAGGTAGACTCAAACTGCCATCCCTTGGCTTAGCAGCCAGCCCAACATGCAACACACTATGCCTCCCGGGCTCCTTGTAATTCTCCAGAGCACAGGTGAAGTAAACAGATAGTCTCTAGAAAGATGGAATTAACAAAGGCAACCAGAATTCACTCCAAAAAAAGGGATATATTCCTTACTGGGGATGTCAGTAAAATTTAAATTATGAAATGTCCATGTGTCAAAAGGAATTAGAATATCACATCAGAGAGATTGTTTCTGTTTTGGCAGAATTTACAGTAACTCACGGTACTGTCTTCTTTCAGGATCAATTGTTACAATGCTTTAAATGCCCAGAGCCCCTTTGGAGGATTCAAGATGTCTGGAAATGGGAGAGAAATGTAAGTGCCCAGACTTGCCAACTCATAATTATCAGCACAGAGAATACTTACAAATAGTTTAGTTCTCTCAGTTTTACTAATTTATTAAATAAACACTTACCAAGCACACACTACCATACCCTACACACTACACTACAAACATGTAGTTGTTACAGAGATGA
Organism: Elephantulus edwardii; assembly: GCF_000299155.1. Lineage (NCBI taxonomy): Eukaryota > Metazoa > Chordata > Mammalia > Macroscelidea > Macroscelididae > Elephantulus > Elephantulus edwardii. The sequence continues at coordinate 5,325,821 of NW_006399895.1, forward strand.
CTAAGAAATAATCCTTTTTATGCTAAGTGGAACTTAAGAAAAATAAATGAACCACCAATTACAAATAATAAAGAACTACTGTGGAAGTATATTAAACTCTTATGGAGGTGGTCAGATGCACAGAGTTTAGAGAAGATTTCACGGAAGAAATACTATTTCAGTATTGAAGAATCAGATATTCCAGACTGAGGGAATAGCAGAAGTAAGGGCCTGGAGGCATAGCCAACACAGAGTAGTGAAGACCTAGAATGGCATTCAGTGTATCTAAAATAAAGGTCCATAGTGCAGGAGTGTTTCTTTTTTTTCTTCTTTTTTAGGTGTTTTTTTTTTTAATATTCATTCCTTCATAGCAAAATTGCTGAAACCCTGAGGTCTGCACTAACTATGGTCATAATTCCTATCACTTCCAGGAGCTTAGTGTTAGTTGTCATTTATTTTCCCCCAACAAATTCACTAATTTCTATCTTGCACAGTCCAGAAATTAGTCCATTCAGCCTATGACATAGGATAAATGAGGGAGACTTGATGAAGTTTCAAATGAGAAGACTGAGTCAAATAAAAACACTCAAAGCTTTGAAGAGAAGATGTAGCCACCGAGGAGCTATCAAAGATTGCAGAGCCATGAATTGTGGCTGATAGAGAATGTGTTGATTGTCACTATAGGAAAGACATTCACTAGAATGATTTAGAGTGATTTTGGAAGAACAGTAATGTTATTGTTAGATGATCCAGATCGCACAACAGAATGAAATCCTGCCTGATCCCGCACCATCCCACAGTCTTTGCTGTGCTGAAGGCTTTGCAGTCATTGTATCTCAGTGAGGGTCGGCCGTCTCTGCTTTGCTGACCCTCTGCTTTTCCAGACATGATACACTCCCAAAGACGGGTTCTTCCTGATACCATGGTCAAACTCTCTGAAATGAAATCTCACCAGCCTTGCTTCTAAAGAGCATTTTGGCTACACTTCTTCTAGTACAGATTGGTCTGTTCTTTTGGCAGTTCATGGTGTATTCATTCTTCTTCTCCAACTCTATAAATAAAAAGTCTCAGTTATACTTCCGCCTTCCTTATTCACTGTCCAGTTTTCACATGCAATTGAAAATAACCTTGGGTGAGGAACAGCTTACTCTTTAACATGTCTTCATAACACTTTAAGGGGGTCCTTGGCAGTAGATTAGCCCATTGAAATTCATTGTTTGATTTCTTGACTGCTGCTTTCATAGTTGTGGATCCAAGTAAAATGAAACCCTTAACAACTTCAATCAATCTCCATTTATCATTATGTTGTATATTGATCCAATTGTGGGAATTTGTGTTTTCCTTATGTTGGCATGAAATCTGTACTGAAGTAATGTTACCATTAACTGAATGCTTGCTATCTATGTGCCTGCTTTGTGGTGTTATATTATTTTGTAACCTTGCTTCATTTGATTTTGACAATAATTTCAGAGGATAAATAGATTTATCTTTATATAATGGATTGCTCAGATGAGCAAATAAAAGTTAGAGTGGTTAGTAGCTTGCCCAGGCTTATAGCCAAGAAGTGGCGAAAATGAGGTCTCAGTCGTCAAATCCCAGGCATTGAACCTACATGATAATCAGCTAAGGTAACCTGGATGTAAGGCACACGGATTCTTCAGGAACAGGATTAGGGCTGGATAAAGCCCCCTTGAGATGATGAGGACCTGAAAAATGGGACTGAGGTAGAAGAAAATCAGCTAAAGTGGGAGGGGTTCACGAAGAAATGATATATTATTAGTATCAGAGGATGAATGGTAGTCAGGATCTTCTATGCTGATACCATCATTCGAAAACAATCACCTTATTTTGAAAGGAACTACATCCATATTTCCTAAATCCTCTGATTCAAAAGAGGAAGAAATGTACCATGTCCATCCTCTCTGCCATTATTGAACGCATCTCCCTAACCCCAGCCCCTTTTCAACAAACACTTAGTTTACAACTCGTACCTCCCATGGACTACCAAAGAACAAACAGATACATCTTAGAGAAAGTGCAGCCCAAGTGCTCTTTGGAGATAAAGATGACGAAGCTTTGTCTCATACACTTTGGGCATGTTGATAGGATAAGCTCTCCCTTAGAGAGGAACATCATGCATGGAAAGGTGGAGGGTCAGCAAAAGAAAGGAAGATTCTTAATGAGAGGGATTGACGCAGTGATGGGCTCGAGCGTGTCAGAAATGATGAGGATGGCAAAGGATCGGACAGAGTTCAGATCTGTTGTTCAGAGGGTGGCCTGAGTCATACTCAGCTGGATGGCATCTCACAGTAACAGCAGCTAGTGATAATGTCTAAATCTCTGTGCTTGGTCCATGTAAGATATTGTTGGATGAATGAAATATTAGAAAAATCTCTAGCAGACCAGTGTCGTGTGGAGAATCTAGGAAACCTCCTCAATTCTGTCTCATAGAAACTGGCCTAACAGAGCAGGACAGTCTCACAGGGATTTCACAGAACAGATAAGCAGGCCTTTCTCCTGTGGAGGGACTGCATGGGTCTAAACCACCAACCATTTACTTAGCAGCTGTATGCTCAACTGCTTGCACGACAAGGGTGCCTTCTGGGTTAATACAAGGCTTTGAATTGGCCTTTAAAGGAAACAAACATTTGGGCAGATGAAAAAAAGAGACTATAGCTTCTTGGGGTTGGTGAGCAAAGCGTAGTGTGGCTCTGGGAGAACAGTAAACAGGGACATCATTGAAGAAATAAATACGATGTTTTAGAGGCAAGTGCAGTGAACCCGTAAGACTGGAGCAGAACATGAACATGCCTCAGGTACTTTAGGTGGTAATTTCTAGCCCTTAATCATTCAGTTATAAAATAAGTATAACTTTGAGGTCATTAACTGAGTGTCTAAAATCGCACTGCTTGATTCTTGCCTTACAGCTTACTGTTTGTGTATTATCCTTTAACAAATGACCTCATCTCACTAAGCCTCAATTTCCTCATGTGTGAAGTGAGAGTAATTATAGTTCACATCATAGGGCTGCCAAGGGATTAAATATTAGAATTACATCTGTAAAACCTCTAACAGAGTATGTAAATTCTCAGAAAATAGTAGGTGCTGTTTTCATTGTTGACCAAGTACATGAGTATAATGTAGTTGACTTTGCTTTCTTTCCTTAATAAACCTTTTTGAGAGTGTAGCAGCATTCTTCTTTCATTTCAGCCAGTGTCTCCAATTTATATTCTGCCTCTGGAAATACCAGAGAAAAAGTATTCTTTCTGGAACCTTCCCCCCCCTTTTTTTTCTGGCCCCAGGGCCACCTCTTTGCTTTGCAGCTGTACCCCATAACCAGTCTGGATCCTATTTGCTCCGTTATTAGTATTCCTTCAACTTTTACAAGCTCTTCATGTATTTAGGTTGCTGCTACTTTTTTAAAGATGTTATTCCATTTCCTGCCCCTGTGTCTACGCTTTCCTGGGCTCTGAAATGTTTGTGCAGTCCCTGGTGATGGGAATGCCACTTGCATTTATTCTATGGTTACAGGTTATTACCAGGTGGATCCTGAGCATAAGGTGTATTTTAGATAGTCATTGGCTGATGGTATCTAATCCTAGGCTCAGCCTAGGCCTTCAACCTGAGCAGGTCTCACACCAGGATTCAGGCTGTTACATTATCCAGATCCAGTACAATCCACTTGGAAATGTTCCGTTTGTCTAGAAATAAAGAACAGGAGACAGTTTGGCTCTGTCAGAACCACACTCAACAGGGGCCCGAGAGATGAAAGATAGCCTCTCTCTACTTATCTTGGAGGTACCGTGGTGACCCAGCTTTTCCAGTGCAGTTGAAAAGTAGTTGAGAAATGGTGGCTCTTTGACGAGACTGCCTTCATCTTGTCTAAATTAGATGGTTCTTTGTCCTTTGTTGCACCCTTCAGTAACCAACAGAGTGGTAAGAGATACCTCCAGTAAAAGATCATGCTCTGTCCCAGATTTAAGACAGTCTCTGAAACAGCACCTGACCCCACTCCCCCACCCCCGTGATGGAATGGTTTATCCAACCATCTGCAAACTCTGTGCAGCACTCCTCCCGTGCCTCCCAGCACAGCTCTAAGAAGAGAAGAAAGACATAGCACATTCTGGAAGCCAGCCTCAAGGGAAAGAGGGTTGGTGGAGACCCTGAGGTCTCCCCACAGATTGCTATGGTGAGGACTGCCCTCTACAGGTCAGCTGACGGCTGGCCTCTCATTCCGAGGTCAGATAATAGAGCTGAGTTTCTCTCTGTTCAGCTTGTGAAGCTAATCCCATCTGTTCCACTTTTCTTATTCTTTTCCTTCCTCAGTTATGCTACCCTAAAGACAAGGGATGGTAAAGCAAGAGCTGTAAAATATGTGTCACAAACTGAAGGGGTGGAAAAGGAGCTGTGAATCGCAGCATTTTTAAAATTAAGGGAACAAACTTTGAACATGGGAAGCATTAATTATTGGGATATTTTCAACCAGAGGTTCTCAAGGTTGTGTGTATGGCATATGTTTGTATATGTATAGAAATCACCAGCAGCCTGCTGAGAAGAGGCTTATTAAATGTGTCTATCTGGGGACCCCTATCCAAGATCCTGATTTAGTGTATCAGAAGCAGGGGCTATGGAGCCCTGGTGAAGTGCCTATAAAGTACTCAGCTGTTAACCATCAGCTGTTCTTCAGGAGGAAGATGTGCTTCCACAAAGACCATCTAGGAAATGTTCCGTTAGGATCAGATTTGACTTGATGGCAGTGGGTTTGGCTTGGAGCTTGAGCTGGGGTTCCAGACATCATTGCTCACATTCATGCCTCTGGAATGATTTTAAAGCCAGTGGTCTGGGACCTTGCTCTGAGTAGTGCTGTTGGAAACCAGCAGAGATACTCATGGATGAGTCTGAGTAATTCCTGATAGGATTGGCTGAGAGTGGCTCAGGCGCTACAATCCTCTGTGCCACTCTTCTCCCTGTCCACTCCCCCACCCCCACCCCCGAGGTTCTAGAGCAGTGATCTGGGCACCCTGAACATAATGGTGATCTAACCAGAGTCTGTGCCAGAGTGTGGCAGGGCATAATCGGTGCTGAGGCCTACTGACGCCGGTGCCAGTGTTCTTTCTCCTGGCCTAGGGGCAGAACTTGCTGTTAGGGTAGATTTGGTTCCACTCATCTGTCCTTGGACCAACAGTCAACATCCTTGGTACCAGCATTCAAGAAATAAGGAGATGTTTTGCACTGGGAAAGCCTTCTGTCAGATACCTCTCACAAATGGTGAAGAGCAGTGATGTCAGTTTAAAGACTAAGGTGCTCTTGATTCAGGCATGGTCTTCTCAATCATGTAGCATGCATCAGAGAGCTGGACAGTGAATAAGGATTACAAAAGAAGAATTGATGCCTTTGAGGTGTGCTGCTGGAAAACAGTACTGAATATCCCGTGGACTGCCAAAAGAATAAACAGTTATGTCTTGAAGAAGGTACAGCCATAGTGCTCCTTGGAGGCAAGGATGGCGAAGCTTCATCTTTCATACTTTAGGCATGTAGCTAGGTGAGAATATTCCTTGGAAAGGGACATCATGCTTGGAAAAATGGAGGATCAGTGAAGGAGAGAAAGACCTCCAACGAGATGGATTGGCACAGTGACATCAGCAATGGGCTTAAGTGTGTCAGAGGTGGTGAGGATGGCACAGGATAGGGAAGGGTTTAGATCACTTGTTCACAGGGTCACTGTACTCTCTAGTTGACTGCACCTAACAACAATAACATCATCTGTCTCAGAGCAAGCTGTGCATAGACCACAGCAGTAGATTACTGCCTGGACTGTAGAGAGGAGCCCACCAGCAGGATTTTCCTCCCAAGAGTGATGAAGTCTAACATTTAAACTACAAAACAGCCATACCGCAAGGTTTTTGCTCCTGTAGCCCTCCTCACTTTCCCCAGAGCCTGGTTAGAGCTCTGAGTGGGAGGAAAAGTGTGGTTCGGGGTCTGTCTCAAGTGCATGCACAAGCCAGGAAACATGAAGGGAGTAACCTCACTTCAAACGGGAGGCACATGATGTCCATGATGAAGAGACACATTCAGAACTGCCTAAGGGCAGGAAAAAGTCCAGAGAGCGCCAGAGCTGAGCTGGTAATAGAGCCTCAGAGCTGCATGGAGCTAATGAGGGAACATATAATGAGTGGGGCAATCCCAAGTTTATTATTCTTAGTTCTGTAAGAAGGAAGACCAATACAGACCTTAGCTGGTGCCAGTGTCCCAGTGAGGCTTTGTCAACTCAGGTGCCCTTGGTGCTCAGAGCAGAGACGCTGTAGTCAGAGCCCCTGGAGCCACGTGTGGGGCCCTGGGATCCCCAGCAGGAGCTAGGAGTCTTTTAACGTAGATCTGAGTGGTAAAGTCAAGAAATAATAACTCTTTAACTTTTATGCCTGGCTGTTTTTAAAAGGCAGTATCTCTTAGTGCTTTCACTTTCAAATGCGTCTTTAAGTCTTTTTGTTTGTTTTGTTGTGTGTTTTTGGTGGAGAGGGAAGGACAGCAGCATAGAGCTGGGAGAGGAAGGTCAGGAAGATGACGTTCTTTCATTTATTAATCATTGAGGGTTTACTTTGTGCCTGATGTCATGGGTTGATTCTGGTCAGTGAACAGGAAAACCAAAATCATTAAGATATATGTTCTTTTAATTTTGCATTGAGAATTGGGTGATGGTTCGTGGAGCAGGATCAGCATCTCGGCATTTAGAGCCCTTTGTTTCATGGCATTGATTGTGATCCCCATAATGTCACAGCCCTCATCCTACTTCCTCCTTGTGTTTCCCCTTTCCTTCCTCCTTCCCTAAATCTTCCTGCCTTCTAAACTTTGTCCTTGGGCAAGTGATGCCCTTTTTTTCTCAAGTGGTTGGTGGTTCTGAGGAATTAAGATACATTTTCCATGGGAGACACAGATGCTCAGATAGTTCCTATCCAGTGGGGCAGGGCTGCAATAGAGGTCTGTACCAGGTGCTCTTTGGATGCAGAAGAGGAGGAAGGGGCCCAGCATGAGTGAGTCAGGGAAAGCTTCCCAAACGAGATGGCCTTAAAAAAACAAAACAAAACCCCCAAACCACAACCAAACGTACCTCAGTGTACTCATCTAAGTATCAACTCTGCAAAAGCAATAAAGTGCTATTTTCTTAAACTAGTCTTACCTATGGGTAATGAGGATGTTCCAAGGGGGAAAACTGTTGTCCTAATGATGCAGACAGGAAGAAGTTAATGAGTTATAGCACTGAGAGTCTAGGAGACAATGCTAGTGTGTACCTTCCACTTACAAAGCTTTTCAGATTGGTTCTGAATAAGAATAAATTAAGAGAAAAAGAAAAAAGAGAAATATAAGGTTAAATTATTCTGAAGAAAAAAAATAGGAGCATATGCTTAACTTTATGAGTAGGGAAGAGGCAATTCAAATGAAAGGAAAGTGAACAGGGAGAGAAGAGGGAGAAGGATCAGATCGGAGCCCTGAAACAGCAGGCTTTAGTGCACTCCAGTGATCCCTGGGCAATGAGAATGCCTCCAGAGAGCCCTCAACCGGCTGCAAGGGCTGAGTCTCCTGTCCTCTCCCCAGACCCTGGGGGCCTCAGGAGCAAGGACATTTTACTTAACTTTTGCATCCCCTCAGCTCAGCACAGAGCTGTCTGTAGGAATAAATAAAGCTCACTAAGTGCTTGTTCACCATGTGGATGATGATCCTTGATCCATGACCATGTTTCCAGAGGCTCTTCGGGCCAAGAGGGGAAGGGGTCAAGAGAGGATCTTCGGTGAGATGGGAATACTTACTAACCTTGACATTTTTTAAAAATTCTGTTATGTCCACTTAACTCCTTATGTGATGACATGGGGGTTGCAGACAGTATTTATTCAGGATCTTGTTTTTAAAGTCTTACAGATGCTTCAAGTTCCTCTCTGAGGGGCTTTTAGATCTTCATTCTTGACTCTTAAATCTAAGAGAGAATATAAGGGGATTTAGGATATCAAACCAAGAGGATCCTAGCCTGGGAATCTCATTGTGCTCTTTTAAATGAAGTAGATCTAATCTGCAGGGAAGTGGTTAGAGGGTAGGGTCTCTAGTCCCAGGAACAGTGGTGTTGTGGATGAGGGGGTGCTGCCAGGGAAGGGGGGTGGGGTCATGGCTTCCACATGGGGGCACAGTTGTCATTGCTGTAAGCACGGGGACTTAGCACAGGAGGAGGCCTGAGCGGCTGTATAGCCTGTGACCAAGGCCACCCCGGGCTGGGTTCTCTGAGAGCTTCTGGTATCTGGCCTTGCTGTGACTATAGTGAAGAGGGGCCATCCTTTACTGTTAGGAAACAGTGACTGCTCCTGAGATAATAGCTTTCCCTGCCCCTCAGCTGGACTTTCAGTCCATTAGGAATGTTTCCATAAAAACCCGGGACTTGCTGTTAGCAGGTGATAAATTTCACCTATCCAGGACTCTTACTGTCCTACAGATTGGGTTGCCTGGCCTCTGATAGCTGATACTTCACATTTCTGTTTTTCAGGGGAGAATTTGGTTTGCGAGAGTACTCGGAAGTGAAGACTGTGACAGTAAAGATCCCGCAGAAGAACTCGTAAGGAGGCCAAGAAGCAAGGAGAAGGCCAGCCTGCACAGCTCTCCAGTCTCCTTTTCCTGTGGGGCTGAGCTCTCAGGAATCTAAAGTTGATATCCAGTCTTTACTTAAAGGTTTAAATGATAACATGCAAGCCAGGCAGGTCACAGCATAACTAAACAGACCAGCTGGGTATGGCTTCTTGGCACTGTGAGGGATCACCTAAATGACACTGAATACTGGAGCAAGGGGAGCACTTAACTGTCAGGCGCCTCCACCATGTCTCTGCAGTGAGGGGCTGAATTTGAGAGCTGCATTATTTGATGCCCTTTGTTGCAAAGAACATCCCTCTTGAGAAAAGGTGGCCTTTCCAGTTCCCCTTCGCAGGCTCCCCCCATTCACCTACTCAGCCCGCTCCTCCAGGGAGATCTCAGTTGAGCTCATTTGGGGCAGATGTTTGGGCCGGGAACAATTTTCCAAGGTTTTGCAGCCAAATTACCGTTTCATGTTATCCATTTCTTCAAAGCAAAACATGAAATGGTTTTAGTTAGAGCCAGACCAGACTGAAAATGCCAGGAGCTGGTACACTGCAGCAGATGGACTGAGAAATAAGAACTGGGGTTATTTCGAACCTAGTCTGGTTTCCTGGTACCCATAAATAACCTGACTGAAAGAAAATCAGGAATATGGAGTCCTGGAGGGTAGCAAGTGTAGTTCACAGCTTCTCAGCTTCCTGCAGGGGGCTGTGCGTATTTACTCCCTTCTCTTGGTTATCCTGGATTAACATGAAACGTGGGTGGTTTTTCACAATAAGATGTGATCTTTTAAAAAACTCACCTTTAAAACCAATTAAAAAAATCTGAGTGGACTTGAGAAATTAAGGGGAAAGATACTTTGAAGGCATAATTCACTTTCTACTAATGACTGATGATTCTAGTTAAATGCCTTATTTCTGCACTTGGAATTGACACCTTCTTTTTAACTCATCTTCCACCACTAACACCTGCTACTCCCAATATCTCAGATGTTACTCTGACCCTTTCTGGGTCTCAAAGGCTTCAATCCATTGCCAGTGACCTTGGAAAATGAGGCCCTCCTGGGGGCTTCAGTTTCCTTTTGCAGAATTCCCATGTGCCAAGATTGCCACGTGCCCAGGCTGCTTTACCAAACCTGCTGGCTCATTGAGCCCCTCTCTCAGCACGGGAGCATCAGCCTACAGAGTGGAGGGACAGGAAGCTGGGAAGCTGCGCCCCCCCTTCTCATACACTCTTCTGCTTCCAAATTAGTCCACCGGTTGATGTGGGCAGTGTTAGCTTCCTGTCCTTCCTTCTTTCCAGCTGCAAAATCCAATTCACTCTCTAACCTAGACGAAGATCATCTATGTGAAAGTACCAACCATAACCTTGAGTATGTGGAATATGGGGGTTATATATATATATCCTGCTAACCATACTGTTTTCTATTTATAATCCTTGTCAGTTCACGATGTTTTAAAGAAATCTTGATTCAGTGTTACTTACACACACCAGAGCATCCAGAAGCCCAATGCCTTGACCAGTGTGCTTCAGTGGGAATGTCATGCTCTCTGTAGCCTGTGTCCAAATGAACAGATCCACTAACAAGCTAGTTACCTTTGAATTGCAATATAGAATGTGAAAATGAAAATTTATTCCCTTTAATTTACTTTAAATGAAACCCTTGTGCTAGCAATAAAGCATTTATATTGTGTACTCCTGGGATTCCTTGGCTGAAATTATGTCTTTGTGTCATCCTGCATTCCTTTGGGCCTCTCGTCGGCTGTGGGCATTTTCAGCTGGGTAGCTGGCACATTACTGAGCACACGGCTGGGAGGGCAGTTTTACAGACTATATAAAGGTGAATAAGATCCTTGTTTTCGCATACTTTGTAAAATCCAAGAATGCATGTGGCTTTGTGTGGCAAGTACATACGGGCGTCTATGTAATACTTACTCTAACTGGTCAGAAGGCCTCTATAAAATCTATAATGTGGAGGGTTTTGAGAGCCTTGCTTTTACTGACATGCACTACACAGTGAGGACGCAGCACCGCTGATGGCTTTTGCAGTAGCTTTATTTTTATTTATCAAAGTGAAATGAAGTCAAAGGCAGGCAACCTGATGCAATATTATTGCAGCTGTAAAAAGAAAGCTGTAAATGGTGACTGTACTACCAGCTAGAGCTTGTTTTTTCTCTGGAGTCTCAGAGTAGAGCTCTTGGGAAGTGGTTCCCACCCTTTAGGCCTTCACACTCTCCCCTTCCAACCAACCCTTGGAAGCTCCACCCAGGTTCTGATCAAAGGTCACAAAACCCAAAACTGATGATGTAGCCACAGAGCTGACCCAATTTAGGGAAAGAGGCAGATTGTTCCTGGGCTTCATTTCTGTCTGCTGCTATCACGTTCTTCTGGAAAACAAGTGAGGTGTGAGAAAATGCCATTCCTGGGGCACTGGATCAAGAAGGTTCTGAGATGTGCTTGTGGGGCTCCCATAAAATCACATTCCAAAATTGAGCCATCAAGAAGAAAGAGATGGGCACAGAATAATCATTCTAGAGTCCTCTAGGAAGATGCCACTGTACAGATTGTAGTCGGAATCGGGAATAAGATGACCCTAATTTGATGTGACATCCACTTCCTAAACAACATGCCTCTGGAAACTCTATGAACTTTAAGAAAGGATCGTTATAGAAAGGCTTCAGGTCCTTTGTTCATAGGGTCGTTATGAGTCATGCTCGACTTGATGACAATCAACAATAACAGCAATTTGATGATAGGGAGCTCTAGTGGCTTAATAAGGAGTTGTACTGCCAACCCAGAGGCACACAGTTCAAATCCACTAACTGCTCTGCAGGAGAAAGATGAGCAGTCTCCAACCGTGTGATTTACTGCCTCTGAAAACACAATGGAGGGTCAGCTTTGAATCAACTCAACAGTATATAACAATTTTTTTTTAGTGTATAACAATTTGATAGCACTTAAAAATATAAAGTTCTTCAAACCTCCTTATGATCTTGACATAAAGCCAAATGCATACAGCATTATGAATGTCTTTAATAATAATTATAACTAAGATCCATAAACATCATTTGCCACTAAAAAAGCAACCCTTAAACTCATTTCCATCAAATCAGAACCAACTCCAAGCTGAACCTTGAATGGGTTTTTTGGTGGTTGTGTGCCATCAAGTTGGCACCAACTTATAGCTGACCCTCTGGCGGGTTCTCAGAGACAATTGCATGGGAGGAGACTGCCCAGAGTGGCTGGTGGATTCCAACTGCATGCCTTTGAGTTTGCAGTTCAGCCTCTTAGCACTAGGCAAACAAAGCGTGCATTGTAGAAGAGCTAAAAATCACACAGGAGGAGACTGCGTATCACTCTCCCTAGGTGGAGTGGCTGGTGAAGTCAAACTGCCAAAGAAGTACCAGCTTTGGGTTAATAGTGCAACATCCTGTGGACTGTGCCACCATGTTGTTGTTTCATGCTGTGAAGTCACCTGTGACTCATCGCAATCCTTTGTGCAACAGTTCTGAACCCTGCTATATCTTGAGCCAACCTTATTGTCTCTGACACACCAACCCCCCCCCCCATTACCCCAGTCACTGAGTCAATCCATCTCATTTATGGTCTTCCTTTCTTGCTCTGTCTCTCCACCCTCCTAAACATAATGACCCTCTCCAAGGACTGGTCCCTCCTTGCAACCTGCCCAAAGTATGCCAAATGGCGCTTCAGAATCCTTGCCTCCAAGGAGCAGCCTGGTTTCACCCTCTCTAGGATGAACCTGTTTGTTCTTTAGCTCCTTTTTATTTGTTGTTTAGCTCCTTTATTTGTCACCAGTCCTGTATATTTATAACCATAGTTTTATCAATAACCTCTGGGGTTTTTTTAGCACAAAAGTGTTCACATTGGCAATCTCTTAATTCATGTCATTTTGGAAAATAAAAGACGAGTATCATGTAGGATGAGATTGACTCAGTAACTGGGATAATGAGGGCGGGTGTATCAGTGAGACTGGCTCGGGACAGGGTGGGTTCAGAGCTATTGTACACAGGGCCACAATGAGTCACAGGTGACTCAATGGCACATAGCAATAACAGCAATCATGTAGGCGCTAAATAGGAAGAAACATCTAATAAGCAGTGTTAAACGGAAGGCATCTAAGACAGACTGAAAAATCACTGAAAGCTAAGGAGTTAATGGAGGAGGTGGCCTGGGGCTGCCTCTTGAGGAAGAAATGCCATTTAGTGGAGAAAGAGAGGAAGGAGCCAAATGCAGAGACGACCAGACTTCGCTGAGTGAGTGTGATGGGGGGGAAGGAGGTAAGTTTTCAAACCTGGTGAAGGGAAATGACAGTGCAGCTAACATCGAGGTTGAAAACTGGTGGATTTAAATGGTGTTCTTTTTGGATTGCAGTGCAGTTTCTTACCACTAGGCCAGCAGAGCTCCAGTTTTAAAGTTTAGAGGTGGTAAAAAAATCTGGATGGAAGTCTCTGGCAATGGGGAATTTGAACTCAGCTCAGGTGACTGGACTATGGTGTGAACATAAAAAAGTGGTGACTTGATATACACACAGCGAGAATTAACACAAAATTATGGCTGAAGGAAAGAATACAGCAAAAAAAAAACCCTCAGAAATAGAGCAAAGCAGATGTAACACCACAGACTGTCCCACTGTCCCACCTTCCAAAGTGGTCCCACTCTTTTATCACCTGCTCTAAGACCAATTACTTCTTCCTCACCCTGACCAGCTAATCCAGGGTCTGTTTCCTTCTGATTTGAAGCGACACAATAGTTGTGAGCTCCTGTCCTCTCCTCTGTGGCTCTGAAGTAGACAGGAACTAGCACCAGATTGAGCAGGTCTCAAAATACTGGCTCATTGGTAGGGTCGACCCCACTGTTCAGGCCCAGTGGCTGGCGGCATCATTTCTCAGACTTCACCTACAAGCGTGGTGCGACTCTGCCAAGGACCAATCACACAGCCAGGGAACGTTGCTGCCACTCCAGCCGTCTGACTTAACAGTGTCAGTTCAAGTGTGAGTCTAAATTTCTGCTTTATTAACAGATCAGAAATGTAATGCAAGGGTTCCTTTGGCCATTTTCATTCTCTCAGCCTTTTGAGGAGCGGGAGTGGCCATTTTAATTCTCTCAGCCTTTTGAAGAGAGAAAGTTGCCCTTGTTGAGAATTACATGAAACCAGGATGAAGCTAAAAAATACACATGACATAAGTCTAGTTATTCTGTCTCTGGGATAACACTCTGCATATGCAACTAAGCTTCCTTTCTGCCCTCTGTCCTCCCCATACTCATGCCTGTTGTGCCTGGCAGTGGCACAGGGACCACACATTCAAAGCAGCCAGACTTGGCTACTATCCTCGAGAAGCTCAGAGTTTAAAATAATCCACAGCCGGTAACGTTCTTCACCGCCTCATTGCATGTACACCCATCTTATGGGAGGATGATACAGTACCCTTCCAAGGACATTTTAGATGGAAATCCAGAGCATCAGCCCTGAAGACTCCCATATAGGTGGCCAACGAGCAACATAGGAGGGAGAGCATAGTGCATCAGAGGACCAGAAAAGCGATTAGACCTCTTCTCTACCATTTCCAAGTTGTGTGTCTTTAGACAAGTCAGTTAACTTCCCTGGGCTTCAGTTTCCTCCAGTAGAATAAAAAAGGCTGTTTCTACTGAAGGATGGGCAGTCCTCTCCCTGTGTGATTAGCTGCCTCTGAAAACATGTCTGAGGGTCAGTTATGCGGCAGTGCTGACCAGATGGTACTCACAACAGCAGCCACCCTACCTTATAGAACTGTGTGAGGGCTGAGTAACATTATGGATCTTAGACCTTTTCTCTCAATTAGTGTCAAGTAGCGTATTGTTCATGCAGAATTCTAAACTACTTAACATTTACTTTTAAATGGCTCTTGTTGCCTGTTCCTTCTGGTGACTTAAGTACCATCAAGTTGATTATGGCCCATAGTGACCCTGAGAACAACAGATCTGAACCTTGCCTTATCATGTGCCATTGTCACCATATTCACTAAGCCCGAGCCTGTGGTGACAGTCACTGGGTCATTCCATCTCGTTGAGGGGGTTCCTCAGTCGAGAAGACATCGGACTTCACAATTTCTCCCCGAGCACTGGGGCCACACTGGAGACCCTGGTCGTCTAGGATGCATTTCCTGTGGATGTGCAAGGTGGCTTCCTTGACTAGGAGGCTGTATTCCGTCTGAATTCACCAGACTAGCTAGGCTGGGGTAAGAGAAGTGCCTGCAGCTCAGCCTTCTCCCCAGGTTCAGGGTAGTATAGTGAGTGGGTTATGAGTTGGACTGCTAAATTAAAGGTGACTGATTCAAATCCACTAGTAGGTCCCAGGGAGAAATGAAGCAGGCTACTTGCATTAAGATTCATGCCTCAAAAACCCAGTGAGAGTAACCATGAGTTTGAATCCATTCAAAGGCAACACAACAGGTTCAGCTTTGTTTATTCGCACATTGTTCAGACACTGTGGCGTAAATACAAGACCTGAAGGCTCTGGCCAGGACCTCTAAGCCTCGCTGTGTTTCCCACACAGAACTCTTCCTCACTGGAGACTGGCTGAGAAGGAGAGCCTGGGAAAGTCCTCTCTGGAACTGCATGAGGCCCTTTTCCTACACGTGCACATAGTCTACCTCTCCCTCAGTTATTGGCCAGATTAAAAGGAAGATCGGCTTGCCATTTCGTCTTTGATGTGAAACTGCTTGGATAATGTTTCCTTTGGCCATTTATCTCTGTAGCAAGGAGGAACCTGAAACCAGAGTGGGCCTGGCCCCCTCTGCTGCCGGAGCGTGAGCGCCTCTTAATGGCTTTGCGGTCTTCGGGCCTTGCTTTTTTGTTTGTCAAGAGCAGTCCCTGCCCTTCTTCTTCTCATAAAATAGATGTTATCAGGCAGACTTGAGTTGATTTTACAACATGGTGTGTCCCCCCCCCCCCATGTGTTTTCAGAGGTGTGCAGCTGGTTTCCTGTTTTACGTCTTGGGCTGGGCCAACAAGTACACCAGCCGCACTGTTGAGCTTCTGTTAATGGTTATGGGGAAATCTGGAAACGAATCAGGGTAGTGGTTGAAAAACCTGATCATATAAGTAAGGAAGACTATTGATAGGGTGAGTAATTGGTTCCATGAGTAAGCACCACAGAGAACTCTGGTGGTGTAGTGTATTATGTGCCAGGCTGCTAACCGAATCCACCAGGTCCTGTGCTTAAAAAAAGATGGGCAGTCTCCTCTCTTAAAGATACACCTTGGAGGCTCACCCCAGGCAGGGTCCCCATGAGTCAAACTGGCGGCACTGGGATATAGACCATGATTTAAAGGAAAGTTAAGAAAAAGTTGTTACTGAATACCATCCACTTAAAGTTCAAAAAATTTAAAATTACGCTTTATACACAGGAGTCAAAAGAATAAAATGCCTGTGCTCCTGAGAACCCTTCCAGTCCTGCCTCCCTTTGTAGCCAAATGTGGAGATTCTAGGGCCCTTGAAGAGCTCTCTCATCCTGGCTCCAGACCCGCACATCGACTTTCTGTAACACCTTTTCCAGGTCTTCTTGGTTGGTAACTTTGAGTGACTCCCAAGATAGTAACTGAGGAGCCGCGAACAAGAGCTTTTCCAGCTTGCTAGAGAATGGCAAACCCAAAGACCAGGTCTGTTGCCAAATAGCTGAGGCCCCCATCTTCCTTTTCCAAGTTGGGCTCATTCATAAACAACACAGTATTCGTGTAAAATTGAATAAAATCCAGATGCCACTTGTGAATACAATTAGCTCATACTCTCTGGAGGCCCTGGGGGCCCACAAACATTCTCAGTGCCTGTGGCAATGCCCATTCCCACCACCAAACTGTGTGGGCTCACAGAAGTGGGGTGCCCCACCAAGAGAAAGAAAGGACAGGGCAAGTGTAAGTAGGTGTCCGCCCATTGGATGTCTAGTCTCTTACGCTCAGATCTGACACACTCGAATTCCAGAAAGAGAAATCTGTCAGTAACACAATGGGGAAAGGAGCTGAAAACTAACACGCTCACACGTGAACTGGGTGCCTTTGGAAAGTTAGCTAACCAGCCAGACCCTCGGTTTCCTTCTCTGTAAAAGAGGGTCATAAAATTACCTTCCTCACACAATTGTCCTGGTGGAGGGATGAGAAAATGTATAAAAAGTGCTTAACATTATTTAAGAATGGCTTGATCTATTTAAAAAAAATGGTTTGTTTGGTTTTTCTTTTTTAAAAAAGGTTCAAAAAATGGTGGTTGTCATGCCATTGAGTGAGAACCAACTCATAGCTGACCCTCCACTAAATTTTCTGAGGCTGTAATTCACACAGGAGAAGATTGCACATCTTTCTCCCATGGAGCAACTGGATTCCAACCGTGTGCCTTTGGGGTGGCAGCACAATTTATTTTATTTTTTTTTTCATTAATGAAAAAGCAAAAATGCTGCCACTCATGTGCTCAAGAGGTTGTAACTTTTTTTAAAAATTTTTATTAATTTTAATGAACATTTACAGAGATTTTGGATTTCCATTCATTCATTGTTGCACTATTTTCTCTACCCCCCCCCAGTTTGCTCCTCCTTTTTTCCCCCCTTGAAAGTCTTTTTTAATTGTCCCATTGCAACAGTGCTTGTCAAAGCCAATTCTGATTAATCTCCTTTGTCAGTGTATCCTTTGCCATTCCCTATCACTCCTCCCTGAGAGAGACTTCACCCTGATTCATAAGGAAAAGGGGACGGCGTAT
>NW_006399895.1:5344818-5365244 GCF_000299155.1 Elephantulus edwardii
ATAATATTGCATGAGTTCCTTATTTTTCAATGCAGCATAGTATTCCATTGTGTGAATATACCACAGCTTCTCTATCCGTTCGTTTGTTGATGGGCACTTAGGTTGTTTCCAACTCCTTGCTATTGTGAACAAAGCTGCAATAAACATGGGTGTGCAGAGGTTGTAACTCTTTCTTAAGGTCAGTGAAAACACATCTTATTGGTTTGATGTCTTGTGAAGAAGCCAGACAGGAAGATGCCCAAGGTGGCTTTGATGGTGGGATTGGAATCAGCAACTGTGATGAATTCTAGGAGGTTGAGAGAATAATGATCATTTAAAACCTGTGTCTGTGCCCAGTTAGTTCTGCTTCACCATGAACTGCGGAGGCTGAGAGGCTTTGTTAACACAGATCTTTCTCCGGCCCCCATTGGTTTCAAAGAACAGGTAGCAAGAAGGAGTTGAAAGGCTTAGTGGTTCAGTGCTAGAATTTTCACCACCATCCAGGAGAGCTCAGCTACACTCATTACTGTTGAGTCAGAACCAACTCATCACTGAACCTCCAGGGAGTTTTTCAGAAGCTATTAATACACAGGAGGAACCTGCCTATCTTCCTCCTGGTGGTGGATACAAACTGCCAAAGAGGTATAGCCTTTGGATTAACAGTGCAGCGCCCGGAGGACCAACTGGATTCATCTCATGGTCAATGCACCTCCTGTCAACTCCACTGTCTGTCAGTGAAGGCTTACATGTTACTGTTAGCTTTACAGGTTTCAGTGGAGCTCCCAGACTACGATAAGAGGGAAAGGCCTAGTAAATTATCTCCAAAATCACCAGGTCAAAATGAACTAGAAATCACGATGGTCTGATCCAGTTGTGCTTGGAACTAACCATGAGTGGATGGGCATGGTGCAATTCAACAGCAGCTGCAAACAAGAGGGGCCATAGGGTGGGGAAGAAGGCCGATGACACCTTGTGCTGAACCATTGTTGCTGAGGACACTTATCATGCTCCATTTTTATGGTTAACATTGGTGGCTGCCTTTTCCTGGAGAAATAGGGAGTTACTGATGTGGTTTGAACAGTTAAATGGGACCACAGCAGAGAACCTCAGAAAGGTGGTGACAATGCTGTGAAAAAGTCAGTCACTCCTTCTCCTTTAAATGACAGAGTACGACTCTCTGGAAGCTCATGGGTCTTAGAGAAGCAGGGCTGCTCTGGTCCATCTGTGGAAAGCAGGAATCTCCTCCCAATTTGGGGCTCAAGTCAAAACGGCTAAGCTTAAATTAGGGTATTTTCAGTTACTCCATATGAATGTGAAAATCAACAATAAGGAAGAATCGATGCCTTGGAATTGTGGTGTTGGTGAAAAACATTGACTATAACATGGGATTCCAAAAGAACAAACAAATCTGGCCTAGATGTACAGTTTTTAATAGTTGTCGTTAGGTGCCATTGAGTCAAGTACAACCCATGGCAATCCCATGAACAACAGATCTGAACCCTGTCTGACACTGTGCCATCCTCACAATTCCTGACACACTGGAGCCCATTGCTGCAGTCACTGTGTCGTCAATTCATCTGGTTGAGGGGCTTCCTCTCTTTCACCAACCCTCTACCTTCCTAGCATGATGTCCCTCTCCAAGGAACAGCCCCTCCCAGCAACATGCCTGAAAGGTGTAATAATACAAAGAGGGTCCTTTAGAGGAAAAGATGGTGAGACTTTTTCTCATGTACTTTGAGCATCTTATCAGAGCCGCCTATACTTTGAGCATGTTATCAAGAGGCGCCAATTCCTGGAAAAGGAAGGACAGACATTATACTTGGAAAAGTAGAGAGGTTAATCAGAGGAGAAGAGAACCTTCCATAAGATAGATTGACACAGTGCAACAGTGAGCATAAGCGCAGCAGGGATTGTGAGGTTGGAGAGGACAGAGGAAGGTTTTGTTCTGTTGCACACAAGCTCACCAGGAGTTGGAGCTGACGCGACGACATCTAATAGCAGCAACAAAGGACGGCAGATGACAAAACTGGGCGGGGGGGGGGGGGGGAGCTAGAACATAGTCTTCTCTTGCTGTTTGTTCTGTTGCCTTCCCACAAGGAACTGTTATTCTTGAAAACTAGTTAATAAGGCTTGCCCACAGAGACAATTTGATAACCTTTAAAAACCCCGGAAAAATAAATCCGCCATGGAAGCCCACTCAAAACTGAGAGCTCAGTTTGGGGCCTGATGACCCAAGATTCTGATTTGGCTTTTCTTTCCTCCTTCTCTTTCAAGGATAACAAATAAATTAATACACAAAGCCACATACATATTAGAAACACTTGTCTGTTTTTTCCACTTACCCTCAGTGCTATCAAGAGCTGGGTAATAAGCTTGTCAGGAATTCTTTTCAGGAAACTGAACCACAGTTTCAGTCTTGTCTGTTCAATGCATTGTTCAGAAATGTTTGGGTAACCTTTAAAGGCCTACTCCAGGAGAGACATTCCCACACTCTCAGTTAAATTCTTTCCTATTTTGAAGGTCATAAAGACTTTGGGAGATGTGCTTGGTTACGTGGAGTTGAGTCATGCATCTGTGTCCTCAGCAGAGAGGGGAGGAAGGTACAGAGTGTGTGAGGAGAAAGTATTTCATGGAACAAACAGGCTGGGGTCTCCTATACCAGGCAAGCCCTCCCTGGCAAGAAAGAAGGGAGGGACCCACCAAGGGTGGGGTCAGCCTCCCAGGTGGATGCCTGGCTATGAGCAGACCTGGGCAGAGAGGAAGCAGAGGACAAGTTCCATGGAAAAGCTGAATAAAACCCTAATGACAACATCAAAGTTGATTTTTTCTTCAATGCCCTAACGTGCCAGACATGTTCCTCCCACCCCTATCAAAACATGTTCATGAATAAAACCATTAAAAATTAAACTCATAGCTGATAAGTCAGAACTAACTTGTAATTGACCCTCTGCTGGATTTTTTCTGAGGCTGTAAACTGCACAGATATTTCTATTTCCAGCCTCATTTCTGTCACCAATCTGTACTTTACAACTATTATTCCATCTTCATAGTTTCCAACTTTTGCATTGCAGTCATCAATAATCATGAATGCATCTTCATTGCATGTTTGGTCAGTTTCAGACTGCAAGATTTGACAATACTTTTCACTTTCTTCCTCTTTGGCCCTAGATGTAGGCGTGTTTATTTTAATAATAGTAATATGAACAGATCTTCCTTGAATATGGCTAATATCCTATCACTCACAACATTGTACTTCAGGATGCTGTTGTTGTTATGCGCCGTCGAGTCATCTGTGACTCATAGCGATCCTATATACAACAGCCATAAACCCTGCTCTATTCCTTGCTAATCTTATTATCTCTGACACACCTATCCTCATTACCCCAGTGACTGAATCAATCCATCTCTTTAAGGGTATTTCTACCCTGCGTTGTTCCTCCACCTTTCCAAGCATGACAGCCGTCTCTAAGGACTGATCCAAAGTATGTCAGACGGAGCTTCAGAATCCTTGCCTCCAAGAAGCAACTTGGCTTCACTCTCTCCAGGATGAACTTGTTTGTTCTAGCAGTCCATGGTATATTCAACACTCTTCTCCAACACCACAGCTTAAAGGCATCAATTCTCCTTCTATCATCCCTAGTCACTGTCCAACTCTCTGATGCATAGCAAGTAATTGCAAAGACCATGGCCTGGGTCAGGCGCACCTTAGTTTCCAGACTGATATAGTTGGTCTTCCATATTTTGGAGAGGTCTCTGGCAGTAGACTTTCCCAATGCAATTCGTCTTTTAATTTCCTGGCTACTGGTACCAAGAGTGTAGATTGTAGAGCCATACAAACTAAATCTGTTAGCAATCTCAATTTCTTCATCATCTATCATGATGCTGCCGATCAGCCCAGTGGTGAGAATCTTTGTTTTCTTGATGTTCAGCTTCAATACATATTGATTGCTGCAGTCCTTGACCTTCTGCAGCAAGCTCTTCAGGTCCTTTTCAGTTCCAACAAGTAGGGTGTGTCATCGGCATAATGCAAGTTGTTCATGAGTTTATCTCTAATCCTGATGCCACACTTCTCTTCATAGAGTCCAGCTTTCCCCCCCCACCCCACCCCCCCGGATAATCTGTACCACATATAGATTGAAAAGATATGGAGATAAAACACAACCTTGATGCACACCGTTGCCAATTTTAAACCATACAGTGTTTCCTTGCTCTGTTCTGGTGACTGCCTCCTGGTCCAAGTATAGGTTTCGCATAAACACAAGTGTTCTGGGATTCCCATTCTTCTCAGAGTCCGCTACAGTTTGTTGTGGTACTTCAGGATAGAACTTGAAAACTGACCTTTTGACTAAGAATGCAACACTTTTCTTCTTCTGTTTTTCATTCCCAGCATAGTATACCCTGTTCAAAGAGGCCAAACTTAGTTAATCTCATCTCACAGATGCCTGGAATGCTGATATTCATGCATTCTATTTCATTTTTCATAATTTTCTAGTTTTCCAACACTCAAACTTTTTATATTCCATGATTCAATTACTGAAGAATGTTTGCTAATATTTTTCCTCATAGAATGATCAAACTTATATTTTCAATTACTTATTCTTTGTAAATGTCTTTTCTAAAAAACCACTAATGACAACTTTACGCATGGACCTCACCTGATGGACTGCATAGGAATCAGATTGACTACATCTGTGGAGGGAATCACTGGAGAAGCTTAATACCTGCAGTCAAAACTAGGTTGCGCAGACTGTGGGTCAGACCATCAATTACTCATGTGTAAGTTCAAATTGAGGCCGAAAAAAATGAAAACAAGTCCATAAGAACCAAAATATGATCTTGAATCTATTCCATATAAATTTTAAAATCATAATACTAGGTTTGAAGCATTGAACACCATTGATAGAACACCAAATGAGTTGTAGGATGATAACAAGGATATCATCCATAAAGAGAGTATAAGTCAAAGATAGGAGAGAAGGAAAATTGCACTAGAGCATTTAGAAGCCAAAACAAAGGGAAAATGAACCAAAAGTCAACCAGCTGAACAGACCATTTCAAGGGCACTTTGAGAAGACAAAGCAAAGTAGTATAATGGAATGTGCAGAGAGCTGGGATTGGAGAATAAAAAGGGAACAAATTGCTCTGCTTTTCTCAGGCCTAGAGAACTGAAAGCAAATTTGGACCTCAAGTCATAATATTTAAGTTATATGAGCAGTATGTTAAATCACCCAGGAAGCATCAAAAGAAGATGGAAGAAAAATATACAGTCACTGTACCAAGAAGAATTGACTCACTGAAAAATTTCAGGAGGTATCATATAAGCAGGAACTATTAGTAGTGAAGGAGGAAATTGAATCTGCATTGAAGGCAATAGCAAAAACTAAGGTCCAGGTAATCAATGGGCTACCAATTGACTTGTTTCACTTAACAGATGAAGTCCTGGATGCGCTTATCACTCTGTGTCAGGAAATATGGAGGATAGATGTCTGGCCAACTGATAGTCGTTGTTCCCATTTCCAAGAAAGGTGACCCAACAGAAAGTGGTAACTATCAAATAATATCATTAATATCACATGCAAGCAAAATACTGCTGAAGATCATTCACAAATGGCTGGAACAGTACAAAAATAAGGAACTGCCAGAAGTTCAAGCAGGAATTAGAAGAGTCCATGGCACCAGGGACATCACTGCTGATGTCAAATGGATCCTGGCTGAAAGTAAAGAATACCAGAATAATGTCTATTTATGCTTTATTGATTATGCTAAACAATTGACTGTGTGGATTATAACAAGTTATGGCTAACATTGAGAAGAATGGGAATCCCAAAGCACTTAATTGTACTCATGTGAAAACTGTATCTAGACCAAGGGGCTGTTGCGTGAACAGAGCAAAAGAACACTGTTGTTGTTATGTGCCGTTGAGTTGCCTGTGACTCATAGAGATAAGGTATGCACAAGAGCCCTAAGCCCTGCTCTTTTCTGTGCCAATCTTATTGTTTCTGACTTACCATCTCTCATTACCGCAGTCACTGAATCAATTAATCTTATGGATGGTCTTCTCTTGTGCTGTCCCTCCACTCTCCCAAGCATGATGTCCCTCTCCAAGGACTGGTCCCATCTTGCAACATGTCCAAAGTATGTCAGGTGAAGCTTCAGAACCCTTGCCTCCAAGGAGAAGCCTGGTTGTGCTCTCTCTAGGACGAATCTGTTTGTTTTCCCAGCAGTCCATGGCATATTCAATACTCTACATGGTTTAAAAATTAAGAAGAGAGTGCATCAGGGTTGCATTCTTTCTCCATACCTATTCAATCTTTTTTGCTGAGTATATTATTCAAGAAGCTAGACTCTGAAATGCAGTAGAATGTGGTGTCAATATCTGAGGAAGACTCATCAATAACCTCTGTTATGCAGATGACACAACCTTGCTTGCTCCAAGAGAGGAGGACTTGAAGCACTTGTTGCAGAATATCAAAGTATACAGTCTTCAATATGGATTGTATATCAATGTCAAGAAAACAAAACTTCTTACCACTGGACTTATAAGCAATATCATGATAGATCTCCCAGGCGAGAGATCCTCTCCAACTCCTAAAGGTGAGTTCTCATCTTCAGTCTTTTGTCTGGTTTCATTTTCCTTTAGCACCCTCTCCCTAAACCCCTCCACCTCAGTGATGTTCCTTCTTCTGACCACAAGTGAAATTTCTGTTGAATGGTGCTCTTTACTGCCCATTCACTCTTAAAATTACAGACACCAACCATGAGATCCAGTGCCCTGAGTTCCAGAAACTTCAGTGATTCCAAGGACTGTGTCCCCAATGCCTATATCTGAACAGAAAGAAATTATTTAGACTGGGCTCCTATAAAAATATTCTAAGTTGATGACAACCTTTGTGATAATTCTGTCTAGGATCCTCTCTTTACATTTGTAAGGAACAAGTCAAAGAGAACTCTCTTTCCCGAGGTAAACCTTTAATCCCATCTTAACTCTAATGCTGCTTCTCTTCTGGCTCCTGGGAGAGAATTTTGGGAAAACAGCTTTACTGCTGAAGTGCCCATATTACTTTACAGAAGTAAAACACAGTGGTTAATTGCATACATTTTCAGAAAGGTCCTTGCAGTGTCTTTTAATAGAGCACATTAGGCCATTAGTACCCACTAAACACATCATCACTCAATTCACCAGATTAGCTTAAAGAAAGAATGGTTTGGAAAGCAAGGGGCCCAGAATGAGGAAAGTCCTTCTTGGAAAGAGATATGGAGTTGAGAAAGAAAGATGCTGAGCTTGCAGTGGGGTGCCGATGAGGGTGGCTGTGGTTTGGAGGTCTGAGCTAGACAGCTGGATTTCTCTTGGTGTTTCGTTTCTAAGCAATTGCACAATTTGCCCAAGTTGCTGTCAACTTCTGAGTTCAGATCTTATTATCTATAAAACGGGGCCCATCATTGGTGAGGGAGGAAGAACAGTTTTTAAATATAGTATTAAAATCCCTTTGGAGAATCTGTTCAAAAGAGAACCCCCTTTTTCACTCCTGGATGTTCTGACTTAGTTAAATAGGACAGTATCTAGAAATTGGTACTCGTTAATTTTATAATATTTTTCATTAATAGACTATTTTTAAATTATTATTTGAATGAAAGTTTGTAAATTATATACTGTTTTTTTAGTTATTTTCCCCCATAACATTGATTACATTACCAATAGTGGCTGATCATCTATTTATGCTTTATTATCTTTATCTTTGCCCATGTAATTATTTATTATCTCTTAATTAATTTTCTCCTTCCCATCTTCCCCTAGAATTTTTTAAATTACTTTTGAATTGATAAGAAGAATTAAACAGGCAGGACAGTGTTCTTATATGCTCCTTCCTCCTCCCCTGATAACAATTTGTTGTTGTGTTGTTAGCATAATGCAGTGATGTGGTACATTTGTTACACAAGATGAACCAATAATGATATCTATTATTCATTAATAAAAGTCAATTATTACATTATTGTTGTTGTATACTACAGATTCAGAACCAACCCATAGCTGACACTTCAATGGGTTTTCTGAGGCAGTTAATCACACAGGAGGTGATCACCAATTCTTCCCTTATAGAGCAGCAAGTAGCCTCGAACCACATGCCTTTGGGATTGCAGTCTAGCTTTTTCCCCCTTGGTTACCAGATTTCCACAGTTTGTTTATATGGTTGTTGTTGTTATGTGCCGTGAGTTGCTTGCAACTCATAGCATCCCTGTGTTGAACAGCTCTGAACCCTGCTCTATCTTGAGCCAACCTCATTGTTTCTGAAATAACTAACCCCATTTCCCCAGTCACTGAGTTAACCCATTTTATCCAGGGTCTTCTTCTCTTGCAGTGTCCCTCCACCCTCCCAAGTAAGATGTCTCTGTTCAAAGACTGGTCCCTCTCTGTAACATGTCCAAATTATGTCAGATGGAGCTTCAGAATCCTTATCCAAGGAGAAGCCTGGTTTCACTCTCTCCAGGATGCACCTGTTTGTTCTCTTACCAGTCCATGGTATAGTCAATACTTAATTACCACAGCTCAAAGGCATTGATTCTCCTTCTATCATCCTTGGTCATCGTTTAGCTTTCTGAAGCATGGTATGTAACTGCAAAGACCATGGCCTGGAACAGGCACACCTTAGTCTCTAGACTGACAGCATTGCTCTTAAATTCTCCAGAGAGGTCCCTGACAGCAGATTTCCCCAGTGCAATTTGTCTTTTTATTTCCTGGATGCTAATACCAAGAGTATTGATTGTGGTGCCAAGCAAACTGAAGCTGTTAACAATCTCAATCTCTTAGGGTCTGCTTTTTTTTTTTCTTTTTAATGTTTGTTTTTTGTGTTTTACAATATTATGAACTCTGACAAAGGCATAATATCATGTTCATCATTATAGTATTATACAGAATCATTTTCATTTCCCAAGAGGGGAGGAAGACAGACAATCTCTTTCTACCTGAAAAACCTGATGGAGAGTCACGGTGAGTCAGAACTAACTTAATAACAGTAAGTTTGTTGTGGCTATATACTGTCAAGCCAGAATCAACTCACTCCTCCCTCTCCAGCAGATTTTCAGAGACAGTAAATAACACGAAAGGAGTTTGCCCATCTTTCTCCTGCAGAGCAGATGGTGGATTCAATTTGTGTACCTTTCCGTTAGCAACACAATTACTTTTGCACTAAGCCACAAGAGAGCTCTGTAATAATAAGTTTAAGTAAGTGAAAAGAAAACAAAAAACCTCTAAGCTCTACCTATTCTCCTTCTTACCTTCAAGCTAAATCCTTTTTCCAAACCTATTCAATCTGTACAATAAGCAAAACATTCGAGAAGCTGGCCTTTATCAAGAACATGTGTTATAGAGATGATGCATCCTTGCTTGCTGAAAGTAAGGAAGACTTGAGGCACTTGCTGCAGAAGATCAAAGACTACAGAGTTCAAATGGATTACATCTAAATATCAAGAAAACACAAAAATCTCAATACCGGGCCAATGGACAACATCATGATAGATGAAAAAAATGACTGAAATTGTGAATGATTTCATCTTACTTGAATCCACAATCAGCATCTGTGGTACCAGAAATCAGGAGATCAGAAGACATATTACATTGGAAGAGTCTGCTGTCAAGGACCTTGCCAAAGTCCAGAAGAGCAACGACATCAGTCTAAGAACTAAGGTGTACCTGATTCAAGCCATAGTCTTTCCAGTCACCTACTGTGTACCTGAAAGCTGGACAATTAATTAATATGGATTATAAAAGAGTAAGCAATGCTGTTGAGTTGTGATGTTGAAGAGTTCTGAATATCTCATAGCCTGCCAAGAGAAAAAGCGGATATATCTTGGAGAAAACTAAACCAGAATGCTCCTTGGAGGCAAGGTTGGACAAACTTTGCCTTATATACTTTGGGCATGTTATTAGGAGAGATTATTTCTTAGAAAGGAACATCATGCTTAGTATGGTGGAGAGTCAGCAAAAAAGGAAGGCCCCCAATAAGATAGAGTGATACAACAACTGTAGCAATGAAATTGAGTATGTCAGAGATGATGAGGGAAAGCACAGGGTTCAGGTCTGTTGTTCATCAGGTAGGTAGCTATGAGCCACACTCGACTCAATGAACTGACAACAATAAAAATCTCCTTCTCTAAGTCCTGGACAGCCATTGATCTTTGTATTATCTATGTAGTTATGTCTTTCCAGAACGTCACATTAGAATCAGATAGTATGCAGCATTTTTAAAGACTGGTTTCTCTGAGTTAGTAATAGGCATTAAGGCTTATTTTCTCTCTCCCACCCCTGCCCCTGACCTCTGCCCCTGATTAGTCTGTTTCTTTTTAATCACATCATAAGTTTCCCTTATGGGACTCTATCACAGTTGGTGTATATATTCAACAACTGAAGTCCATTTTCGGTGCTTCCAGTTTGGGGGCAATAAGTTGCTGTTAATATTTATCTGAAAATTTTTGTGTGCACATAAAATTTCTACTCATTTGGGTAAGTCATTATGAGGAGATTACTGATCAAACGGTACGCTTATGCTTGCCTTTGTTAGAAACTACCAGATTGTCCTTCAAAGTGTCTTTACCATTGTGCATTCTCACCAGTGAATGAGAGTTCTTACTGTTCCACATTCTTTCTTAATTGCTAGTATCAAGGGTGTTGCAAGTAAGATGAACTCATGAACTCCAGTGTTTTGTATTTTCACTTTAATAGGTATGAGAGGGCTTTGGCAGTGTATTCCACAGGCTGCTAATCTAAAGGCTACATATCAACAGTTCAAATTCACTAGTGACTCTGAGAAAGAGAGAGATGGTAATCGTCCTCCATACAATTTACAGCCTCAAAACCCCAAGGGGAGCTAAAAGTTGGTTCCAACAATCAATTGAGAGTTTTTTAGTTAATAGATTACTGCTGTTGTTGTTCTGTGTTCTTGAGTTAGAACAAACTCGTAGCTGTCCCGCCAGAGGGTTTTCAGAGACAGTAAATCACATGGGAGGAGATTGTCCATCCTTCTTCCGCAGAACAGCTGGTGTATTTGCATCATGTGCCTTTGGGATTGCAGCACAACTTTTTACCAGTAGACTGCCAGAGCACCCAAGTTAACGGATATGTAGCAGTATTTCACTGTTAATTTTAATTTGCAGTTCCATAGAACTATGCTAATATCTTTATCCACTTCTTTTATATCTGTAAGTCTTCCTTAGTGGGGTGTTGGTTCAGATCTTTTGCCCGATTTTTAATTGGGTTGTTTGTTTTCTTACAGTTAACTTGTGAGAGTTTTCTGTATCTCTTGGATACAAATCTTTTATCAGATATGTGTTCTGCAAATATCTTTTCACAGTCTGTGGTTTATCTTCTCCTTATCTTAAGGGCGTCTTTCACAGATCAAAAGGTTTTGATCTTATTGAAGTCCAACTTGCTATTTCCTTGCCATTGCTTATTTCCTCCTATGTATCCTACTTTTGATGTTATATTAAAAAAAATTCTTGTTGTTCTTAGGTGTCATCAAGCCAAGTACCACTCATAAGGACTCTGTGAATAGATCTGAACCCTGTCCTATCCTGTGTCATCCTCACCATCTCTGATATACTTGGGCCCATTGTTACAGTCACTGTATCAATCTACTTTCATGAGGGTCTTCCTCTCTTTCACTGACCCTCCACCTTTCCAAGCATGATGTATGTTTTAAAGGACTGGCCCCTCTTAACCATATGCCCAAAGTATGTGACACGCAGCTTTGCCACCCTCGTCTCTAAGGAGAACTCTGGTTGCATATTCTTCAAGACATACTTGTTTGTTCTCTTGGTAGTCCACTGGATAATCAGTACTCTCGTCCATCACCACAACTCAAAGGCACCAATTCCAGTGCACTTTTAGTTCTTAAAGTAACATCATTGCTCCTTAACACTTTGGAGAGGTTCTTGACAGTAGATTTTCCCAGTGTAACGTATCTTCTGATTTCTTAATTGCTAGTATCAAGGGTGTTGCAAGTAAGATGAACTCACTGACAATTTCAATCTTTTCTCCATCTATCATGACATTGCCTGTGGGCCTATTGTCATTGTTGTTCGGTGCCTTTGAGTTTAGTATGACTCATAGCAACCCTATAAACAAAGGATCTGAACTATGTGCTATCCTGAGCTATCCTCACACTTCCTGACACACAAGAGCTCAGTTGCAGCAGTCACCGTGTTAAGGCACCTGGTTGAGGGTCTTCCTCTCCTTCACTAATGATCCACCCTTCCCAGCATCATGTCCTTCTCCAAGTAATAGCCTCTACTAGCAACATACCCGAAGTATGTGATGCAAAGCCTCATCATTCTTGCCTCCAAATAGCTCTCTGGCTGCTCACTCTCCATGACCTATCTGTTTGTTCTCTTGGCCATTCATGGGATGTTCAGTGCTCTTCTCCAACACCACAGCTCAAAGGCATCAATTCTTTTTCTGTCATCCTTATTCATTGTCCAGCTCTCTTAGACACTTAGTCTAGACTTAATCCTATTAGCCTAGTGGTGAGAATTTTTGTTGTTTTGATGTAAGTTGTACTTTATATTATAACCTATAGTCTTTTATTTTCTACAGCAAATATTTCAGATCTTCTACACTTTCAGTGAGTAGGACTGTATCTACCTGTGTAACATAGGTTTTGGAGGCAAAGATGGTAAAGTTTCATCTCACATACTTTGGGCAGGTTGCTGGAAGAGGCTATTAACTGGAGAGGGATATCTTGTTTGGGAATGTGGAGAGACAGTGAAGGAGAGAGAGATCCTCAACCATGTGGACTGACACAGTGATTGTAGCAATAGGCTTGAGGGTACCCAAGATGGTAAGGATGGCACAGAATAGGACAAGGTTAAGATCTGTTGTTCATAGAGTTGCTATGAGTGGCACCTAACAACAATAACATAAGAAGTAATGCTGCCATGGACATGCTCACCAGATTATGTCAAGCAATTTGGAGACCAACTATCTCAACAACTAACTGGAAGAGAGCTGTATTTATTCCCATTCCAAAAAAAGAAAAAGGTGACCTAACAGAGCATGGAAATTTTCAAATTATATCACTAATATCACACACAAACAAGATCCTGCTGAAGATATCCAGAAATGACATCAGCAGAGAACTGCCAGATGTGCAGGCTGGATTTAGAAGAGGCTGTGGTACTAGGGACACCATAGCCAACGTCTGACGGATGTTGGCTAATAGCAGAGATATCAGAGGAACGTCTATCTGTATTCCAAAAATTCTCACCACTGGACCAATTGGTAGCATCACGATGGATGGTGAATAGATTGAGATTGTTCACAGCTTCAGTTTGCTCGGCTCCACGGTCAACACTCTTGGCACCAGCAGCCAGGAAATAAAAAAACGTATTACGATGGGAAAGTCTGCGGTTAGGGACCTCTCTAAAGTACTCAAGAGCAATGGTGTCTCTCTGGAGACTAAGGTGCGCCTGATACAGGCCATGGTTTTTGCAATCACTTGTTATGTATCAGAGAGTTGGACAATGACTAGGGAGGATAGAAGGAGAATTGACACCTTTGAGCTGTGGTGCTGGAGAAGAGTATTAAATGTACCATGGACTGCCAAGAAAACAAACAGATTCATCCTAAAGAGGGTTAAACCAGGCTGCTCCTTGGAGGCAAGGATTCTGAGGCTTCGCCTGACATACTTTGGACATGTTGTAAGGAGAGACAGGTCTTTAGAGAGGGACATCATGCTGGCAGAGTGGAGGGACAGCGCAGGAGGGGAAGACCCTCTATGAGGTAGATTGATTCAGTGACGGGGGTAATCGGGATGGGTGTGTCAGAGGCAATGAGATTGGCACAGGATAGATCAGGGTTTAGGGCTGTTGTACATAGGATCGCTATGAGCCGCAAATGACTCGACGGCACATAACAACAATAGGTAGACATTTGACTATGTGGATCACAAATTGTGGCTAACCTTGAGAGTAATGGGACTACCAGAACACTTAAATGTAATAATGCAAAACCTATACTTGGACTAGGAAGCAGTTGTCAGAAAACAGCAGGGAAACACTACATGGTTCAGCATCAGGAAAGGTGTGCATGCATCCTCTCTCCCTACCTTTTCTATCTATATGCAGAAAGATCATTTAGGAGTCTGGAGTTTATGAGGAGGAATGTGACATTAGGAGTGGAGGAAGACTCATCAACAACCTGCATTATGCAGATGATATAATCTTGCTTACTGAAACTAAAGAGACATGAGGTGTTTGCTGCAGAAGGTCAAGGACTACAATTTACTTCTTCAAAATAAATTGAAGCTCAACATCAAGACATCAAGAAAATGAAGATTCTTACTACTGGGCCAGTTGTCAGCATCATGATGTACAGAGAAGAGATTGAGGTTGTTGATAACATCAACTTGCTTGGTTCCACAATCAGCACTCTTGGCACCCTTAGTCAGGAAATCAAAAGACGAATTGCATTGAGAAAGTCTGCTGTCAGGGACCTCTCTAGAATACTGAAGAACAATGATGTCAGTCTGGAGACAAAGGTATGCCTGATCCAGGTCATGGTCTTTGCAATCACTTGCTATGTTTCTGAGAACTAGACAATAACTAAGGATGATAGGAGGAGGATCGATGCCTTTGAGCTATGGTGCTAGAGAAGAGTGTTGAACATATCATGAACTGCCAAGAGAACAAATAGTTCAGCCCTGGAAAGAGTGAAACCAGGCTGCTCTCTGGAGGCAAGGATTTTGAAGCTCTCATATTTTGGCCACATGGCCAGAAGGGGCCAGTCTTGGAAGGGTTGAGGGACAGCTCAGGAGAGAAAGATCCAGGATGAGATTAATTGACTCAGTGACTGGAGAAATGGGATTAGTTTTGATGGAGATAGTGAGATTGGCTCAGGATAGGGCAGGGTTCAGAGCTAACGTACATAGGGTCACTATAAATTGCAGGTGACTTGATGGCACATAACACTACCACCACCAAAATAGATGTTTAGATAGATAGGTAGATACACATACATACACATTTATAGAGACATCTCTGGTGGCCTGGAGGTAAGGAGTTACACTGCCAACTCAAAGGTAAGTGGTTTGAATCTAGCAGCTATTCTGCAGGAGAAAGATGCACAATCTTCTCCCATGTGATTTACAGCCTCTGAAAACCTGCTGGAGGGTCAGCTATGAGTTGGTTCTGAATCAATGGTGCCTTACAACAACGTGTGTGTGTGTGTGTATGTGTGTGTGTGTGTAGAACATCGTAGTCTTACAAGGACTTACGCAGTCTCACAGTTCTCTTTCCAGAAACAATGCAATATGAGTTTCTTGATACCTTTCTAAATATGTCATCTATATTACTAGCACTCAGCCCAAGTAATTGTGATTCAGCTGCTCTCAAAACTAACAACAAAAATAAACCTGGAGGATTGGACAGGAAAGGAGCTACTTACTGTGCAGTCTCCTCCTTACTGTAAGGAAAAGGCGACTGATATGGAAAGAAATCTAAACATAATAGCACTTCTCTCA
The DNA here is from genome assembly GCF_000299155.1 of Elephantulus edwardii. Taxonomy (NCBI): domain Eukaryota; kingdom Metazoa; phylum Chordata; class Mammalia; order Macroscelidea; family Macroscelididae; genus Elephantulus; species Elephantulus edwardii. The sequence goes on from NW_006399895.1 coordinate 5,360,307, forward strand.
TAGAATGTATGGAAAATGAGAACAAATCTTGTATTCAGGGCATGTGTTTGGCATGTCCCCAAAGCATAGCCTTGTGCCGGTTGTTGTCATTGTCTTGCTGAAGGCCAGTGGTGCTAAGGGTCTGAAGGACTACAGCCATCTCCATCTCTTCCCCACCAAGCCTCTTTATTCTTCCGCAAAGAGAAAGGCTGAATTCTTTCTCTGGCTTAGAACCAGGAAGAACTTCTCTCACCCTCAGCAACTGAATTCTACAACCTGCTTCTGGAATGTTAAGGACTCTGCTTCAGAAGAAAGCTTGCAGGGTAAAAATTAGGTGGTGGTGGTGGTGGTGGTGGTGGGTGTGTGTGTGTGTGTGTGTGTGTATGTGTGTGTGTGTGTGCACGCGCGCACGCCTGCACGCAATGCCTACCACGGGCACTGTCTCTTCCCCCTATTCTTTTTGTCCTTTTGTGACATCACACACTTAAATGCATCTTTCTCACCTAAAGATAACCAATTTAATGTCTGAAAAAATTTTCCCAGAAAAGGAGTTGGAACTTCTACAGAATAAAGAGCTTCATTCTTGATATTTGAGTTAATAATCATTTTAAAGATCTTCTATTAATAGTCCCAGCAAACCTTCATTTCCACATATCCCACCCTGGCCTAATAAATAACACAATGAAGCTTCACTAGAGATCTGGTTTTGGACAAATTATCTTTTCAGCACTTGGATCAGTTTACTTCATAGTGTGGTTGCTTCCTGTTTCTCAGCATCCAATTGGCTTGCTTCAGAGCTGGATGTGAGTATGGGCTTTGTGTATGAGCACACGAAGAATTCCTTTGCATTTCTTAAAAATCCCACATTCCTGCCTTGATAGCCCCTTTGGGAGACAGCCTGACGTGGTGGAAGGAGCCCCTGACTTGAAGGCCAAGCACCTGGGCTCTGGTCCCAGCTGTGTGCTGACTCTGCGCTCTTGGGCAAGTGATTTAAACCCTTGGGGACTTCCTCCTTACAACATACTGGTGCTTCTCCCTGTTCATGAAATGTCCTCCCATTGCTTTGGTTGTTCTGTTTAAATAGCACCATTATTCTGAGGGAGATATGATCAATCTCATCTTATCAATGGTAACAGAGAGCTGAAATAAAAGCAGCCATGCAAGAACTAGATAGAGCCCAGTCTGCTCCTGGTCTTGGGAGAAAACAATGGTCATTAGAAAACAATGGAGCGCCTATCTTTCTAGTCCCTGCCAATCCACAGGACCCTCCGTGACCACACCCACACATTGTAGCCACCTGCTCGCCTAAACCCAAGGTGCTTTGTTAGTGCTCCCACTCTCCCATCATCTGCTTCCGCTCCAAAGCCCCCTTCCTCTCAGTTCCCCTCAGTCCTCTACCCTCTTCTCACTCATGTCATCCTTTCATTCACATCTTCAGCAAGCATGAATTGCCTTACACTCTGTGCCAGACTCTGTGTTGAGAAGGGCAGATTGAGCAAAAAGCATTTGCCCTTGGGAACACATCCTCTAAAACATGAGAGACAGAAGAATAAATAACACCAGTATAATATGTACTGTAGTGGACGCAAATCCGCTGTGGGAAAGCAAAGGAAGAAAGTGATTAGTTTTGATAGGGGAGCAGGGACTGGGGAGGTTTGAGAGGAAATTTTATAGAGAAGGTGACATTTGATTATATATATACACACACACACACCTCTTCCTTCCAAGAAGGATTTTAGAAGAACAAATGAAAGTCAGGGTTCAGAGAGACATAGCATTGTGATTTATGTTGTTGTTGTTATATGCTGCCAAGTCACTTGCAACTCACAGTGACCCTATGTACAATAGTTCTGAACCCTGCCCTATCTTGAGCCAATTTCACTGTCTCCAACAAACCTACTCCTGTTATCCCAGTTACTGAATCAATCCATCTCATTTAGGGTCTTCCTCTCTTGCACTGTCTCTCTACCCTTCCAAGCATAATGTTCTTCTCCAAGGACAGGTTCCTCCAGGGACCAAAGTATGTCAGGCAGAGTTTCAACATCCTTGCCTCCAAGGAACAACTCGGTTTCATCCTTTCCAGGACAAATGTGCTTGTTCTCTTAGCAATTCATGATATGTTCAATACTCTTCTCTAGCACCACAACTCAAAGGCATCAATTCTTCTTCTATCATCTTTAGTCATTGTCCAGCTGTCTGTTGCATAGCAAGTAACTGCAAAGACCATGGCTTGGATCAGGTGCACCTCAGTCTCTAGACTGACATCATTCCTCTTCAGTACTCTACAGAGGTCCCTGACAGCAGATTTTTCCCAATGCAATTCATCTTTCGATTTCCTGACTGCTGGTGCCAAGAGTGTTGACTATGAAAAGAAGCAAGCTGAAGCTGTTAACAAGTTCAGTCTCTTCACTATCTGTCATGATGCTGCCATTTGGCCCAGTGGTGAGAATCTTTGTTTTCTTGATGTTGGGCTTCAGTACAAACACAAGTTGTTGATGAGTTTTCCTCCAATCCTGATGTCACATTCCTCCTCATAAAGCCAAACCTCTTGAATGATCAGTTCCACATGTAGATTGAAATGGTAAGGAGGTAGGATATATCCCTTGTGCACATTTTTCCTGATTTTAAACCATACAGTGTTTCCTTGCTCTATTCTAAGTCTAGGTCCAAGTGTAGGTTTTGCATGAGCACAATTAAGTGTTCCGGGATTCTCATTTTCTCAAGATTATCACAACTTGTTATGATCCACACAGTTAAATGTCTTTGCATAGTCAACAAAGCACAGATAGACATTCTTCTGGTACCCTCTGTGTTCAGCCTAACAGTGGCTATAATGTCCCTAGTGCTACGGCTTCATTTAAACCCAGCTTGCACATCTGTTGATTTACTGTTCTAGCCCTTTTAAAATTTATTGTATAGCCTACTGTATATCAGATGTGTTACAGTGGCACATAACTAGAAGATTCAAAGGTGGGTTCACAGCTAACCCTATCACCTAAGCCCTGTTAACTGTTTTTAGGACAGTGATTTCTAGGGAAGAAAACCAAAACCACAGAGATAAGCAGCAAAGGAAAAATCCAAAGTACATGGAATTAACTTCAAGGAGAAAACTTCTCCATTAAGCAATGGTGGATGCATAATCATGCATAAGAAAAGCAGTGAGGTGGAGCTGAGGCTCTGAAGAGTGATTCACAAGCAGAAGAGAAGATAAAGTAACCAGGAATTTTTTCTGGCAACAAATGGAAATAATGACTATACTGTGCTCCTGTGAAATCCTAAATAGACTTTGCAAAATGGTGGAAACATGAGCTGGAAATGAGTCTGTAAGATACACCCAGTATAGAGCCCATCTCTTCTTTGCGCTGTGACTTTTAAGACTTCTTTCCATCAAGCCTTCTCTAGGGTATTAGGATGCCTAGTGAACTCTACTGAAATTCAAGAAATGATTGACAGTAGAGCTGAGAGAACTACTACAGGGCCAAATAAGTCTATAAGATCTGGTCATATAACTCTCAATCTAGAGTCAGGGGGCACGGAGAGAGGAATATAGTGGTAAAAGATATTTCTTCACCCGCAGAAATGATAAACACAGAACTCTCCATGATGACAACTCTCATGATAGACAAGTTCGTGCCAGAGTTTAGGGCCTTCTGTTCCCAGTACCTCCATGTACCAAGCACTGTGGGTTCATCAGAAGGACACTACAAACAAGACTCAGCTTTCACCTTCAAGACACTTGCAGTTTCGTTCATTCTTCCTAGGACTGCTTGCATATTTTCACAAGTACATCAGGCTTACAGTAATGGAAAATAGATGAAAACTTACTGCTTGATTTAATAGGTCTATATTTCAATTCTATTATGAATGGCCTGAGGTTATAACTCATTTTTGATCATATAAAACTGACTGAACAGGCAGAGGTCAAGTACGGTAGAAGACTTAGAGCCTCAGGACCATAGTACTGGACTATACCATGATCCCATTGTATAGCATAGCCCAGAAAGACAGTGTTCCACATCCTATTTTGGTGAGTAGTGACTAGGGTTTTAAGAGCTCAGGAATGGTCATCTGAAGTTCAACTACTGGTCCCTGCCTATCCAAAATAAAGAAGCAAGGAGAGAATCAGAGATGCATAGAAAATAAATTAGTCCAAATCTCATGCAAACCTCAACCTCCATGATCTGAGACCAGAAGAATTCGATAATGCCCAGCTACCATAGCTGACCATTGTGACGGGATCACAGAGAAGGTCATGAATAAAACAGGCAAAAGTTTGTGGAACAAAACATAAAACTGGCCAGGTTTACTAGTTTACTAGAGACTGGTGAAACTGCTAAGACTATGGCCCTTAGTTACCCTTTGAACTTGAAACAAAACTCAATATGGTGGCTCAAATTTGAGCCAAGCAATAGATGGTCTATAAGGTGAACAATAACACCAGGAAAGTGCTAACTCTTTAGAAAATCATTCATACAAGATCAAAAAAGTATTTTTTGCCCAGCAATAATGCTCAGAGGATAGGAAGGACTAGAAGAGAAGGATTAATAAAAATAAAACTCACAGGTACAGTCTAGCTATTGTAATTAATGTTAGAAAGCAAATGTGTATGAATAGAACCACTCTGTATGGAGAACCATTTTCTATCAACTTTCAGTCAAATTGCAATTTTCAAAAAGAGGGAAGGACAGAATGGTAGAAAGATTTGGGATGGAGATTGGCAGACAAGTTTCAAATACTGGCTTTTCTTTGGAGCAAAGGATTTATCCTATTCATCTCATATTCCTTTCCCATAAAACTGAGTAAAAGGATAATTATATACTTTTCACACAATGAAGACTGTTGACAATATACCATCACGGCCTCCAGGGTAGTCAACCTTCAGTAAATAGTATTTTATTTAACGTATACACATACCAAACTAGGAGAAAATATTTATAATATGTTAATTTATAATACGAT
>NW_006399895.1:5365400-5371777 GCF_000299155.1 Elephantulus edwardii
ATATAATACAAGACAAAATGATCCGTGTTTATCATATATACAGATTTCCTAGAAATTAGTAAGATTTTGAGCCAATAGAAAACTGAGCAAAGAATCTGAATAGATAATTCTTAGAAAAATCAATATAGGATATGAAAGCATTCAGATTACACGATGACCACAACTTTGGTGGTGAAGAAGGCTCAAGACTTGGCAGTATTTCCTTCTGTTATACATGAGGATGCCTGGAGTTAGATACTTAGAGCCAGTTGCCTTGACAGCAACCAACAACAAACACAGAAATAACAGTACTCAGCAAGTGGGAAGAGCTCAGCAATGTAGCTTTTAATATTATCACTATCCTTCCTACAGCAGAAAAACAAAATACTCCTCTACCTCTAATATCAGAACTGGGAAGGAACATTTGCTTAGTTTCATCTCCTAGATAAGAAAATTAAAACCAGAGAGATGATTGAAAGGCTTATCCCAAATCACACAGTTTGGTAGGTTTGGACCCCACCCAGGTCTGAATTCTGGCTCCTGTGTCTAGGGCCTTAATACTAATCAAGTTCCAAAGCTCCATTAACTCCTGTCATTGACTTCATTCCTATGCCTCTAAAAGGTTATATCCTTTGTTTTGCACATCTCATCAGACTTCCTTCGGAGAAGTACAGCACCAATAAAAGCCTTACTCATGTGATATTTTGACTGAGGTCAAAGGCAAAATGAATTCTGGTTATGGTAATTATACAGTTTCCAAACAAAGCTCCAAGGAAATAAATCACTACCAACCAGAATCGTATTTCAAAGAATGTTCATGCATTATCTCATTTGATTCTTTACAGTCTGGTAAAACGGGTCTTTTCACTATCCCCAGATTGCTGTCCTGGTTTGGTGCCTTCAAGCAGATTTTGATGCACAGCGACTCCATATGACAGGGTGGAACTGCCCCATTGTTTTCTAGACTGTAATCAATATTTGTAGAGATGGCAGGTCTTTCTCTCTAGGAGACACTAGGTGGGCTTGAACTGCCAATCTTTTGTTTAGCAGTCAAACCATAATCATTAGTTCTATCAGGGAGCAGCCAAGTGGAGGAAACTAAGGTTCAGGTTAAGGAACATGCTTGTCCAAGAACTTTAAAAAGAAATTAGCCTTTGATTAAACTAAATGGTAGGCATACAATCAGTTTGGCTTGGTTTTTTTTTTGTTTGTTTTTTTTTTTTTTAAATGAGCATTTAACAAAATTTGGAATATTGGTTTCATTGGTTTTATCCTAGAGGGTTGGCAGGATAAAGGCAGAGTAAAAAATCTTTTTATGAGAACATATATTTGCAGAGCAACCACATGTGTCTCAGATATTCCAGGACAGAATAGTTTTTGTCTCAGATATTCCAGGACAGAATAGTTTTTAAATGTCCCATTGGCAGACAACTTTTTTCAGAAAACACAGATACTATTCCTCCTGGGGTGTGAGTGTGTGTGTTTCATTCAAGTTATATTAAAGGTTGAAACGATGATTATGAAATAATGATTATAATCTATACTATGCTATAGTATAGATTCTATACTATAGAATATAGTATATAGTATATATAGAACAGTATATAGAATCTATTCGCTGCTGTTTTGGTTTTGTGAAAATAAGTATAACTTGATAAGTACAGCCAAATGTCCATATGGCTGTGGTGCTTATTCAATACACCTTAAATCATTAAAAACAAAGCAAAGTCTTTTTAAAAGAGTTTTTAAAACTCCACTACATCTGCCAAGAACTATGTGAGCAGGCCCCCCTTCATGGGGTGCCCATCTGTAGATAGATTCAGCAATATCTCGAGATGACATAGAAATATTAAAGGAAAATATTCCTCTCCACGGGAGTCAGTGCTGAGTCCCTTAGAAAGTTGCCTTCAGCAACACAAATGCTCAGTTCTCAACGTGCTATACGTCAGTCTCCAGAGCTGTGCTGATTTATATCATTCTTGGTCAGATGCATTGTTCTTCTTCAAACTAACACAAATCAAGCTATAATGCTTAACTCTCTCTAAATTACAAAATTAAATCTAGGTAGATCCTGCTTATTAGAGTGGAATAGATTTGTCCAAAGGGACAGATAATATTGGATATAAATGAGAAGATGAGGCTGTGAAAATAAATCAGAAGCTTCCAAGTGGATCTAAATACGTTTGCCCTGGGATTCCCCTCTGGGTCAGGAGGAAAGTCCTGTGAGAAAAGCAAACCAGGTCTTCTGCAGAGGAGACTGGAGAATATTCTAATGAACATCTATGTTGGGATAAGACAGGTGGTGAAGTGCAAAATGCAAGCAGCATTGCAAAGAAATGCAAATGTCCCCGTTTGCCCAATGAAACCACCCAGGAAGCCTGACACTCCTGCTCAGGATTCTTCTTTGAAGATGATGGATGGAGAATGAGGTTCCTAAGCTTTGCCAACTCCACCTGTCTCCAGAAGGCGTTCTGTGACTAAAATTTTCATAACAGCATCGCAGTATTGTTATCCTGATTTGGACATACAATATTTAATTGAAGCTAGAAGAGTGTTTGGAGTCTCTGGGCAGTACAAACAGTTAACAATGTCATCTCGTATCCCGAAGTTTAGAGGTTTGAATCCACTCAGAAGTATCTCAGAAGAAAAATCTGTTGATCTACTTCTGAAAACGCAGCCATTGAGAAGTCTTAGGGAGACCACTTTTACTTCGATACACGTAGGGTTGTTATGATTAAAATCAACTTGGTGCCAACCAGGAGGGTGTTAGTGGCATGTCTTCCTTTCACAGTACCTGAGAGTGTGGTGGTGCTTGAGTACACTGCTCAACATGCACTGTCAACCCAAAGGTTCACAGTTTGAATCCACTAGCTACTCCAAGAGCAAAAGATCAACAATATCTTCCCATCGGATTTATTTCACCCCAAGAGCCACTTAGAGGGTTGGCTTTGAGGAGGTTCTGAAACAGTAGTACACAACACCAACAACACATCAGAGTTTACTTTCCATGCTCTCCTTTAAGAGTGTCCTCTATTGATGAGGCCAGTGGATGCCAGGCAATGCTTTTTGTATGCTAAGAGATTAAAAAAAAAATCTCCACCAACAAGAAGTAAACCAGATAAATATGGAATAGTAACCAGTAAGTACCATCAACAGGAACTGATATATTAAAAGCTTGTTCATGAATTGCCTGTGGGGATGCTGGAGAAGGCACATATCAATGGCCTGCCTCCAACTTCAGTACCAGACTAATGTTCTGCCCATCAAATCAGTCATTACAGACAAATTGCTAAGCAAGAGAACATTTTCTTCTCCACCTAGAGGAAAAATATGTGCTATGTTGACTGCTGTAGGAACCTCATTCTATAAGTAAGTAGGAAATACTGTTAGCAAAATGCTTATCAAGGGAGCAGAGAAAACTTAAGCATCTCCAGAGAAGAAATTCAGATGTCAAGTTCTCTAGTTGCTAAGAGTCTGCTATAAACATATCTAATGTGAGATAAAATAGAGAAAAAGATGAAGGAAGCCTCCAGCTCATGGTTATACCACTCATTCAATGTTGTTGTTGTTATGTGTCATTGAGTCACCTGCAACTCAATAGTAATCCTATGCACGATATCTCTGAAGCCTGCCCTATCCTGAGCCAGTCTCACCAACTCTGACACATCTACCCTCATTACCCAAGTTACTGTGTCAATCCATCTCAAGTGTCTTCCTCTCCTGCACTGTCTTTCCACCCTTCCAGGCATGATGTCCTTGTCCAAGGACTGGTCCCTCCTGGCAACATCCCCAAATTATGTCAGACAGCTTCAAAATCCTTGCCTCCAAGAAGAAACTTGGTTTCACCCTTTCCAAGATAGACCTGTTTGTTCTTTTGATGGTCCATGGTATGTTCAAGAGTCTTCTCCAGCACTACAACTCAAAGGCCTTGATTCTTCTTCTGGCATCCTTATTCATTGTCCAGCTCTCTAGTGTGTAGCAAGTAATTGTGAAGACTATGGACTGGATCAGTCACATCTTAGTCTCTAAACTGACACTGTTGCTCTTCAGTACTCAAGAGAGGTCCCTGACAGTAGATTTTTCCGGTACAATTTACCTATTGATTTCTGACTGCTGGTACCAAGAGTGTTGATTATGGAACCAAGCAAGCTGAAGCTGTTAACAATCTCAGTCTCTTCACGATCTATCATGGCACTGCCAATTGGCCCAATGGTGAAAATCTTTGTCTTCTTGATTTTGAGCTTCAATCCACATGGAATACTGCAGACTTTGACTTTTTGCACCAAGTGCTTCAGGTTCTCCTCAGTTTCAGCAAGAAATGTTGTGTTATCTGCATATCACAGACTGTTGATGAGTCTTCCTCCAATCCTGATGCCACATTCCTCTTCATAAAGCCCAGCCTCCTGAATGATCTGTTCCTCATATAGATTGAAAAGGTATAGAGACAGGACACATCTCTGATGTATTCGTTTCCTGATTTTGAACTATCCAGTGTTTTCTTGTTCTGTTTTGAGGACTGCTTCCTGATCTGAGTATTGGTTTCTTTCACATGAGCACAATCAAGTATTCTGGGATTCCCATTTTCTTCAAGGTTAGCCACAATTTGTTGTGATCCACTCAGTCAAACGCTTTCACATAGTCAAATAAACACAGACAGACATTCCTCTGGTATTCTCTGCTTTCTGCCAAGATCCATTTGTCACTGGTGATGTCTCTAGTGCCAAGACCTCTTCTGAACTCAACTTGTATTTCTCATAGTCCTCTCTCAATTCTGGATAATCTTTAGTAGGATTGTGCCAAGACCTCTTCTGAACTCAACTTTTATTTCTCATAGTTCTCTCTCAATTCTGGATAATCTTTAGTAGGATTTTGCTTGTGTGTGATATTAGTGATATTGCTCTATAATTTCCACACTTTATTGGGTCATCTTTATTTGGAATGGGAATAAATATGGATCTGTTCCATTCAGTTGGCCAGCTACTTGTCCTCCATATTTCTCAGCACAACCTGGTGAGTGTGTCCAGGGCAGCATTTGTTTGTCGGAATACGTCAATTGGTATTCCATCAATACCCGGAGCCTTGCTTTATGGTAATTCCTTCAGAGCAGCCTGGACTTCCTCCTTCAACACCATTGCCTCCTGATTATATGTAGTTTTATGAAATTCCTCTGTGCCACCCAATTCTTTTTGGTACAATGACTCTGTATATTTTTTCCCATCTTCTTTTAATATTTCCTAGATCATTCAACATTCTGCACATACATCCTTACGTATTGCAATTCAAGGCTTGAATTTGTTCTTTAGTTCCTTCATTTTAAGAAATGTTGAGTAAGTTTGTCCCATCTGATTTTCTGACTCTAGTTCATTTGGGAGGCTGGGCTTTATGGGAGGAATATTGCATCAGGATTGGAGAAAAACTCAACAATCTATGTTATGTAGGTGACACAAACTTGCTTGCTGAAACTGAGGACCTGAAGTACTTGCTGCAGAAAGGGAAGGACTATAGTTTTCAATATGGATTGAAGCTCTACATCAAGATAACAGAAATTCTCACCACAGGGTCAATTGGCTGTACCATGGTAGATGGAGAAGTGATTGAGGTTGTTAACAATTACAGCTTGCTCAGCTCCACAGTCAACACTCTTGGCACCAGCATTCAATTAATCAAAAGACTAATTGCACTGGAAGAATCTTCTGTCAGGGACCTCTCTAGAAGCAACAGTGTCAGTCTAGAGCCTAAGGTATGCCTAATCCAGGCCATGGTCTTCACAATTACTTGCTATGCCTCGGAGAGCTGGACAATGACTAAGGATGGCAGAAGAATTGATGCTTTTAATTTGTGGTGCTGGAGAAGAGTCTTGAGCATACCACTAACCAACAAGAAAACAAATAGGCCTGTCTTGGAGAAGGTGAAACCAAGTTTCTCCTGGAGGCTAGGATTTTGAACTTCATATGACATACTTTTGAGATGCTACCAGGAGGGACCAGTCCTCGAAGAAGGACATTATCATGCTCAGAAGGGTGTAGGGACAGAGCAGGAGAGGAAGACCCAGGATGAGATGGATTGATATAGTAACTGGGGTAATGGGAGTAGGTGCATGTCAGAGTCAGTGATACTGGCTCAGGACAGAGCAGTCTTCAGAGCTGTTGTACACAGGGTTGTTATGAGTCACTGGAGACTCAACAGCACAAAACAACAGTTCTTTGCACATTTCATGATACTACTTTACTTTGTCTTCCCAGCCTGCCCTTGAAAATCTTTTGTTCAGCTCCTTAAATTCCTTTCTTCTCTTTGCTTTGGCTTCTCAGTACTTTAGGGCAATATTCAGAGTTTCTTCTGACATCCATCTTGGTTTTCTCCTTCTCCTCTGTCTTTGCAATGACCTTTTCCATTCTTTT
>NW_006399895.1:5372122-5378356 GCF_000299155.1 Elephantulus edwardii
CATAGCACCGAGTGAGTCCTGGAATCTCTGAGGCCGACTGCAGCCGTTACCAAATGCGTCAATTTTTTTCTTCTCAGAGCACCACAGAGCGTCACCGTACTTGCCATTGCTCCTCGTTCTTCCCGTTTCTTCCCTGTTTCCGACCTTTTCCATTCTTAGTGGTTGAAATTTTTTTATATCCTTCCACAGTTCATCTGGTCTTCATTCATTAGTGTTCAAGACCCCAAATCTGTTTCTGAGATGATTTTTACATTCAGGTTGAATAGACTCAAGGTCAAATGTTGGTTCCTGTGGATTTAATTTAACCTTCTTTAGATTTAGATTGAACTTATATATGAGTAGTTAATGGTCTGTTCACAATCAGCGCGTGGTCTAGTTTTCAAGGCTGTCATTGAGCTGCTCAATACCAGTAAAAAAACAAAAATAAAAATAAAAAAGAAACCAGTTTCCACCATTCAATTCTGACTCATTCCTCTTCAGGCATGTCAGAATAGGACTGTTCTCTATAATATTTTCTTTAATTTTTACGATACTGTATTATTGTGTTTTTGATAGGACTATACACAACAAAGTAGGTTCCCATTTAGCAATTTCCACACAAATTGGTTATGTTTTTCTCAATGTGCAAAGTTTTTCTTTAATTTTATTTTAGGTATTGCAATTTCCAGAAATATGGTTTCCTTACTCACTTACTTCCCTCATTTTTGCTTTAGAGTAATTGTTGGTCATTTGATCCCAAGCAGGTAATTTTTAAAAGGAGCACATTACTCACAGATACTTAGATTCCTTAGTTTATGAGCCACTTTGTGATGTAACTAAAAAACAACTTCAGGAAGTGGTCCAGTAACTCTGCACTTTAAGAACCTGAGTTGTTCCACATTCCCCTCATTATATCAGGATTCCTCAAATGTGGTTCTGATCAGAGTGCTTGGTGTTGGTAGCCGGCATGACCTAGTTCTTTTGGTCTCAGGATACATGAGGGTAATTCATATAGACTATTAGTCTTCCACACTCTTCTCAAGTCATTGGTTTTCTTTTTTTCGCTTACGATGAGTAGAAATAAAAAGTTGTATCTTAGTCACTCATATACTTTTAAGATCCTGGATACAACTAATCAAATTGAGATGTAGACTATAATCTTTATTAACTTTATTATGCCAATTGACTGAGTTGTCTCACAAAATTGTGATCTTAGGCTTTCAAACCCAGAAAACTAAGCTTGCTAGGATTTTGGTGAGCTTAAAATCTCTGGGCAGTGCAAATAGTTAACATTGTCATCTGGTAACCTAAAGTTTAGAGATTCAAACCTACCCAGAAGTATCTCAGGAGAAAAGTCTGATGATGTACTTCTGAAAACTCAGCCATTGAAAAATCTTACATTTAGAAACATAAGGAGGACAGTAATGGATCTGAATTCTGCCTTATCCTGTGTCATCGTCACCATTTCTGACGTTTGAGCCCATTGCCACAGTCACTGTGTCAATCAACTTTGACATGGGTCTTCCTCCACTTTTGATGACTTGGGTGTTTATATTCTTGGTTTCTTATCATTTTTCTTGTTAGTACAACATTTGTTTGTCAGTTTGCTGTACTGAGGTAACTTGTAGATAGGATGCTTTGATGCTGAAGCCTGTGCCACTGGTGTGTCAAATTCCAAATGGATCACTTATGGTGGACAGGTTTTAGTGGAGCTCCCAGATTTAGATAGGCTAGGAAGCAGTATTGGCCATCCACTTCTGAAATAACAGGCGTCTGAAAACCCTATGAACAACAGAGAAACACAGATAGATATAGTATTAGGGGTAGAGCTCAGATTGGAAGTCAATTAAAATGAAGAGAAACAGCTGTAAACATCTCTTAATAGTTGAGACATTGTATGTACAAAGTATGAAGGTCGGTAAACTAGAAGTTGTGAAAAAGTAAGTGGTATGCATGAACATTGACATTCTAGGCATTAGTGAGATGAGATGGACTGGCTTTGGTCACTTTGCATCACTCGATCATGTGATATACTATGCCAGGAATGAACAACTGAGTAAGAATGGTGTTACATTCATAGTTAAAAAAACAATTTCAAGTTCTATCCTGAAGTACAATTTTATGAGTGATAGGATATTATCCATACATATACAAGGAAGAACTGTTAATACAACTACTATTCCAATATATGCACTAACGCTTAAGCCAAAGACAAGGAAATTGAGGATTTTATAAAATTTGGCAGTCTTAATTAGCCAAACATGTGATCAAATGTGCAAACAAAACAAGGGAACTCTACATGATTTAAAATTAGGAAAGATATGCATCAGAGTTGTATCCTTTTTCCTGCTTATTTAATTTATATGTTGAGCAAACTATTCGAGAAGCTGGACACTATGAAGAAGAATGTGACATGAAGATAGGAGGAGGACTCATCTGTAACTTTCATTATGCAGATAATAGAATCTTGCTTGCTACAAGTGAGGCCTTGAAGTGCTTGCTGCAGAAAACTAAGCACTGAAGCCTTTAATATGGACTGCATCTCAACGATAAGAAAACAAAAATCCTCACCACTGAACTGAAAGGCAACATCATGATAGATGGAGAAAAGACTAACCAATGTCAATAGTTTCCGCTTACTTGGAACCACAATCAATATACTTAGTACCAGCATCCAGGAGATCAGGAGACATATTGCACTGGGAAAGTCTGTAGTCAGAGACATCTACATATTATAGAGGAGTCATGATGCCAAGGGCTAAGGTATGCCTGACTCAAGCCATGGTCTTTTCAATCTGTTGCTATGCATCAGAGGGCTGGACAATGAATAAGGATGAGAAAAGGGGAGGGGGGAAAATGATGCCTTTGAATTGTGGTGCTGGAGAAGAGTGCTGAGTATCCCATGGACTACCAAAAGAACAAGCAGATTTGTCATGGAGAAGGCACAGTGAGTAGTCCTACTTTGGGCATGTTGCTAGAAGCTATTCTTTGAAGAGAAAATGTAGAGGGACAGTGAAGAAGAGGAAGACCCTCAACCAGGTGGATTGGTACAGTGATGCAGCAGCACATTTGAGTATGTCAGAGATTGTGAGGATGGCACAGGATAAGACATGGTTCATATTTGTTGTTCATAGGGTCATTATGAGTTGTACTTGACTCGGTGGCATCTAACAACAACTACCTTTCTAAGTATGATGTCCTTTTCCAAGGCCCCACTTAGCAACAGGCCAAAATATGTGAGACAGAACTTCACTTTCCTTGACTCTAAGGAGTTCTCCAGTCACACTTTCTCCAATTCATATTTGCTTGTTCTTTTTGTAGCCCAGGTAATATTCAGTATACTTCTCCAAACAGCCCAAAGGCATCAATTCTTCTTTCTCCATCACTCTAATGTTCAAAGCATTATCAACAAAGTGAAAAGACCATGGCTTGAATCAGGTGCACCTTAGTCTTTGTTGCTATTCAGCACTTTGGATAAGTCCTTGACAGCAGATTTTCTCAGTATTTGTTGTTAGCTGCCATTAAGTCAAGTATCTCACACACTTTAGGCATGTTAGGAGGGGCCAGTACTTAGAGAGGGATTTCATGCTTGGAAAAGTGGGTCAGAGAATGAGATGAAGACCCATAATGAGATGGATTGACACAGTGACTGTACAAGGGGCTCAAGAACATTAGAGATGAAGAGAAAAACACAGAAAAAGACAGGTCTCAGAGAAGTTCTGTTGTTCAGAGTCACTAGGAGTTGTAGTTGATTTGATGACATATAAGAACAACAAGGGTGAAACATTCAACTTTCATTATTTGCTGCTATTTAATTAAGTAGGTTCCCCTTGTTGTTGTTTGTTGTTATGTGCCATCGAGTCACCTGCGACTCATAGCGACCCTATGTACAACAGCCCTAAACTCCACTCTGTCCTGTGCCAATCACACTGTCTCCGACACTCCCATCCCAATTATCCCAGTCACTGAATCAATCCACCTCATAGAGGGCCTTCCTCTCCTGTGCCGTCCCTCCACCCTCCCAAGCATGATGTCCCTCTCTAAGGACCGGTCTCTCCTCACAACATGTCCAAAGTATGTTAGACGGAGCCTCAGAATCCTTGCCTCCAAAGAGCCACCCGGTTTAACCCTTTCCAGGACAAATCTGTTTGTTTTCCTAGCAGTCCATGGTATTCTCAACACTCTTCTCCAGCACCATAGCTCAAAGGCATCAATTCTCCTTCTATCCTCCTTGGTCATTGACCAACAAGTGATTGCAAAGACCAGGGCCTGTATCAGACGCACCTTAGTCTCCAGAGAGACACCACTGCTCTTCAGCACTTTGGAGAGGTCCCTAACAGCAGACTTTCCCATGGCAATGTGCCTTTTAATTTCCTGGCTGCTGGTGCCAAGACTGTTGACTATGGAGCCAAGCAAACTAAAGCTGTGTACAATCTCAATCTCTTCACCATCCATCCTGATGCTGCCAATTAGAGTAATTAATTTTATAGCATGACAAGGAAGAAGAAGGATTGCCCATCCACTTCTGAAATAATAGGCCTTTGAATACCCTATGTATAATAGAGAAATCATAAGGAACTAAAAAAAAAAGGCAGAAACAGAAATCTCTATTCTAATTCATTGCTTTAAAATAGGAGAGTTAGAGAGAAGGTGAAAACTGAGTTAACTATTTTTCCCCAACATAAATGACTTCCTTTACCAAGACAGCAGTGAATTATTAAATGACTGAATTCTTAAAAACTAATTTTTTTCACTTGAAGGATGAAGTAATTGAAAAAGTTAAAAACTTTTAAAAATTTGTTGCACATATTTGATAGAGATGAAAGTCCAAAACACTTACTGATTCCTATTGGAGAAAAAAGTCTGATACCTTGTGGGCACCTGTTTTCTTGAATATGAACCATCTCCCAATAATCTGACACTGTTTTGCTTTTCCAGCTCTTGGAATAAAGGGGATCCACCCACTGTTAGGTTTCCTAAGGCAATTGTGCCCAAATACGCCCTTGATGAGTGCACTCTTTGAGTTTATTACCAATTAGGCTTCAGACTGGAGCCTGGAGATTGGGCCCGTGCTGACTGATTTCTGCTGACTCGGTGGAAAAGGTCCTGATATTTGGGGGCCAGATTTAAAGCAAATGAAGAGGTTGGTTTAGTTTGAAATATTCAGTTCTTTCTATTCTGATCTGAAAAAAACTTCAGGATCCGTGAGAGTAGAGCCTGTTGCAGTGTGGTTTCACTTAGCCTGCTCCATTTCTCTCACACGATAGAATAACTCCAGAATAATCTGTGACAAATCGCTTACATGCAAAGAGGCTGTTGACTACCCACAAACGTCCAACTCAGTTTTCTGGATGGCAAGCACATTCATATTTAGTCCATGGCTCTCTTCACAGAGCATCAGCATGCAGGGCCTTGCCACACACATCTGAGGTCCCTGATCAGAGCAGCCACTTAAAGAATTATAAAGGTGTTGGTACAAGTAGCTTTTAGTTGGCTGCTGGCCCAAAGAAGGTTGTCCATTTGAAGCTACTCAGTGACTCAAAAGGAGAAAATTTGTTTCCGTTGCGATTACAGGCAACATATGGAAACAATTACTACAATGGAGTAATGGACCACCCAATCATCAGACTCCATAATTCTGAGACCAGAAAAACTAGATGGTGCCCCACTACCACTGCTGACACCTCTGAAAGATATCACAATAGAGAGATGTAGATAGAATGAGAGAAAAATATGAAACAAAACAAAAATCATAAACAAGACCAGATTTACTGCTCTGATAGAGACTGAGGGCACCTCAAGGGTCTTCAAGTCTGGAACAGAAAACTCTCGGGCTCAACTTTGGCCAAATAATAGTTATAACTACAAGGTGAAATATAACACCAGTGATTATTTAGAATAAAAGTAAGCATTATTAATGTAATTGCTTACTACCAATATTTTACATCATGAGTTTTATGTTTTCTTTTGTTTTAATTTTTCATTGTTACTTGCATGAAAGTTTACCAAGCAAATTAGTTTGTCATTTTACAGTTCAGACACGTTTTGTTTCACAATGTTGGTTTTGTTCCTCACAATGTAACAGCACTCTTCCCACTTCTTCCTTGTATTTATAATTTCCATTCCTCATTTCTGTCTATATTTTCTTGCTTTCCAAGCTTTATCTCTGGACAGTGTTGCTCTTTTGATCTTGTATGGTTAGTGGTTCTAAAGAATCTTCCTGATGTTATATTTCATCTTGTCTCCCTAAGTTAG
>NW_006399895.1:5379801-5382583 GCF_000299155.1 Elephantulus edwardii
TTATTAAATATTTTATTTTTTAAGTTTTAACATATTTTTAAAAAACTCCTCCTCTGTGACCCAATGATGCCTGAATGAATGGACTATGAGTCAATTCAGACAGAACAGCAATGAGTTTTTTTACTGGAGATATACCTAGTTTAAAATAACTATCCTAAATAATGAATAAGGAAAACAAAGCAAAAATTAATGCCTTTGAATTGTGGTGTTAGTGAAGAACATTAAATATACCATGGACTGCCCAAAGAACAAACAAATCTATCTTGCAAGAGGAATGATGAGACATCATCTCACATATTTTGTGCCTACTAAGAGGAAGGCTCCATTCCTGAAAACTAGAGAGTCAGCCAAAAAGAGGAAGACCCTTAATGAGATGGATTTACAAAGTGAATGCAACCTTGAGCTTGAACACAGCTGCAATCGTGAGGATGGCACAGAAGGGGCAGGGTTCCATTCTGTTTCACACAAGGAGGCAATGAGTCAAAGCTGACTAGAAGATATCTAACAAATACAAATCTCACCAGCCAAGAGGAGAGAAGGAGGGGAGGTTGTGCAGTGGAGAACACTAGCCTATGCATCAGCATCATAGGGGCTTTCCAACCATACAATACAGATTCCCAGGCTTCCACCAGAAACACCTAATCCGACCACCTGGGATCTGGATCATGGCCTTCTGGAAATCTCCTTTTGAGATTCCATCTGCCTGACTCTGATCTTTGGGCTGGTGTATGAGACCCTATGGACCTGATAACCATTCCCTGTCTATAACTTCCTGGGAATTAAATTGGTTGGGGGGACAAGGGGAACTCAGGTTACACCCAAGAAATATTTATAAGGAGAAGTTTTCCATGGAAGTTATTAATTTTATCTTTGCTAAAGTTGTTACTTCTGACCACAATTTGTGGTCAAAATAATGAAAAGAAAAACTAAATATGTTTTCTGTTTTATATATATATGTCAATGACTGTTAGTCATATAGAACAATTAAAATTTCTGTGACATTTTTACTTTAGGGGTGTATAGCTAATACATTGTCACTCCAAATTAGCGGTAGTTAGCCCACTAAACTGGAGTATGTTTTCATGGTGGGCGGGGGATGATAGAAGAATGCCTCTACTTGCGGAACTTACTTTGATTCTTTTGTATAATAAATCCCCCAAAACCAATTCAGTCCCAAATCCTGCTATATCTAACACAGATAGCTGTGTTGTCAATTACATTCCAGTCCTTTTCTTTAGACCAATGAGGAAAGCAGAACAGGGGAGGTGTGTGTGGGTTCACTCCACTGCATTAATTTGCTGGCAGAGATTTTGTTCAAATTTTTTGCTGAACCAAAATAGTTTCCAAGGTTCTCAGGGTTCAGTGAAAGTATTTGCTTGAATGAAAACTTCAATTTTTAAAAAAGTGCGTGTTTGTTTGCTTTCTGATATTTTACATACCACCTAGTACTCTAAATCAGGAAGACTCCAAAGTAATCTTGCTACAGTTTGAGACAAAGAATTGAGTCTCTGCTGCTGTTGAAAACACATGGACGTTTGCAGTAGTGTCTGATTATCCAATAAGCAAGATAAACACAGCTGTCCTTGTGCTTTATTGTTGTCATTGTTAGGTGCTGTTGAGTCAAGAACAACTCATAAGGAACCTATGAACAACAGATTTGAACCTTCTCCTATCCTGTGCTATTCTCATAATTTCTGGCTTACTCAAGCACATTGCTGCAGCCAGTCTGTTCATTTGGTTGTGGGTCTTCCTCTCTTTTGTTGTCCCTCCATTTTTTCAAGCATAATATCCCTCTCCAAAGGATAGTTTCTCCTAGCATCATAGCCAAAGTTTCATTATTTTTGCCTCCAAAGAGCACTCTGGCTATACCTTCAAAAGATTTATTCATTTGTTCCAATGGCAGTCTATGGGATATTCAGTACTATTCTCCATCCCACATTTCTACTCCATACGTGCCACATCCCAGTAATTCAAAGCTCTCTGCAGCTGTTTCTCCTCATTTTGATTGACTTCCGGTCTTGGCTCCACCTCTGATACTATCCCTATCCATGTTCCTCTAATGTTCATAGGGTTTTCATAGGCCTGCTAGTTAAGAAGTGGATGGCAAATCCTGATTCCTAGATTGCTTTAGTCTAAGAAGTCTACTGAAGCCTTTTTTATCATGGGAGACCCCTCTGGTGCTTGAAACACAGGTGGCATAGCTTTCAGGATTACAGGAAACCATAAATTACCTCAGTACAACAAAATGACAGACATGTGTTGTATTAATAAGAACAACAATAAACAAACAATGATAATAACAGCAATGAAGAGCAAGAAGAGACACACCTAGGGAGCTCTGGTAGCATAGTGACAAGAAGCTGTGCTGCAATCCTGAAGGCACACAGTTCAAATCCACCAGATGGTCCACTGGAAAAGGAGGGGCAATTTCCTCCTGTGCCGGTCAGCTCCTATTCAACGGTACACAACAACAAAAACAAAGAAATAAAAATAAACTCATAACAAAATAACAGAGTTCTAAATAAAAAAAGAATATGCATGCCTACGCTATAAAATTGCTTGTCTGTCAGATACTCCTCTAAATCTAAACATTCAGATTAAGACATACTAGGAAGAAGGAGTTAACTCCACAATAAGGGATTTATCTTTCACTGCTTCACAAATTGCTGTCTGTCAGATACTCCCCTAAATCTGAACATTCAGATTAAGACAGACTAGGAAGAAGGATTGGCCACCCACTTCTGAAATAGCAGGCCTCTGAAAATCCTATGCACAACAGAAC
>NW_006399895.1:5388673-5416132 GCF_000299155.1 Elephantulus edwardii
AGCAGGGTTTAGGGCTGTTGTACGTAGGGTCACTATGAGTCATAAACGACTCGACGGCACATAACAGCAACAACAACAAAGCTATAAAATAATTAGCAATATGCACATCATTATTCTATATAACAATATAACAAACTGACATTACAAACTAATCATCTGTAGTGAACAATGTTTCATATTTATACCATATCAAAGATTCCACTTCTCGGCATGGCTGTCATGTGCCCCTCTCTCAACTCCACAGTATCATTCCATAGGGACAGCACATCTTTTTAAATTTATAGTCTCTGAGCAAGATGGTGTACCTAGAAAGCAATGTAAGTATGTGCTTACTTGTGTTTACTTTGGAATCTATAGTGAACCATTTCACACAGATTTGATAGCGACCTTACATTCAAGTTCAATTAGAAAACTAAGAGTTGATTCATCCTTTCAGCCAACTCCTAGTTAGTGACGTCTATGCACCAGGCAGAGCTCTGGTGGAGTAGTTTGTAAAGCGCTGTGCAACCAAAAGGCTGTGCTTCTCGCACCACAGAATCTACGAGCCAGCCCCACAGGAGAAAATGGACATTCTCCTCTGATAAATACTTACAACCTTGAAAACTTGATGGCTGTTGTTAAGTGCCATTAAATGGACCAAAACTCACAGTGGCCCTGTGAACAAAATGACATGAACCTTCCCCTATCTTGTGCTATATTCATCATCTCTGATATCCTTGTTATAGTCATTATATCAGTCCATCTAGTTGAGGGTCTTCTTCTCCTTTGCTCACTCCCCCCCTCCCTTTCCAAGCATGATATACTTTTGCCAAAGACCGACCCTTCCTAACAACATGCCCAAAATAAGTGAGATGAAATTTCACCATTCTTGCCTCCAAGGAGCATCCTCTTTGCACCCTCTTCAAGATATAATTGTTTGTTACTTTCACAATCTATGGGATATTCAGTACTCTTCTCTAACACCGCAGTTCAAAACTAGCAGTTCTTCTTTTGTCATTCTTAGTCACTGTCCATCTTTCAGATGCATAGCAAGTAATTTAAAAGATTGTGGCTTGAGTTGAGTGCACTTAGTTCTTATCATTGTTTCTTATCTCTTTGGAGAGGTCCTTAACAATATATCATCCCAATGCCACATATCTTTTGATTTCTTGACTGTTGGTACCAAGAGTGTTGATTGCGGATCTAAGTGAGATGAAATTATCAACAATTTCAAAACTTTCCCCCATATATTATAATGTTGCCTCTTGACACAGTGATGAATACTTTTGTTTTCTTAATGTTGATAATTAATCCATATTAAAGTCTGTAGTCTTTGATCTTCTTCAGCAAGGGTTCCAAATCCTCTTCACAATCAGTAAGCAAGGTTGTGTCATCAGTGTTGATGAACCTTCTTCCAATTCTAATGCCACATTTTTCTTCATAAAGTCCAACCTCTTGAATTATTTGCTTAGTTTACAGATTGAATGATATGGAGAAAGAAGAATATAGCCCTAATGTACACTTTTCTTGATTTTGGAGTATGCAGTGTTCCCTTTCTCTGTTCAGACAGCAGGCCTATGTATAGGCTTTGCATGAACAAAGTTAAGTTCTGGAATTCCCATTCTTCTCAATTTTGTCAGATGCCTTTTCATAGTCAATAAAGCACAAATAGACAGCCTTCTGATATTTTCTGCTTTTGGCCAACAGCATCTGACATCAGCAATGATATCTCTGGTACTAGGCCTCTTCTAAATCCAGCCTGTATTTCTGGAAGTTCTTTGTCACTGCACTGTTCTAGCACTTGATGGACTACACAGGAATTGGACTGACTACATCTGTGAAAAGAATTATTGAAGAATATCAATATCAAAAGTCAAAATCAGACTATGGGCTGACTGTGGAACAGACTATTAATTACTCATGCGCAAGTTCAATTTTGAAGCTTTAGAAAACAGAGACAATCAAATTGCTATGTTTGGCCAGTAATTCAGTGTGAGTAGGATGGAAGAGAAAAGTGGTAATATGTAATTTGCCTGATCTGATGCTGCAGGTCTAAGTCATGAAGAGATTATTCTTAGAATTTAGATTTTTTTTTCTTCTTTTTTTCTTTCTCAAAGAATGGTGATAGGGTAATTGGATTGTCTGGAAAACAAAAGTCCAAACAAGTGATGATGGCAACCAATTGTCCGTTCAAATTCTATAAACAGTGCCTGAGAGAAGGAAGGGAAGACTGAGCATACTTGGGAGATACACTTTACAGAATTTGCTTGGACCCTATAAAATAGAGTATATATCTCACAAATTTATGAAGCTATTAACCTTTACAAGAATAGACTGTTCCAAATTTCACCCACAAAGCTGATGATGGGTCCAAACCACTGCTTTTTCTGGTTATCAGTTAAGCCCTTTAAACCTTATGCCACCACCGAGGCTCCATATGATTGGAGAAAGACGGCCAGAGCAAATACAGACATCAGGCTAGGTGGTAATAGGAAACAGAACTGACTCAAGATCTGATACCTTAACTTTTTATCCCATGCCTTTCTTCTTGCAATCTTTGTAGCTCTTGTCTACTTTTAGGCCCCATGCTTAGTCTCTTTTTATAGTTTTTTTTATAGTTTTTATAAGTTCCTTCTTTTTATAATTCATTCATTGAGAAATGAGACTTTACCACCATTCATGTGGGCTCTCAACACTATTAATTAACACACAAATCACAAGAATTTGGGCCACAGACAGAAACTGATAAGGCATGAGGTCCCTGATGCTTTTCCTTTTTCAGCTACAGAAATAAGAACACAATATGCTTACATATTGCTTCACAGTTCCCAGTTGTTTGGGTTTTTTGGTATAATGTTAGCTTTGTTTCATTTCATATCTTCTCTTAACTTAATCCTTGTAACCTCCCTTGTCTGTTGTTGTTATATGCCATTGAGTTGCTTGTGAACCTATGCTATGAAGCAACCCTATACTATAAAGTGACACTATGAACAATAGCTCTGAACTCTGTGCTATCCTAAGCCAATCTCACTGTCTTCAAAACACCTGCCCACAATATCCCAATCACTGTGTGACCCTCTCATCTAGGGTCTTCCTCTCCTGTGCTGTCCCTCCGTCATTCCAAGCATTATGTCCTTCTCCAAGGTTTCCATCCAGGCAATAAGCCCAGAGTATGTGAGGTAGAGCTTCAAACTCCTTGCTTCCACAGAGCAACTTCATTTCACTCTCTCTAGGATAGACCTGTTTGTTTTCTGGGCAATTCATCTGTTCAATACTCTACTTCAGTACCACAACTCAAAGGTATCAATTCTTCCTCTATCATGCTTATTCGTCCTCCAACTCGCTGATGAATAACAAGTAATTGAGAAGATCATAGCCTGGGTCAGGCACACCTTAATCTCTAAACTGACATCTTTGCACTTCAGCACTCTGAAAAAGTAACTGACAGCAGATTTTCTTAAACCAATTGATTTCCTGACTGCTGGTTCCAAGAATGCTGATTGTGGAACCAAGCAAGCTTAAATTGTTAAAATATCAGTCTCTTCTCCATCTATTATGGTGGTGCCAATTGACCTAGTGCCAAGAATCTTTGTTTTCTTGATGTTGAGTTTCAATCCTTATTGAAGACTGCAGTCCTTAACCTTTTTGTAGCAGATGCTTTAGGTCCTCTTCAGTTTCAGTGAGCACGCTTATGTCATCTGCATAATGCCAGTTGTTGATGAGTCTTCCTCCAATTCTGATGCCACAGTCCTCTTTGTAAAGACCAGCCTCCCAAGTGATCTGTTCCACATATAGATTGAGAAGACATGGAGACAGGATACATTCCTTTTCTATAGAAAAGGCAATTCTTACAGGTCCTGTTTTGGAGAGGAAGAAATTGAGGCTCAGTCTCATGGGCCACTCTACGGGCTGCAACATGACACTCACCCCAACAAAGCTGCTCTTGTTTCCTGTACTACCTCTGTGACTAGGGAGCAGTGGTGGCACAATAGTAAAACAGTTGGCTGTTTTCCAAAAGGTCAGCAGTTTGGGCAACCAGCCCCTCAATGAATTAAAAGACCTGGTGATTTGCTCTTAGAAAGATTATGGCCTAGATCTTGCAGGACTGTTCTTTTCTATGTTCTGTATTATGGGGTTGCTGAGTCAAAATTGACTCAATAGCACCCGGTCACCTCTGTGACTGGGGTGACTGAGGGCCTGTTACCCAGCCTCAATTCTCAACCAAGTTTCAATTTCCTCCTCTGAAAGTAGCCATAACGAAAGTGTCTGCATCCCAGAATCACTGGTGGGTGAGAGGAAAAGAATGTATGCAGTTCTTGGTAAAAGATCAGGTAAAATCCCAACAAATAGTTATTGTGATGTACTGTCAAGTCAGACCTGACTCCTTACTGACTCTCCAGCCAGTGGTCTTCAGAGGCAGTAACCACACAGGAGAAGATTGGCCATCTTTTTTCTGCTGAGCAGCTAGTGAATTCCAGCTATAAGTCTTTGGGTTGGCAGCAAATTCTTTACCACTAAGCCACCAGAGTTTAGACTCATGATAGTTAACACATCAGCTCCAAAATCCCTGCACTTATTCTCATCTACCCTAATGCCCTTTCTGTTGGAGAAGCAGCTTCCTCCCTCAACCCTCGCCAGAAAACAGTAATTTGCCTTAGGGACCACTGGATCATTTTCTGCCTGCTGTAGGCAATAAAAAAGGCAAAATGAAGTACAAATAACTTATTGAGCCTGATATTTTAACTAATATCTAACTTTTATGCCATAAGGTTACTTACAGTACAAGATAGTGACAGCGAAGACACTCATTCATAGATTTCCCATCCACGGAGGAAGCATAAGTTCGCCCAGTGAAGTAACTGCGTACTCCTATGAGAGTTCAGCTACTGGGCCAGTCAAGGTGTTTGGCCTGCAGTGCCTGGCAGTTGCAAGAAGAAACTACAGTGATCAGATGGTGCTCTTGAAAGCTTGGTTGCACTGGACACCCACATTCTGTAACTACTTTATGGTTGAAAGTTGTAAGAAAAACAAGCATCTAATTTCTACATCATCTTACTCCCACCTCATATAACTTGCACACATACTTCTTATCCATAATGGGTAGTGTGAGGACAGCAAGTGGTAGGAATGGGGGAACAAGAGGACTGGCACATGATTTGGGGCATAGTGGAGAAGGGTATCTTGAGGAAATAATTCCAAGGAAAAAGGAAGAAGACTTCCATTCTGCCTGGTTGGGTGGAATAAATGTTTAACTGAACAGGGTTCTGTCCAGCTGGGGAAAGGCCAAGACTAATTTAACCTTTGGTCAAATGGTTGGGAGTTAGCTAGTTTCCTTTTTCCTCTGACATCACTACCAGAGATTCAGACAAAAATAACATGGTCCCGATTACATGACATTACAGATTCTGAAAATACCCAAGGGAGGATAGTGTTGAAACCCTTCAGAGACAAATTAATCCGAGCAAAGCAACAGCTGTAAGATTGAGACAAACAGGAGAAAAAAACAGCATATTGGTTCCAGGCCTGTTTAAAAGTTGACTTTCGTCCAAGCAATTAAAAAAAGGGGGAGAGGGGGATCAAAACTTTAATTTGGAAGTATTTCTGTTACTTTAAGATGGTGCTTTATGACATACTCATCAGTTCTCTGTTGCTGTGGGCTGCTGTCCGGCACACTTTTGGACTTAATCCTAAATCCAAGTTTTCAACTTTATTGTTTAAAATGGAAGTAAATGCAGTGGTGAGGATGAGTTTACCTCTGCTGGATCAGAGTGTCAGCACCAGATCTTCTGTCTGGGGGGTCTGGGTGGAGGAATCCCGCCTCATCCTGGCCTGGTTGGCCCGATTTTGCAGTCAGGGGCTGGGCACCTGCCCCTTGTCTCTGGGCCGATGATGTTCAGAGTGGTTGCTGGAGTGTTTCCTGAAAGTGCAGCCTGAGCCTCTGGAGGACAATCTACAGGACTTGTATGCACCATTTACACTGCAAATCAAAATATTTCCTCTCCCTGGGACACAGCAGCCCTCTTCACGCCCGCCCTCTTTGCAATTGGGCATTGCTTGGAGACCCAATATGAACCCTCGAAGAGAAACCTCACAGCTGGCCAAACTTCACTAAAAGGAACAGACTTTTAAGATGAGGGGAAATCTGTCGTAATGGTGACAAGCATGTCTGTTTCACTCAGCTAGCTGAGTCCCAAACCTAGTTTAACCCATTGCTATGGGCATGACATTGAGCAAGTTAAACAGTAGGCCTCAATATTTGCATTTGTGAAATGGAAATGAGGACATTTAAGTAAGAGAATTTGGGGAAGGTGAAATGGCATTGTCTGCAAAGTGTTAGCAAGGGCCTGATGAGTAAGAACAAACTCGATTGGTAGCATCATGATAGATGATGAAGAGATTGAGATTGTTGACAGCTTCCGTTTGCTTGGCTCTACAATCAACACTCTTGGTACCAGCAGCCAGGAAATTAAATGAATTGCATTGGGAAAGTCTGCTGTCAGAGGCCTCTCCAAAGTACTGAAGAGTAATGATGTCAGTCTATATACTAAGGTGTGCCTGATTCAGACCATGGTCTTTGCAATTATTTGCTTTGCATCAGAAAGCTGAACAATGACTAGGGATGATAGAAGAAGAGTTGATGCCTTTGAACTGTGGTGCTGGAGAAGAGTACTGGACTGCTAGGAGAACAAACAAGTTTGTCCTGGAGAGGGTGAAGGCAGGCTGCTCCTTGGAGGCAAGAATTCTGAAACTTTATCTGACATACTTTGGACATGTTGCAAGGCAGAATAAGTCCTTGGAGAGGGACGTCATGCTTGGGAATATGGAGAGACAGCACAGGAGAGGAAGACCCTTGATAAGATGAATTGATTCAGTCACTGGGTAATGGGGACGGGTGTGTCAGAGACAATGAGATTGGCAAGGGATAGAGCAGGATTTAGGGCTGTTGTACACAGGGTTGCTGAAGATACATAACAATAACAACAATAACATTGGAGCTATTGTCTTTGTCAGAATCATGGCAGTCTTGGAGGTCTTGGCAAATTTACTCCAGAATTCAGATAGATGATGGCAGGCCCTCCACCCCTGCCCCCAGCAATCTACAGAATGGAGCCAATTCCTAACCTTTCACTTACATTAACAGACTCTGCTGGCATTGTAGGTTAGGTATTAGGCTGCTACTTGGAAGGTAGAAGTTCAAATCCACCAGCAGTATCCACCCATTCAGACTTACCACCTCAGAAACCTGATGGAGGGTTGCCAGGAGTTGGAACTCACTCAGCATTGGGTTAAGTATGGCCTGGTGGTTCTGTCTTAGTTATCAAGCTACTAGAATAACAATACCTAAAGTGGGAGACTTAACAAACAGAAATTTCTTTTTCATAGTTAAGAAAGCTAGAAGTCTGGATTCATGACACTGGCCCTAGGAGAGGTCTTTCTTTCAGTTGACTCTAGAGGGTTCTTGTCCTTTGGCTCCTATTCATCTGGCATAGACTCTCTCTTCACCACCTCTTCTTGAGCTTCCTCTCTTGTTTACATAATCTGATCCTTTATATTTCAAGAAATTGACTCAACATTCATCCTAATACAATACTAATAATAGTACTAACGCAGTCTCCTTATGAAAACCATTTCTCAAATGGGATTATAACAATAGGTATAGAGGTTAAGATTTCCTATACACATCTGAGGAGCACAGGAGACACAACTGAATTCCTAACACTCTCTAAGCATGGAAGCAAAGACTCTCCGAACAACTATGCAGTAAGAGTCTCAATGCTGAATGAGCAAGCAGAAGAAATTCCAGTTTTTCTCTTGGGGAATGAGTTCTGCTAGTGGATGAAGGCTTTTTTGGAGGACAGAAAGTCAACTCAATAAAAACAAAGAGAGATATCTCAATATAATAAGGACTGTTGACAGTTTTCGAAGCTTGGGAACCTCTGCTTCTCTGTTTATTCATTCATTCTCTTACGCACTATATATTCAACAGTGTTAAATAGACAAAGAGATCTTCATTTAATTTGTACCAGGGAGGCACTATGTGGTTCCTTCATAGAGAACAGAATTTCATAGCACAGCGATTAAGTGCTCGACTGTTTGATCCCACAGGCAAAGAGGTGTATGAGTTTGGGAAGATGACATGCTTGGAAACCTTGCAGGGCCATTTCATTGTTTCCTGTAGGGTCTTTATGAGTCAGAACTGACGTGAACAACAACGGGCTGTTCAGAGTTTGCGGCCTAGTGGTAAGACACTGTGCTGCAAGGCCAAACGCGTGGATTCACCAGCTGCCCTGCAGGAGAAGGATGGGCAGTCAGTCCCCTCCTGTGCTATTTACTGCCTCTGAAAACCTGCTGGAGGGTCAGCTATTTAGTTAGTTCAGTCACATAACAAGAAGCCCAGTAGAGGAGAGACACACTTAAAATACAATCACACAAATATAGCTTTGACTTTTAAATTATGTAACTTTTCTGGACCATGTAGAAAATATAAACTGTCCTTTTAAAAAAGGGTGCTATGATAAAAGAAATAATGGGGATTCAGGTTGGGGTTTTGGGAGGATCTTTGAGGAACCAACAGACATGATCCTAGGCAGTTAGAGATCTGAGTTTGTGCCTCACTCACAGTGCCTCTTGAACAAGTCTACTGTCCTATCCATATAGCCCAGGTCCTCCCAAACTTTGATTATATAACTATTTATTTCTGCCACAACATCCTCAAAGCCCAGTTCCATCCTGGGAACAAGTATTAAGCCAGTACAAATCCTTCACCCTCTACACATGGAAAATCAGGCCAGGGCGTGGTTAGAGTTGTTGCTTTTCCATAGTGACACAGCAAGTTGAGGCTGGAACTCCTGAGTTCAGGCCAGTGATGCTGCCCTTTGCCCTGTGACTCCACGCTCAAAATTTGACTTTCTAACATCTGACTTCTTGAAGATATCATGATGGAAGGCAAATGCCCTCTAGAGAAATCTATATCAGGGAAGCCCTCTGTCAGAAGAAAATTTAGACCCTTCAATTATAGTGACTCTGTGAACTCTCTAGGATCCCTCCATTAAAAGGAATAAAAATAAGATAAAAGGAGTCCTTGTATACTAGTTACAATACTTCTAGAACTATGATCATTGTGGCTTAGTTTGTTGTTATTAGATGTCACTGAGTTAGTTCCAAATAAAACCAATTCTATCTAGTACAACCAGATGAAACACTGCATTAGCTAGACCATCCCCACAATAATTGCCATGTTTGAGTTCATGCTTGAAGCCATGGTGTTGATCCATCTCACTTCAGATCTTCCTCTTTCTGGCTGACTCTCTATTTCATCAACCCTGATTTCCTTCTCCAGGTTCTAGTCCTTCCTGCTATCAGGTCCAAAGTACAAGAGAAGAAAATTCAACATACTTATTTCTAATAAGCAATTTGACTATATATTTCATCCAAGACTGATTTGTTCATTTTTCTTGTAGCCTATGGTGTATTTAAGATTCTTTGTCAATACCATAATTCAAAGGCATCAATTCTTTTTCTGTCTTCTTTTTCTTATTCATTGTTCAGCTTTCACATATATTTAAGGCAGTTAAAAATATTATGGTTTGGGTCAGGTGCACTTTTGTTCTCAAAGTGGTCATTTTCTTTTTACCGCTTTAAAGAAGCCCTTTGCAGCAAATCTTCCCAAATCAGTAAATCATTTGATCTCTTGACTGCTGCTTCCATGCATATTTATGGTGGATCCAAGTAAAAGGAAATCCTTAACAACTTCAACATTTTTTCCCATCATGATACTTGCTTATTGGTCCAGCTGTGAAAGTTTTTATTTTCTTGATAATGAGATGTAATTTTTGTGGAAGGTAATAAAATAGTCTTTGAGCTTCACCATGAAATGCTTCAGATATTTTTCATATTCAGCAAGCAAGGTTGTGTCGTCTGCATATCACAGGTTATAAATAAGTCTTGCTAGTGCCACACTGTTTCCATATAGTTCACTTTACTGGATAGATTATTTGCTTAGCATACAGATTGAATAAGTATTGTGATTTGATAGAACCTTGATAACTATTGTTCCGTTCAAATTACTATCTCTTGGTCTATTTATACGTTTAACACTGAACACAACTGAGCACTTTAGAATTCTCATTATTCACATTGTTACCTGTAATTTTTTTATAACACAAATGTTCAAATGTCTTTTAGTAATCAATAAGACTTAGGTAAACACATTTATGGTATTGTTTGTTTTCAGCCAAGATTCATTGGACACAAGTAATTATATCATTTGTTTCATGGTCTCTTTTGAATTCAGCTTGAACTTCTGTCAGTTTCTTGCTAATGGGTTGCTGTCATTGCTGAGTACCATCAAATTGAACCAACTATTAGCTGACCCTTTAGTTGGTTTTCAGAAGTAGTAAATCACAGAGGAGGAGACAGGCCATCTTTCTCCCATGGAGCAGCTGATGGATTTGAATCATATATCTTTTAGTCTGAGCTGTGGTGTTGGAGAAGAGTATTGAATATAGCATGAACTGCTAAGAGAACAAACAGGTTTGTCCTAGAGAGGGTGAAACCAGGCTGCTCCTTGGAGGCAAGGATTCTGAAGCTTTATCTGACATACTTTGGGCATGTTGCAAGGAGTGACCAGTCCTTGGAGAGGGACATCACGATTGGGAAGGTGGAGAGACAGAGCAGGAGAGGAAGACCCTCAATGAGATGGATTGATTCAGTGACTGGCGTAGTGGGGTAGGTATATCAGATATAATAAAGTTGCCATAGGATAGAGCAGGGTTTAGGGCTGTTGTACATAGCATTGCTATGAGTCACAAGCAACTCGATGGCACAGATTACTTTTAGTTATCTTCATTAAAATTTTACTTGTAAATTATATTATTATTGTTTGAGAATTCCTGCATTGGATCATCTTTCTTTGAAATGATGATAAATGTGGTTCTTTTTCAGTTGGTTGGCCAAGTGACTGTCTTCCAAATTACTTGATGAGTGCATGTTTCAAAGTTGTATCTGTTATAACAACTCAATTGCTATTCTGTTGATTCTTAGGGTCTTATTTTTTGCCAATGCCTTCCGTGTACCTAGGACTTTCCCCTTCAATATCATTAGCTCTTGATGATCAGCTACATCTGGAAACGACTGTATGTCAACAAATTCTTTTTTGGTACTATGTGTATTCTTCCATCATCTTTTGATCCTTCCTGAATCACCCAATGAATTGACCATAGAGTCCTTCAACATTAAATCTAAATTTTTCTTTAGTTCTTTCAGCTTGAGAAATGTCGAGAGGGTCTCTGTTAGTGTTCTAACCCCAGGTTTTTATACATTTTCTTTATCTTTTTTGAGCGAACCATCCTTTAAAATCCTTTGTTTAGATATTTTCCATCATTATTTCTTCTACTTACCTTTCTGAAAAAGCAATGTTCAGAATCTTTTCTGACATCCACTCTGATATCTCCTTTCTGTATTTTTAAAGACCTTTTGCTTTCTTCCTGTATGCTATCAGTGATGCCATTCCACAAGTTGTCTGATATTTTGGTTTTAGTGTTCAATGTTTTGTGTCTACTCTTGAGATGATCTCTACATTCAGGTAGGATACACTCTATGTTGTACTTTGACTCATGAGAACTTATTTCATTTTTTTCCGCTTCACCTTGAACTTGCATGAGTAATTGATGATATTGCACTTCTTCATCACCTCTTTCATCTGAGGCAATCAATTTGATTCTTGTGTAGTCCATCTGGAGAAGTCCACTAGAAAATTTGCTATTTATGTTGGGGGGGGGGAACAGAAAGAATTCTTTCATGCAATCTCTAAAATTATTTCTATGACCAAGGTCATATTTCCCAGCTAATGATCTTTCTTCTTTGTTTCTGACATTTGAATCCCAATCAAGATGAATGATAAATGAATCTTGATTGCTTGTTTGATCAATTTCAGACTGCAGAAATTGTTTTCAGTTTCTCAGTTTAAGTATTTGTCTTCCTACCCCAGGGAGATTATGTATTTCTGAATACTCTTGTCTGTATATCATTTGCAAACACATCTCATAACTAGTAGGACGTCAAGCCAGATCTTTTGACTTTAAGCCCAGTGATTTCCCTCTACGGTATAAGACGTTTGTAACAATTCTGTCTGGGTTGCATGGAGTCAGCAGAAATGGCCAAAGTTTCAAATAATGATTTCCCATGAGTAGCAGATGGTCACTAATTTATTCAACAAACATGTGCTGAATGCCAACAAGTCAGGCCTCGTGGATTTCTGGGTGAGCAAGACACATTCAAGTTCCAACCTCTTGGATCTAATCATATTCTAGGAAGTTTATTCAATAAACTACCCAGATACTGATGGATTTCACCAGTGTTGAATATTATGGGGAAGAAGTACTGGATGAATTTGCACAGGGATACCTGAGTGAGAGAAAAGGAGGGTGCAATCAAACTCAAGATCTACCATTTCAAGATATGTCACCTGAATCTCAAAGAACAGTGTCACCATCTGCCCTGTGTCAGGGCGATAATTCACGTCATCCTTGACACACTCTGTCAGACATTACTATTTACTAATAAGTACTAATTACATCACCAAATCTTCTTGATTTAACTCTAAAGGACCTTCCTGACTTTAACACTTCTCTCCATTTTCACCTGAAATTATCCAAAAGTGTTTGGAACAATATGTCAACAGAGAACTGCCAGATGTACAGACTGGATTTAGAAGAGGTCGTGGTACTAGGGATATTAGATAGATGTTAGATGTTAACTAATGTTAGATGGATCTTGGCAGAAAGCAAAGAATACCAGAAGAATGTCTATCTGTGCTTCATTGACTATGCAAAGGCTTTTGACTGTGTGGATCACAACAAGCTGTGGCTGACTCTGAGAAAAATTGGAACATTTGATTGTGCTATCACGAAACCTATTCTTGGACCAAGAGGCAGTCGTCAGAACAGAGAAAAGAGACACTACGTGGTTCAAAATCAAGAAGGGGTTCGTCAGGGATGTATTCTGTCTCCATACCTTTTCAATCTGTATGCAGAACAGATCATCCGAGACGCTGAGCTATATGAAGAGGAATGTGGCATCAGGATTGGTGGAAGAATCACCAACAGCCTGTGTTATGCAGATGACACAACCCTGCTTGCTGAAACTGAGGAGGACCTGAGGCGCTTGCTGCAGAAGATCAAGGACTACAGCCTTCTATATGGACTGAAGCTAAACATCAAGAAAACAAAGATTCTCACCACTGGGTCAATTGGCAGCATCAATATGGATGGTGAAGAGATTGAGATAGTTAACAGTTTTAGTTTACTTGGCTCCACAATCAACACTCTTGGTAACAGCAGCCAGGAAATCAAGAGTAGAATTGCACTGGGAAAGTCAGCTGTGAGGGACCTCTAAAGAGTACTGAAGAGCAACGACATCAGGCTGGAGACTAAGGAGTGCCTGATCCAGGCTATAGTCTTCACAATTACTTGCTATGCATCAGAGAGTTGGACAGTGAATAGGGTTGATAGAAAGATAATTGATGCCTTTGAGCTGTGGTGCTGGAGAAGAGTGTTAAATATACCATGGACTGCTAGAAGAACAAACAGGTTTGTCCTGGAGAAGGTGATGTCAGAATGCTCCTTGGAGTCAAAAGCTTCATCTAACATACTTTTGGCGTGTTGCAAGGAGGGACTGGTCCTTGGAGAGGGACATCATGTTTGGCAGAGTGGAGAGGTGGCGAAGGAGAGGAAGACCTTCAATGAGATGGATCAATTCTGTGACTGGAGCAGTGGGAATAAGTGTGTCTGAGGTGGCTAGGTTGGCACAGGATAGAATGGCATTTAGAGCTCTTGTACATAGGATCACTATGAGTCTCAAGCGACTCGATGGCACATAACAACAACAACAACTCCCTTTTCACCATCCTTGCTCTAAGCTGCTATTATTTCTTGCTTGGACCATTGCAATGCCCCCAACAAATCTACTCCCACCTGCTTTGGACACTGTGTGACTCATTTTCCACATTTTGAAAGAAAATCTTATTGTACCATTCTTTCATCTTTCACTCCCTACCCTTTAACCTTCAAGACCTTCACCCCAGCTCCCCATTTAAACACCTTTTGCTCTTACAGTCAAGGGCACATCCTACAAAGTATGGAATATGCTATTCTTTCCTCTCCTAGACTTCTGTGAAACATAACCTTCATCTGCTCCACACTGGCCAGCTCTTCTTCAGGCCCTAATATACACTCTGCTTCCTTCTGAGGAAGACCTTTCCATAAGTAATGCTTTATCTGGAATGTTGCTATCTTTCACAGAACAAAACAAGATTCCATGGCCTCCCTAATTAGGTTCAATTCACCAGTAATGGTTCTTTTCAGCCAGTGTGCCTTACATTCTTAGATCATATTACAGTTATACTTTTATGCTTTCCAGCTTGATGATTTTATTTTCTGATGTCCCTGAAAGTATCTCTTGCAGTTTTATTTCCCATATTTATCTCTGTGTCTACTACAGAATGTAGAAAGAGAGACGGAAAGAAAGAAAGATAAGGAGAAACTGAAGGAGGAAGAAAGGATTTTCCTCTTCAGGAAGTTCAGCTAGATGCAGAATCTACCATGGAAGGAACATGCCTGTGGCAGGAGAAATGGAAAGAAATGCTTTTCCTCTTTCCAGGGAGAAACTGAGAGCTTCAGAGAGAAACTCTTGGAGGGTAATACCCTCTATGTTAGGGAGTTCTCATGGTCTAGTAGCTAAAGAGTAGGACCGCCAATCCAAAGGCAGGTGGTTTGAACCCACCAGCTGCTCCTCAGAAGAAAGGTAGGCACTCTTTTCCTGTGTGACTTAAAACCTCTGAAAACCCACTAGAGAATTGGTTATGAGTCAGCTCCAACTCAACAGCAATAAATTATTGTTGTCACCCTTTATGCTGAAAGATGCAGCCTCAGCTAATGCAGGCACATGTGTTCTGTGTGATGAATGCAGTCCAGAAAGAAGGGAAATACACATATGCAGGAAGAAGGTCAGAGTTATTATTTCACAAAGAGAGCTTTGCAAATATGGGGGGAAGGTTTTCTTCACTATTATTTGGTGTCTGGGGGTGGTGGTGCAATTACTTTCTACAGTGCTGGGTGCTATTGCTCTTCAGGGAAATCCAAAACAGTAGTGGGCATCTCAAAGCAGAGCTGAACCTCAGATCCAGGAATCTGAGGATGGGAACATCTCAGAACAAGGGCACTGTGTTCTGAGGGACAGGACTAAGTGTTCTGAGGAACGAGGGCCAGATGTGGGGATTAAGAGGAGCCTGAAAGAGGGCACAAGAGGTGGGGAGATACTGAGGATTGGAGGAGGGCACCATCCATCCAAAGACCCAATGGTGAGGCTCTTATTTCAGTCCATAGGGGAGGTCAGGTTGATAATGTCAGAATGCCTGACTCTCATACTCTGAGGTACCATCTCCCACAAATATGTTCCCTTGAACTTCCAGGAAGGCAAATGCTTAAAATTCATTTTTAGTTATCACATAGGATGTTAGAGGAAAAAGGACATACTGATGTCAGTGGCAAGGAGAGGAGGGAGCTTCTGGGAGATCCCAAGGACCCCTGTGTTCCTGAAATAATTGATTTTTCAATATCTCGTGATTACTAAAGGGAACATTACAGACCAGCAAAGGATCCATGAAGGTCCATAGACAGCATGCAATGTGTTGTTTCTGATTGTCCCTTTAGTTGGAAGGTTCCAGATGTTAACCTCTGAGCCACAGCTAGGAGTTACTCTGATGTATAGGTTACAAATGCAAAAGACTTGTGGGAGAAAATAAGAGAGAGAGTGTTCTCAGAATAGAATGGAGGCAGGTAATTTATATAGAGCTGAGTGGGACAGCAGCGACGTAGGGCTGATGTGTGCCAAGGTGGATCACACTGAACCTAGTAGGCCAGGCCCATTGTTGGACTCAATTCTGAAGACAATGAGAAACCATATGAAGGCTCGAGGCAGTGAGCTGTGTTTTAAATTTAGAGAAATTCCCCTGGCTACTGGGTGGCATATTATGCAGAAGGAAGAGGAGTTACATCAGAAAGTTACTGCTGGGCTCCAGATGAGAGGACTACTCCCCTCTGTGATACCTCCTATTATGAGGGGACATCTCCCACAAGTTCCCAGGCTGCACTGGGTGGCTTCAGAGGGCATGGAAAGAAGGAGCTTCTTGACTTGAAGTCTCCACACTTGTGGTGGAAAGTGAGGAGCAGGTGGCCACAGAGTTGACTCCAAGCCTTGTCATGTCAACAAGTTGAATTGGGATGACACCCTTAGCCTGAGCTGTGGGCCACTGGAGAAAAATTTCCAGGGAAGCTCCTGGGCCATACATTCTCAGCCATCTTTATGACCATTTTCTCGAGAGAATTCTACGAGCAGTTTCTTTATGGCAGCCATTCCTGTTGTTACCGGTGATGTCCTTCCTCTGCACAGGTCTATGGGGAAGTGGGTGCCTGTGGGATATTTGGTTTGCTCCTTTTCTTTTGAAGACGACTGGTTCTCATTTCCTCCTCCACACGGTCTCTGAAGTAGTGTGTTTGGGAATGTTACATAACGATCCTTCTTCATCTCTCTCATATTTATCTTTGCCTGTGGATCTCCCTCCTCAATAAGATGGGTCACTACATGGGTTTCAAACTAACAAGTTTGCCAAGCATCCGACTTGGAGAAGGTCAGGGCTCAGCTTAGTTCTCTAGAATTCTCAAAGAACTCTGGGATAAAACAGTTCTCCCAACTTTAACGGTCCCCTCTTGGTAATTTCCCTGTGGCCCGAGATACAAGTCAAAGAGGTCTAGTTAGTATAGCAAAGACTAGGATATATAAAAAAGAGAAGGAAGATGATCTAAAAACATTATATAAAACTTTTAAAATAATGCCAAATAAATGCCAGTAGACTTTGTTATAACTCTTTTTTTCCTCAGAGTCAAAGCAGTTTTATATTTTCTATTTTAAGATTTTTTTTCCCCCTCCTAAATGCAGGTTCTGCTTTCTCTCTTAGGCCTCCCTATTCTGGTTTAGCAGCTTAATCTGTGTCCTTTCTTTATCTTTCTTTTGACACCCTCTCTCTGTATCTGCAGTCAAGGTTTCTGGATTCAGTGCTCAGTTATTCAGCTGCTGACACATACTCCTCCCACCTCCATCCCTACCCCATTCCTGCCTCTGAATCCTTCTCTCCTGCTTCTTTCTCTCCTTGTCACCATTTGTTCTCTATCACCCTGTTTCTGGCTGGCTGATGTTGGAAACATTTCAGGAATTTTTAATTGAAAATACCATGAGAACTGTTATCACCTCAGTTTCACCAGGGAGAGAACCCCTTGTCTCAGAGATGGTGATGGGTGCCTCCTGGGGCGGGTGGACTTTAATATCTCACCTAGGTTAACTGGGGCAGCTGGACTCGGCTAACCTAGGCCCCAGGGTGGAATGTGAGAAGTGAAGTCTGACCTGACAGGAAAGAGGGTGTGTTGAATAACCCTAGATTCCTAGTAAGTCTGAGGAGGTGGGAGAAAAGTATGGGATGAAGAATTCTGAAAGGAACAAAACCTGCAAGAAATCCTACAACTTCTCTCTCTCTAGTTGGCCACCATGAAAATGAGCGTGAGGGAAGCTGGCAGTGCCACCTAAAACTAAGAGCATATCTGGGAGCCCTTTCTGAAGCTCTGAGCATCCTCAGAGAGGATTAGATGAGCTCAGTTCCCTTGATCCCCTCCCCTGTGAGATCACCAGCTTTCCCCACAGGCCCTCTCCCAGGTCCCAGATCCACTTTCACATCTGCTGGGGGCTTGAAAACAGGGAGGTTATGGAAGAGGCTAGAGTGTTAGAGCAGCAGGGACTCACCCAGCTCTGTCCTACCAGAATCAAAGGGCAATATTGTCAAACAGTTATCAAGTAACAGTAGAATCAAGGAACTAGTGGGACAACCGTTTAGAGGTTCTGCTGCTAAATGAAAGGTTGGTGCTTCAAGCCCAGTTAGCTGCTCTGTGAGAAAATGACATGGAGATCTACTATTCCTGTAAGGACTATCACCATCAACCACTCTTAGGGACTAATCTGGTGGCCTATGCAAAGGCATAAGGCTATGTGGATCGCAACAAATTGTGGCTAACATTGAGAAGAATGGGAATCCCAGAACACTTGACTGGGCTCATACAAAACCTATACCTAGACCAGGAGACTCTCATATGAACAGAGCAAGGGATAGTTCCAAATCAAGAAAGGAGTGTATCAGGGATGTATATTTTTTTCATATATTTTCAATCCATACTCTGGTTTAGACCATCCAGGAGGCTGGACTTTATGAGGAGAACTGTGGTATGAAGATTGGAGGAAGACTCATCAACAATCTGCGTTATGGAGATGACACAATCTTGCTCACTGAAACTGAGGAAGATCTGAAGTGTTTGTTACAAAAGGTAGAGGACTGTAGTCTTCACTTGGATTGCATCAAGAAAAAAAAAGATTCTCACCTCTGGGCCAACT
Source organism: Elephantulus edwardii (assembly GCF_000299155.1). Classification (NCBI taxonomy): domain Eukaryota; kingdom Metazoa; phylum Chordata; class Mammalia; order Macroscelidea; family Macroscelididae; genus Elephantulus; species Elephantulus edwardii. The sequence continues at coordinate 5,407,145 of NW_006399895.1, forward strand.
GGGAACTGCTCCACAGATTTTCAGAGGCAGTTAATCCCAAGAGCAGCTGGTGGATTCAAACCTCATATCTTTGTGATTGCAACACAGCTTCTTACCATGGTGCCAAGGATAAAAGAAGGAATCCTTTCTGTTTTCCCAGCACCCTCCTTTCCCAGTTCTTCAGTTGGTATTAGGTGCCATCACATAAATTTTCCACTCCTGGCCACCTCAAATGGGAGTTGTGATTGTTATTTGCTGTGGAGTAGGAACTGATCCATTGCTGACCTTCAGGGGTTTTCAGAAGAAGTAAATCACACAGGAGGAGATTGCCCATCCTTCTCCCATAGAGCAGCTGATGGATTTGAATTATATACCTTTGGGATTATAGCATAGCTTCTTACCACCCTCAGGGGAAGAATAATTTATCTGTCAGGTTTTTGTATTGGGGAAGTATTGTGTCTGTGTGGGTTTTTTTAAATTTTGCTTCCTCTAAATAGCTTAGATATGTGTATGTTTGCTTGTCTATTGTCTGTATATGGGTACAGTGCTTGACTGTCATATGTTTTACCAAAGTAGAGCTCCCAGATTAAGACAGACTAAGAAGAAATATTGGTCACGTACTTCTGAAATAACAGGCCCTGGAAAATCCCAAGAATAACAGAGCATACTTAGACTATTTTTTATATATATATATATATATATATATATATTGCACTGGGTGCAGAGCCCTCATATTGGAAGACACTAAAAATTGAGGAGAAACAGTTGCAAAATCCACTAATAATCCACTAATATTGGAACGTGGAATGTATGAAGCATGAATGTAAAAAATTGGACATTATAAAAAACGAAATGGAATGCATAAAGACACAGGACGTGGGAATCCTGAAATTCTCTCTGGCCTCCTGGAAAACCTTTTGAAAAAGAGAGGTGGTGGGCAGGGAGAGATGGAAGGAGAAAGAAAGTTGAGGAGGGAAAAAGAGATGGGGGGAGAGAGAGAGAGAGAAAGGCTGCCGGGTGAGGGGCGAGGGGCAAGGGGTGAGGGGCGAGGGGCAAGGGGTGAGGGGCGAGGGGTGAGAAGAGAGGAGAGAACTGGGTATATGAGAGGATGAGAGAGAAAAGATAAGGATGTGAAAGACAAGAAATATATTAACCAAATAGATTATGTTACTGACTCTCTTTTCCCTTAAGAATAGTCTCAAAATTAGAGAGATAGAAGTTATTTCTGATCATGTTCCATCATATGTCAAAGCTGAATAACAAGCTTTTGTTAGATGTTCTCATCTGATAATATTCTAAAATGAGACAAAAGCAAAGACAGTTACAACTCAAACAGGCACAGAGGCTGAAAGGGTAATGGAGAGAGGATATTAGGAAAAGGCAAACATCTGGGAAGGGAAATGGCAGGACTCAGGGGGTGTTGGTGAAGACACCAGCCGCATGTGACTGGAAAGGGTTAATGTTCCCCCGCCCCCGCAGGGCTGGGGCAGCCCAGGGACAGCCCAGGCCTCTCTTCCCTCCCCTCTAGGCTCTTCCCCAGCCCTGAGTGTGAGTAACACTGCTAACACATGGTGTTTTCTTTTTCCTGAAATAAAATATCATCACCTGATCTTAGCTAAGTAACTGTGAACTTGTAAAAGTCTGTTTGTTGTTCCCCAGAGACCCATTCAAGTGGTTTTTCAGATGAATTTGTTCATACAAACACTTTGCAATGTTCCTCTAATTGTTGCTCACAGCCCTATTATGAGGGATAATTATTCCAACGCCCTTATTCAACCAAGTTGCAGGTGAGTAAACTGAGGATCATAAAGGCATGAAGTGAGAGGCAGGAACCACCCCTGGTCCATCCTCCCAACCCAAGGACACCCCAGAGCATTTTAGCATTTTCCTGACCTAAAACACTAGAAGTTATCCCAGATAGTATGCTTCCAGCCCAACCCAGACCATCAGAACCCTTGTCTGTTTGGTTTGAACAGGAAATACATCCTGTAGATAACCACTGAGTAAATGTCTCCAGCTTGCCAGAGGCGTCAGTGAAGCTAGTGCATTTCAGTCTTAGAAAACTACAAATTGAAAGCAATGAAGACAGACGATCCAGAGTCTTTAAAGGTATTAGAGTCTTAAAAGGAAAATTTCTGTCGAAAATATATTTGAAAATGTGTTTTTACCCTTCTAACTAACCTAACCTTGAGGAAAATGGGAATCCCAGAACATTTGATTGTGCTTATGTGAAACCTATACTTGGACCAGGAGGCAGTCATTAAAACAGAATAAAGAAATACTACATAGTTCAAAATTGGGAAGAGTGTATGCCAGGGATGTGTCCTATCTCCACACCTTTTCAATCTATATGCAGAACAGATCATCTGGGAGGAAGGCTAGGCTCTATGAGGAAGAAGGTGGCTTTAGAACTGGAGGAAGACTCATCAGCAACCTGCATTATGTAGATGACACAACCCTGCTTGCTGAAACTGAGGAGGACCTGAAGCACTTGCTGCAGAAGGTCAAGGACTGCAGCCTTCAATATGGATTGAAGCTCAACATTAAGAAAACAAAGATTCTCACCACTGGTCAATTGGCAGCATCATTATGGATGGTGAAGAGATTGAGATTGTTAACATCTTCAATTTGCTTGGCTCCACAATCAACTCTATTGGTTACCAGCGTCCAGGAAATTAAAAGATGAATTGCATTGGGAATATCTGCTGGCACGGACCTCTCCAGAGCAACAGTTTCAGTCTGGAGACTAAGGTGTGCCTAATTCAGACCATAGTTTTTGCAATTACTTGTGATGTATCAGAAAGCTGGACAATGACTAGGAATGATAAAAAGAGAATCAATGCCTTTGAGCTGTGGTGCTGGAGAAGAGTGTTGAATATAATAACATGGACTGCCAGGAGAACAAACAGGCTCATCCAAGAGAGGGTGAAACCAGGCTCCTCCTTAGAGGCTAGGATTTTGAAGTTCTGTCTCACATATTTTGGGCACGTGGACAGGAGAGATTGTTCCTTGGAGAAGGACATCATGCTTTGTAGTGTGGAGGGACAGCACGGAAGAGGAAGACCCCGCATGAGATGATAGAGTAACTGGGGCAATGGGTGTTGGTGTATCATAATTAGTGAGACTGGCTTAGGACAGGGCAGGGTTCAGAGCTGTTGTACATAGGATCTATTGTGCATAGGATTTCTATGCATCACAGGCAACTCAATGGCACATAACAACAACTAACCAGAGAGTTCTGGTGACCTAAAATCTGTAAAAATCTGTACTGCAATCCCAAAGGCATGCAGTTTGAATCCACCAGCTGCTGCCCAGGAGGATGGGGAATCTCCTCCCGTGTGATTAAACAATCTTTGAAAACCTGCTGGAGGGTCAGCTATGAGTTGGTTCACACACCACCAACTAACCAAAGTATACATAGCTCAAGACCCTTCTTTGTCTCACCTTTGAGGCTAAATCCTGTGCAAATATATTGCTGTAATTAGAGCTACTATGGAGTTGACCTCTACTCCTGGCTATACCCTACATAGCAAAACACATAGCAAAACACATAGCAAAAATACTCCGCAATCCAGCACTATTAACATGAATGTGGATGGGACCATTGTGATCCATGGAGTTTTCATTGGCTCATTCAATAGATTGCCACATCTTTCTTGATGTCCTTTCTCAGCCAGGATGCTTCTCTGACACCCGTTCAGCATTATAGCAGCACAAATGCCTCCACTAGCAGATGTGTGGTGGTTGTGAGTGATGAAGGTGCATTGGGTAAGTACAGAGTATGAGTCTTCTGTATGGAAGGTGAGACTTCTACCACTGAGTGAGTCACCACTGCCCATCGAGTATATAGGGATGTGAATGTTAAGCAAGTAACTCGTGCTGTGTGCAAAGCACTGTTCTTGGTGCTGTGTTTATGCATTGTAAATTCACAGAACTAAATGAGACCGTTAGGAAGGATGCGAACCAGTGGCTAGGTTGGATACGAATGAGGCAGTAGATGGACTCATCCTATCCATCTCTTAGTGGTTGAGCAGGAGCTCCGCTGTAGAGTGTGCCTCTAAGTCCTGTGTCAGCAGTGTAAGGGATCAAGGACTGTCATCTATCTCACAGCCATAAGTTGATTCTGATTCCTAGATATCCACCATCAGTTTTCTGAGGCCAGAGATCTTTATGTGGAGATTGCCCATCTTTTCCCATGGAGTGAGTAGTGAATTCTGTTTATCTATCCAGTTTGCAGTCCCACATATAACACAATATACCACCAAAGTTGTAAAGTTGTTACTGGTGGTGCACATAAAGAAAAATTTTCCACAGATTTAGGACTAGACAGAGGCAAGTCAGGGTCACTTCCCTTCCTCACCTCCAGCTGTCACACTCCATCTTCCCTTTCTCAATTTCTGCTCTGTGCTACACTGTGGCCCTTTTCCTCTTGGGCACAAACATTTGACTATGCTAACTTGCAAACTGAGGAGGACCTGAAATGCTTGCTGCAGAGGGTCAAGGACTGCAGCCTTCAGTATGGATTGAGGCTCAATGTCAAGAAGACAAAGATTCTCACCTCTAGACCAATTGGCAGCATCAGGATGGATGGTGAAGAGATTGAGATTATTAACTTTAGTCTGCTTGGATCCACGGTCAACACTCTTGGCACCAGCAGCCAGTAAATTAAAAAAATGTATTGCGATGGGAAAGTGTGCTGTTAGGGACCTCTCCAGGGTACTGAAAAGCAATTGTGTCACTCTGGAGACTAAGGTGTGTCTAATACAGGCTATGGTCTTTGCAATCACTTGTTGTGCATCAGAGAGTTGAACAATGACTAGGAAGGATAGAAGGAGAATTGATGCCTTTGAGCTGTGGTGCTGGAGAAGAGTATTGAATGTACCATGGACTGCCAAGAAAACAAACAGAATCTTCCTGGATAGGGTTAAACCAGGCTGCTCCTTGGAGGCAAGGATTCTGGGGCTTCGTCTGCATACTTTGGACATGTTGCAAGGAGGGACAGGTCATGCTCGGGAGGGTGGAGGGACAGCGCAAGAGGGGAAGATCCTCTATGAGGTGGATTGAATCAGTGACTCAGGTAATCGGGATGGGTGTGTCAGAGGCAGTGCGATTGGCACAGGGCAGAGCAGGGTTTAGGGCTGTTGTATATATGGTCAATATGAGTTGCAAGCGACTTGACGGCACATAACAATAACTTGCAACCATACATTAGAGCAGAGATGAAGAGCAAAACTACCTTTGTTAAGAAAGGAAAACACCTCTCAAACTAATTGTCATAGAATAAGTACCAACTCGAGGCCACCTCTTATTTTTCAGAACAGAACTCTTTTCAATGGCTGTGAACTTTTCGAAGTAGATCACAAGGATTTCTCTTCTCAGGAACTCTGGGTAGATGTGAACCACCAACTTTTCACTAGGAACCCCTTGTTAAGGGCACAGTGGGATGGGAATGATGCTCATCTGTTCTGAGGGGAAGAGTTGTTTCCAGCCAACGGTGGAAGTAATTGGTATCAGTGAGGAAAGGCCATGCTGGTCTGGGTGTCCACACTGGTGAAATATAAGACTCTATTCCTAGGACTGTAACTTAGGCCCTTTATGCCCTAAATTCTTAGATTCTATCTGGACTCTGGCAGGAAAAAACAGTAATGTTGGAACTTTTCCTTAAAAGGCTGTAGAGTCAATTTCAACTCATTCCTATAGGAAAGAACAGACTTGACACATACAGTTTCTGAGACTGTAAAGCTTTACTGAAGACGACGACCACATCTTTCTCCCTTAGAGCAGCTGGTGGGTTCAAACCCACCGACCTCATGGTTAGTAGTTCAATGCTTAATCCACGGTGCCAGCACGCATTTGCCTGGATTTGGAAGAGTGAAAAAATACTTCAAATTCTGCCTAAGGAAAATGTTTTGAGTAATGGGAAGAGAGCTAGCCTGGGATGGGAGAAATGGGTTCTAGCTGCTTGGTCCCTTACTCAGAATGCACTTGGACAAACCTTTTTTACCACTTTGACTCTGTTTCCTCATCTGAAAAATCAAAGTGGCTAGATTAAACAAGGTTAAACAATGGTTTGCTTGTTTTCTTGATTTACTTAACAGGGGATGTCTTTTCCGGATGTGCCTCTATTTGCAGTTGTGGGGAAGGCTTGGTCGATCTCTCCACCCTGTGTCCCTTCAGTCCCAACATGATGAACAGGATGCCTCCACATTGTTTTGAAAAGTCACAGACAAAATATGGAACTCTCCCGGGGACAGTGGCAGAGTATTGCCTTTTTCTTTGGCCTCCATTCCCTCATCTATCACATGGGAGTAAGAATCCCAGCCATTATAATCTCACTCAGATAATGAGGGAGAAATTGAGGTAAGGATATGAAAGAACTTTGCAAACTCTAAAGTGCTGTGTAAATGCAGAGTTGCACTCAGATCCTTCTTCATGTCCTTCCTAATTGATAAAACTGTTGTCATCTCAACTGCTTTAGGAATAAAGTTACTCTAAAGGACTCTCAAAGCATGTGACCATCTATGAGGGAAAAGAGGAATCATAAAAACAGTAGGTTCCTTCTTTGTTCATTCCTTCCAAGCACCAAGAGTAGTAGGGGGCAGACTGGGAACCAGGGAACAGCAGCAGTCAGAGGCAGCACCTGGCAGGTCTATAGATAGACAAAGTGACCTTGGTCAGGGATAGAAGATGGATTCCCTACCAGCCATACACACCTCACCATGCAGAGATTAATGACAATGTGAATAAAGAAGACCCTTCACAGGAAGAAGACGTTGCTCTGAGCTGGGACAAGTTAGCAAACCTTCCAAAAGAAGATAAGGAGGCAGTATTGGGATTAAAAATGTTCTCATGTTCCTTGGTTGTGCACTTTTATTTCGGATTGGTTGTACCTCTTCATTCCAGATAGTTTCAGCAGTGATGAGAAACAGCTTTATTCTAGCAATTTCTAAAGAAAAGAACTGTGATTTCTTCCAGGGTCAGCCTCTTTGCCTCCTGCCCAGGACCCTCTTAACTTGCTCCCCTGGTGCACTACAATCTTTCACTCACAGTGCGCCTTGTCCTGCCCGCCACTCATAATGTACATTGGTTTTGGCTGGGTTTTAACCTAGTGGGTCTCCCCAGGTTGATTTCTAATGGGAGGAGGTGGTTTTGGCGCAGTCTGCTCTTTGCTGCCCTCACTCTTTTGCTTTTCTCCCTTCAAACAGCCTCCTGCTGGCTTTAATTAAACCTGCGGAGCCTCCCCCGGGCTGGCCCTCATGGAATGAGGTGACCCAGCTCACCAGGGCTGCTCCCAAGAGGCCCTTCAGCTCCGGGCTTATCACAACAATTTCTGCTTCACATTTTCCACAGAACTTTGCAACCTGCACAGGAAAACATTGCCTGCAAGTGCAGGAGTGAGCCAGGGCACCGGATCCCAAACAGGAAGGCTCTGGACACTCTTGTTGCCCAAAGGGTTGGGCCTTTGGACAGATTGCCAGTGAGGAACATAGTTTTTCAATACCAAGGAAAATGGCTTTTAAGCAGAGTCATAGGGGGCAAAGTTACAGCATCAATGTAACTTTGCAATGAGGACCTCTCATGACTCTTAAGATTGGATGTCTTGCTTTATGAAAGTCCCTGTCACCTATTCAGTAGTATCTCTAGTTGTAACGCTAAAATTCAAGGTCCTCAGTAACTATCGCTTCTCTTCTCTCTCAAAATTATAACCTCAAACTCTTACATAGATCTTTAGGTGTTACCAGAAAAAGTTACATGAAAGTGCAACAGGGTGGTTCTAACAGTCAGAACAGGATATATTATGCTGCAGTAACAAATAATCCCACACTTTCAATTATTTACTAGGGAAAAAACAGTATGTTTGATGTATACCATGCATATGTACCATATGGATTGTCTGGGCTACTTACTGCTTGACATAAGCATTTGGGTACCCAGGCTAACCAAGGCTCCACTGTTTTGTGGACCATTTGGATCATACACTCTTGTTAGTCATCATAACAGGGGAAAGATTGCATAATCAGGCATAAGAAAACCAAGTCACTACCATGGTGGTTAAGAATACAAGCTTTGGAATCGGAAGTAGATTCCATGTCAATTTTGTCACTCACTAATTATGGATCTTGCTCAACTTACTTAACCTCTTTATATTTAGTAGCTTTTGGTTTGTTCTCCATAATTTTTCTTTGACACTTTATTGAGTTTTAGGTGAATGTTTACACAGGAAATTAATACCCACATTTTCCCATGATATTGATTACAATCTTTGCAATGTGTCAATGTTCTTCCCATTTCCACCCTAGGCTTCCCGTTTCCATTTGTCCAGTTTCCCTGCCCTTTCCTGACTTTTTATCTTTGTTTTTGGGTAAATGTTGATAGTTCCAAAAAGCACATTCCTCATAAGTGCTACTGTTTACCTTGTAGGCCATTCTATTATTTGGTTCAGAAGTTCCTCTAGGAATCAGTTTAGTGCCACGTTAGAAGGAGAAATTAAAAAATAGTCTTAAGAGTTGCTCCTGTCTCTATCAGACCATTGAGATTGCTCTTTTTTTTTGGGGGGGGGATGAATTTTGTTCTGTAATTTTTCTCCCATTCTAACAGGAACTTCCTATTCTGCCCCTGATAAGAATGATGAGAAGTGATAGTTGGGCACTATCTAGTTCTATTGGTCTCAGTTAGGGGACACTATGGTTCATGTGCATTGTTAGACCTTTGGATTAATTATTTCCTTAAGTCTTTGCATTTCATCACTCTTCTCTTTTCTGAGTAGAAACAGAAGAATGTTTACACCTACATGGTGCTCAAAAGTGTTTAAGATCTCACACAGTGTTTACCAAATTAGGTTGCTGAATATTATCTGCAGATACTATTTAAGCCAATTGACCTACATATTTCTTGTGATTATTGGCCTCTAAACCCAGTAGCTGTCTCACAAGATTTTTAGTTATGTCTAAGAAATTTCCATTTTTTTGCATATCCGTATCTATAAGTGCTCTATCATGAACATAAATA
>NW_006399895.1:5416232-5442403 GCF_000299155.1 Elephantulus edwardii
CTATATGGATATAGTCCTATCCAACTTCCTTTGCCTATTTAGAATACATATCTGCTTGTTTTGTGGTTCTGTGCCATCAATCTGATTACTAATCATAGTGACCTGGTGAATAACAACTCTGAATCTTGCCCTATCCTGAGCCAATCTCACTGTCACTGACCCATTGCCACAGCCACCACATCAATCAATCTCATGCAGAGTCTTTCTATCCTGTGCTGACTTTCCACCTTTCCAAGCATGAAGGACTGGCTCCTATTGAAAACATGCCCAAAGTATGTGAGGCTACATTTCAAGTTGCTTACTTCCAATGAGCAACTTGATTTCAATCTCTCCAGGACAGACGTGTATGTTCTCCTGACAGTCCATAGTACGTTCAATTCTCTTCTCCAGCACCACAACTCAAAAGCATCTATTGTTCTTTCACTAACCTTATTCACTGTCCAACTCTCAGGTATACAGAAAGCAATTGAGAAAATCATGGCCTGGATCAGGTGCACATTAGTCTCTAAATTGGCATCTTTGCTCTTTAGCACTCTGAAGAGGTCTGACAGCAGATTTTCCCAGTGCAACTCGTCTTTTGATTTCCCAACTATACATGCAGAAAGAAAATTTAAAAAAACAATCCACAAGTACCAAAATATGATCTTGAATCTATTCCACCTGAGTTTAAAAACCATTTCAAGAACAGGTTTGAAGGACTGAACACTATTTAAAGAAGACCAGATGAACTATGGGGTGATTTCAAGGATATCATCCATGAAGAAAGCAAAAGGTCAAAAAAACAAAGAGGAGGAAGAAAAGACCAAAATGGATGTTAGAAGAGACTCTGAATATTGTACTAGAATGCCAAGAAGTCAAAACATAGGGAAGAGACAAGTAATGAATACGTACTCTACTTGTGTATTCACTCACAAATTATTATTATCCCTGTTGTTGCAAGATTTAATATGTTATTAACTGTTTTTTTATTAGGTACCATAGAGTTGACTATGACTCATAGCGACCCTTTGAACAACAGATCAAAACCTTGTTATGATCTTAGCCATGCTTATGCCCATTGACACAATCACTGTGTCAATCCATCTCTTTGAGGGTCTTCTACTTTTGCAGACCCTCCACTTTTTCTAGCATAATGTTTTTTTCCAAGGACTTGTACCTCCTAACAAGATGCCCAAAATATCTGAGATGAAGCTTCTTCATCTTTATTTTTAAGGAGCATCCAGGTTGCATTTCCTCCAAGACAACTTTGTTTGTTCTCAAAAGAACAGTCCATGGTACAGTCATTAATTTTTACAGAATCTTACTACCACATCTTTCTCCCAAGGAGTAATTGATGGGTTCCAACCACCAATCTTTTGGTTAGCAGTTGAGTGTTTAACCAGTGTACTAGAAGGACTTCTAAAACCTGGGCAACCAAAAGAAAAAGAATGAAGGTGGGTGTCTACCTAACTTCAAATACAAAAAAGTTAAATAGAAATTGTTCAGTCACCTAAATAAAACATCTAATGCTATAAAGGTTTTTTTTTAACATAAGGATAAATTTTCATGACAGAATTTGGAACTGAATTCTTAGATTTTAAACTAAAACTATAGAAGTAACAATAAAAATAAGCCAACTGAACTTGATAAAATGTATAAACTTGTATATCTAAGAAATTCAATAATGCTGTTATTGTTGTTTTGTTAATGTGCTTTTGAGTGGACTGGGATTCACAGCCACCCTACATACAATAGCTCTAAACTTTGCTCTGTCCTGAGCCAATCTCACTGTCTCTGACACATTCACCCTGATTACCCCAGTTACTGTGTTAATCCGTTTCATCTGGGGTCTTCTCCTGAGGTGTCCCTTCACCCTTCCAAGCATGATGTTCTTCTCCAAGGACTGGTTGCTCTGGGAAATATACCCAAAGTATGTGAGACAGACAAAATCCTTACTTGGAAGGAGAAATTTGGTTTCACTCTCTCTAGGACAAACTTGTTTGTTCTCTTGGTGTTACGTAGTATGTTCAATACTCTTCTTCAGCACAACTCAAAAACATAGCTTTTTCTTCTGTTATCCTTAGTTAGTTAGTTAGTTGTCCAGCTCTCAGATGCATAAGAAGTAATTGTGAAGACCATGGATCGTATTAGGCACACCTTAGTCTCCAGACTGACATCATTGCTTTTTAGCACTCTGGAGAGGTCCCAGACAGCAGACTTACCCAATGCAACTCATCCTATATGTATTCCCATTACAAACAAAGGTGATCAAGAGAGTGTGGAAATTATAAAATAATATCACTAATATGACACACAAGCAAAATCTTGTTAAAGATTATCTAAAAATGACGGAAACAGAACATTTGACAGAGAACAGCCAGAAATGCTAGCTGGGTTTAGAAAAGATGGACCTTTGCTTAAAGCAGAGAGTACCTGAAGAATGTCCACTTGTGTTTTACTGACTCTTCCAAGGTGTTTGATTGTATGGAACACAACAAATTGTGGCTAACATTGAGAATAGAGCAAGGAAACACTTGATTTCAAAATCAAGAAAGAAGTGTGTCAGGGATATGTCCTTTCTTCATACGTTTTTAATCTGTAGCAGAACAGATCATGTGGAAGGCTGGACTTTATGAAGTATAATTTGGCATCAGGATTGGAGGAAGATTCATTAACAGCCTGTGTTATACAGATGACACAACCTTGCTCTCTGAAACTGAGTAAGATCTGAAGCATTTGTACCAGGTCAAGAAGTGTAGTATTCAATACAGATTATATCTTAACATCAAGAAAACAAAGATTCTCACCACTGGGTAAATTGGCAGCATCATGATAGATGGGGACATCTTGCTCTTGGCACCAGCAGTTAGGAAATCATACCCAGTAGTATAACTTTAATCAAGACAACAACAACAAAGTAATATTGGCAAGGAAGTGGAACACTCATACAACTAGTGGGAATGTAAAATAGTCAGCCACTATGACTAATAATAGTCTAGTAGTTGTTATTATTAAGTCAAGTCGGAACCTACTCCTAGTTAACCCTCCACCGGGTTTCAGCTGTAGATTGCATGGGAGGAGATTGTCCATCTTTCTCCAGTAAAGCAGCTAGTGAATTTGAATCATGTGTCCTTAGGTTAGTAGTGCAAGTCCTTTCCCACTAGGCTATCAGAACTCCCTGTCTGGTAGTTTCTCAAAAAGTTAAACATAGAATTACCATATAACTTGACATTCCTATTCCTATGTGTATGTTGTTGTTATGTGCCGTTGAGTCACCTGCGACTCATAGCAACCCTATATACAACAGCCCTAAACCCTGCTCTATCCTGTGCCAATCTTATTGTCTCTGACACACCCCCCCCATTACTCCAGTCACTGAGTCAATCCACCTCATCGAGGGTCTTCCTCTCTTGCACTGTACCTCCACCTTCCGAAGCTTAAAGTCTCTCTCCAACCACTGGTCCCTCCTTGCAACATGTCCAAAGTAGGTCAGATAAAGCTTCAGAATCCTCGCCTCCAAAGAGCAGCCTGGTTTAACTTTCTCCAGGGCAAACCTGTTCATTCTCTTAGCCGGCCATAGTATATTCAATGCTTTTCTCCAATACCACAGCTCAAAGGCATCAATTCTCCTTCATCATCCCTAGTCATTGTCCAGCTCTCTGATGCATAGCAAGTGATTGCAAAGCCCATGGCCTGTATCAAATATTATTCATCACTGTCCAGACTGACATCATTGATCTTCAGTACTTCGCAGAGGTTTCTGACAGCAGACTTTCCCAACACAATACGTCTTTTAATTTTCTGGCTGCCGGTGCCAAGAGTGTTGATTGTGGAGCCAAGCAAACTAAACTAAATATATACCCAAGACAAATGAAAACATGTCCATAGAGAAACTTATTTACAAATAGTAATTCATTTATAGCATCATTATTCTTAATAACCAAAAGGTGAAATAACTCAAATGTCCATCAACAAATGAAATAAAATGGAGGGTAAGTAAAAGGAGAGGAAGGCTTGACAAGGTGACTGCTGCAATGGGCTCTTGTGTGTCAGGAAGTGTGAGGATGGCACAGGACAGGACTGGTTTCAGATCTTTTGTTCATAGAGTGGCTATGAGTCATACTTAACTTGATAACATCTAACAAGAAAAAAACCATATATATGCAAAGGAGTATAATTTAACTATAAAAAAGAATGAGATACAGATAGAGGCTAAAACATGAATGAATTTTGAAAATAGGAGGGGGAAAAAAAAGAAGCCAGCCACAAAAAGCCATATATTGTACTGTGCCTTTTATAAGGATGTATCCAGAATAAGAAAAGAGAGACAGTAAATACTTTGGATGTTGCCAGAAAATCAGAGAAGGGGAGAATAGGAAGTGATTGCTCAATGGGTATGTGATGTTTTATTGGGTGATGAAAATGTTTTTAAACCAGAGAGAGGTAATGGTTTAACAGCACTGTCTGAGTGGCTGTTAAGAAGAGAAATTTATCATCTCACAGTTCTGGAGACTGGGAGACTAAGATTAGGGGGCCAGCTTTGTTGATTCCTCATAAGACTTTGAGGAAAAATTTATTCCATGCTTCTCTTTTAGTTCATGAAAACGATTCTTTGGCTTGCATTTACATCATCACACAATGTCCTTCCTCTGTTTTTTCTCTTGTTTCAGAACACCATTTATATAGAATTAGGACTCATCCTATTGCATTATGACCGCACGCTAATTTAACTTCAAAGACTTCATTTTCAATAAGCTCACGTTCACAGGTACTGTGGGTCTGGATATCAATCATATCATTTGTTTTTGTGAGATGCAGTAAAATCATAGTGACCTATGAAGCCTTGTCCTACCCTGTACTAACCCTCTACTTATCCCAGTATCTAATCTACAAAATTCTTTCTATCCCATTAATCTATATGTATATCATTTTATCAGTATCACTTTGTCTTGATTATACATCCATGTAGAAAGTCTGGAAATCAGACAGTGTTAAGTATTCTTTTCAGGAATTGTTTTGAATATTCCATTTCCTTTGGCTTTCAAGAAAAATTTAGAGTTTTCTGTTTCCATTAACACACACACACACACACACACACACACACACACACACACACACAATTCTTCTGATCTAATTTTGACTGAAATTGTATTGCTTCTATAAATGACCTGAGATAAATTAATATATTAACAATATTAAATTTTTCAATCCATAAACACGGTGTATGTCTCCACTTACATTTATCATTTTTTAAATTCTTCACTATTTTTAGTATATTATATATTTTGTAGTTTTTTGGGGGGGTTGTGTAGTTCCTTACAATTGGTTTTTATACAATAATTCATTACATTGTGTTTTATACAATCTTTAATTTACAATGTTTATGTACTTCATACTATGATTCATGTACATTGTATTTTATATAATTACCATTGCTCTATACCTATTATTACACAGTCTTTTCAAGTCCCCATTGAATCTTTCCTATTCCTTTATTTTTCCTCCCCAACCCTTCACTCCCTAATCCATTCACTATCTATCTTACTTATTTCTACTCTTTCCCTTTTCTCTGCTTCTTTCCCTTTTGAAATGTTTATGCATTTTACCAATTATCCTTCTATTTTTACAGTAAAGGTCTTATGCAGTATTTGACTGTGTGAGACTGAGTTAATTTACCCAATATAATACTCTTTAGACTTTCCCCCGTTATTTTTTAACTTTATTTTCATTTTTTATTTTACAAAATTGTCATTCCTTTGTGCTATATAGTATTCCATTGTGTGGATATACTACAATTTCTCAATTTGTTCATTTGTTGATGGTTATTTGGGCTGCTTCTATATTCTTGTTATTGTGGATAGTGCTGCTATGAACATAAGCGTAGATATTGCCATATGTTCTAACTTCCTTGGGGTATAGTACTGGCAGTGCAATAGCTGGGTTATATAGAATTTCTGTCTTCATTATCTGTTATGATGGTTTTCATTCTGAAATCTTATTTTACCCAACATTAATATTGCCACCCCTGCTTTTTGGTAAATGCTAGTTCCTATAGTTATATAGTTTTTTTAATATAGCTATATAGTTTTTCAACCTTTAATTTTTAATTTTTCTTTCCCTTTATTTTTTTTAAAAAGAAAAATAATTTTAATTCAGTTATACATTAATCTGATAACTGACATTCTATGAAATTATTTAAAAAATCCATTTGTCTCATTTTTAAAATATGCTTGCGGTTGGGTGGCAATTTACAGAGGAACCTGATTTCCATTTAGCCACTCTTGTGTCCTCTGTTGATGATGTTAATACTGAGATGCATAATGCAGACTATTCTTGCTTGCCTATTCTCTGTATTTCTCCTCTCCTGTAGTCCTTGTCTCCTGCCCCTTCTTCCTTAGGAATTTTCTCTCAGGACAGATGCTTCCTGTTTGATCTTGTGTGGTTTTTGTTCCAGGGAGTGTGGACCCCCTTGTGTTATTGTTCACCATACAGTACACGCCTGTTCATTGTCTAGTGTAAAGTTGGGCTATGGGGTGAATTTTTTTTTTCACACTTGAGGGGTGACTGAGAGCCATACATAGTCTCAGGGTTTCACCAGTCTCTGACTGACCATTTTTATCTTTTATTCTATGTTTTTCTACCCACTAGGTCCAGTACCCTTTATTGTTTGCTTATATCCGAGGTGACCTTCCCCAGTGCGCAGCTTCCCGTCTTCCCTTCTCCGGCCGACTGGACGGCACATAACAACAACAACATTATATGGGTATTTTTAAGAACACTAGAAAATATTGTGTTTGGGTTTTTTTAGATTATAATGAAATTTATAAATAACTTGGATTTCCATTATTCATTGTTGCACATTTTCCTCCCTGTTCACACCCCCAGTTCACTTTTTTCTTTTGGAAAAAAAAAGTTCTTTCATTGCTTTACAATACCTGCCAACCCCAGACCACTTTACTATGCAACTCTGATTCTGGACTCTTATCATGACAATAATGCTTAATCATATATTCCTTCTGTACAGTCCTCTCCCTCATCTGTTTCAATGTCATATACATTATTTATCCCCTCTTTTCTTAGTTTCCTCTCAACTGCCATATCAGTCTTGTTCTATAACAGTAGCATTATGCAGTATTTGTCCATTTGTGACTGAGATATTTCACTCAGAATAATGTCCTCCATAGTTATCCATTTTGTATAATATTTCATGAGTTTTTTTTTCAGTGCTGTATAATATTTCATTCTGTGAATATACCACAGCTTCTCTATCCGTTTGTTCATGAGCACTTGGGTTGTTTCCAACTCTTTGCTATTGTGAACAAAACAGAAATAAACATGGGTGTGCATATATCTGCTTAGGTGCCAGTTCTGGTTTCTTTAGGGTATATTCCCAGTAGTGGAATTGCTGGGTCAAATGATATTTCTATTTCCAACTTTTTGAGAAAGCACCATACTGCCTTCCATAGTGGTTGCACCATTTTACACTTCCACCAACAGCGAAAAATGGTTTCAGTTTCTCTACAACCTTGCCAACATTTGTTGTTTGCTATTCTTACTGGAGTGAGATAATATCTCATAGTTGTTTTGATTTGCATGTTTCTTATAGCTAGGGATTTTGAACATTTCTTCATGTGTTTGTTCGCCATCTGAATGTCTTCTTTGGTGAAGTGTCTGTTCATGGTATTTGGGTATTCTATAAATTCTAGATATAAATCCCTTATCAGACATGTCATTACCAAATATTTTTTCCCCAGTCTGTGGCTTCACTTTTTACTCTTTTGGAGAAGTTTTTGGATGTGCATAGGGATTTGATTCTTAAAAGGTCCATTCATCTATTTTATCCTCTCTATGTTGTAGGCTTTTCAGAATGCTTGAAAGACTGAGTGTTCAAGTTGTGGATTAGTGCTTCTAGGGTTCTTTCAAGCTTTTCTCTAATGAAATTTATAGTCCTTGGGTTTAGTCCTAGGTCCTTGATCCACTTTGAGTTGGTTTTTGTATATGGTATGAGGAGTGGGTCTAGCTTGAGTTTTTTTGCAGATGGTTTTCCAATTTTGCCACAATCATTTGTTTAAAAGGCTATTGTTTCCCCACTTAACTGATTTCATCTCCTTGTCAAAGATCAGTTGACCATAGTTAGATGGGCTCATTTCTGTGTTCTCAATTCTATTCCATTGATCTATGTGTCTGTCATTGTACCAGTACCACAATGTTTTGACAACTATAACAGTGTACTAGGATTTAAAATTGGAGTGAGATGCCTCCTACCTTGTTTTTATTTCTAAGGAGTGCTTTGATTATTCAAGGTCTCTTTCCACTCCAAATGAAATTGGAGATTGCTTTGCCCATCTTGTTGAAGAATGGAATTGGTATTTGCATTGGGATTGCATGAAACTTGTAGATTCCCTTTGATAGAATTGTTATTTTCACAATATTGAGTCTTCCTATCCATGAGCAATGGATACTCTTCCATTTCTCCAGGTCTCTTTTTGTTTCTTGTAGTCATCTTTTGCAATTTTCCTTGAATAAGTATTTTGTATTTCTAGTTAGATTTGTGTTGTTGTTGTTGTTAAGTGTCACCAAGTTGTAGACAACTCATAGCAATCCTATGAATAAAAAACCAGAACACTTGTATAAACTTTCATTATTTCCCCAAGTTCATAGAGTTTCTGGAGGCAAACTGTTATAGAAGTGAATGCCACTCCTGCTTCCAAACTTGTTTTAATCAGGAAGCTCCTTCAAACACTGTCCACCATGGGTAACCATTATGGCATTTGACACATCAGTGGTTGCTGTAGTTAGATTTACTCTCAAGTATTTAATATTGTGGTTAGCTATTATCATGGGTATTGTTTTTCTTAGCTCCAGTTCTATATTCTCTTTGTCATTGTAGAGAAATTCAACTGATTTTTGTATGTTAATCTTGTATTCTGCCACTTTGCTGAATTGGTCAACTATATCCAGTAGTTTTCTTGCTCAATATTTAGGGTTTTCCATCATATCATCTGCATAGAGACATAATTTTACTTCTTCTCTATCAATTTGGATACCTCTTATTTTCTTCTCTTGTCTTATTTCTATCATTAAGACTTTTAATAAAATATCGAATAGAAGAAGTGATTGTGGGCATCTTGCCTAGTTCCTGTTGTCAAGGAGAATGCCTTTAACTTCTCTCCATTGAGAACAATGTTGGCCCTCTGGTTTCTGTATACACTTTTTACTATGTTGAGGAAATTCCCTTCTAGTCCTATTTTGTTGAGTGTTTTAATCAGGAAAGTGTGTTGTATTTTGTCAAAGGCTTTTTCCTGCATCAGTTGACAGAATCAGGTGTTTCTTGTCCTTTGCTTTGTTATTGTGATAAGTTAGACCAATTGTTTTTCTTATGTTGAACCATCCTTGCACACCAGTTATGAATACAACTTGGGCATGGTGAATTTTTTTTTTTTTTTTGTATAATTGGATTCTATTGGCCAGGATTTTATTAAGGATTTTTGCATCTATGTTCATGAGGGATTTTGGCCTATAGTTTTCTATTTTGGTGATCTCTTTACCTGGTTTTGGGATCAAGGATATGTTTGCTTCATAAAAAGAGTCTGGGAGAATTCCATCTTTTTCTATTTTCTGAAATTGTTTATGTAGAATTGGTGATAGTTCTTCTTTGAATGTTTGATAAAATCCACTTGTAGAACCATGTTGGACAAGGGCTTTTTTTGGGTTTTTATTACCTTTTCAATTTCTTTTTTTTTTTAATGTGTCTCTCCAGGTGTGTTCAATTTTGGTTTGTGTCACTTTAGGTAGTTTGTGATTTTCTAGTATTTGTCCATTTCCTCTAGATTTTCATATTTGTTTGAGTATAGTTTTTCATAATATTCCACTGTTAACCTTTTTATTTTAGTTGGTTCCATTGTGACATTGGTCATGTCATCCCTTATTTGGATTATTTTTGTCTTTTTCTTCTTTACTTTTGTGAATTTTGCTAGTGGATTGTCAATTTTATCAACCTTTTCAAAAAACCAACTCCTTGTTTTGTTGATTATTTCAATTGTTTTTCTGTTTTCTATTTCATTTCTTTCTGCCCTAATTTTTAGAATTTCTGTTTTTTTAGAGGGTGTCATGTTTTCTTGCTGTTCTTTTTCAATTTATTGGAGATGTTGGGTTAGAAAGTCAATGATCATTTTTCCTTGTCTTTAGATGTTGGGTTAGAGAGTCAATGGTCATTTTTTCCTGTCTTTTAATGGTTTGCTTATTGCTATAATTAATCTCTAATTACTGTTTTGGCTGTTTCCCAGAGGCTTTGGCAAGTTGTGTTTTCATTGTAATTTGTTTCAAGATATTATTTTATTCCATTTTTTTATTCCTTCTAGTACCCACTCATGTTCAAGCAGGGTGTTGTTCAGCTTCCAAATGTATGGTTTTCTCTTCTTCATCCTCTTGTTATTAATTTCTAATTTTTTAGCATTTTGGTCTGTGAAAATACTTTGTATTATTTCTATGTTTTTTAATTTATTGATGCTTGCTATGTGACCTAAAATGTGTTCTATTCTGGATAATGTTTCATGCACATTGGAGAAGAAGGTATACTGTACTTTTGGGGGGGTGCATTAGCCTATAAATATTTATGAGATCATTGATTTATTTTGTGGTTTAATTGTTCAGCATCTTTGTTGGGTTTCTTTCTGGAAGTTCTATATTTTCTTGAGAGTGGTGTATTAAAGTCTCCAACTACTATAATAATGTTGTGTATTTCCTTTTTTCAGACTTGCTGCAGAGGGTCAAGGACTGCAGCCTTCTGTATGGACTGAGGCTCAATGTCAAGAAGACAAAGATTCTCACCACTGGACCAATTGGCAGCATCAGGATGGATGATGAAGAGATTGAGATTGTTCACAGTTCAGTTTGCTCGGCTCCATGGTCAATACTCTTGGTACCAGCAGCCAGGAAATAAAAAAAATGTATTGTGATGGGAAAGTCTGTTGTTAGGGACCTCTTTAAAGTACTCAAGAGCAACGGTGTCTCTCTGGAGACTAAGGTGCGCCTGATACAGTCCATTGTCTTTGCAATCACTTGTTATGCATCAGAGAGTTGGAAATGACTAGGGAGGACAGAAGGAGAATTGATGCCTTTGAGCTGTGGTGCTGGAGAAGAGTATTGAATGTACCATGGACTGCCAAGAAAACAAACAGATTCATCCTGGAGAGGGTTAAACCAAGCTACTCCTTGGAGACAAGGATTCTGGGGCTTCATCTGACATACTTTGGGCATGTTGCAAGGAGGGACAGGTCCTTCGAGAGGGACATCATGCTTGTGAGGGTGGAGGGATGGCACAGGAGGGGAAGACCCTCTATGAGATGGATTGATTCAGTGACTGGGGTAATCGAGATGGGTGTGTCAGAGGCAGTGTGATTGGTACAGGATAGGGCAGGGTTTAGGGCTGTTGTACATAGGGTCACTATGAGTTGCAAATGACCTGCCGGCACATAACAACAACAACAATGTTTTGTATATTTTGCAAGTCTTTCATTTGGTGCATAGATATTTATTGTTGTTATTTTGGTTTTGTTCTATTGACCTCTTAATCATTATATAATGACCTTCCTTGTCCTTTATGATGGTTTTTGCATTGAAATATATTTTCTTGGAAATTAATATCACCACTCCTACTTTTCTCTGGTTGCCATTTGTTTGGTATATTTTCCCCCACCCTTTTCTTTTCAGTCTTTAGTTTCATTTTTCAGGTGTGTCTCTTGTAGACAGCATATTGATGTATTTTGGTTTTTTATCCAATCTACTACTCTTTTTCTCTTCAGTGGTGCATTTAAACCATTTACATTTGTTGTGCTTATTATGAGGTATGGTTTCATTACTATCATTTTCTTGAGTTCTTTTTGGTGGTGTTGTTAGTCGCTTTGGTTCATGCTCTTTTCTGTGGCACCTCTGTAAGAAGAATGTCTCTTAGTGTTTCCTGCAATGCTGGTCTTGTTTTTATGAACTTCCTTAGGTTCTATGTTTCTGTGAAACTCTTGATTTCTCCTTCATATTTTATGGACAGTTTTACTGGGTATAATATTCTTGGTTGACAGTGTGTTCTTTGAGTGTTCAATATATGTCATTCCTTTGTCTTCTTGCTCGCATGGTTTCTGCTGAAAAATCAGTACTTAATCTTATCTGCTCTCTCTCTAGATTACTCTTTGTTTCTCCTTTGCTGCTTTCAGAATTGTCTCCTTATCTTTGGTTCTGGCAAGTTTGACTATGATATGTCTTGGTGCTTTTCTTTTGGGGTCTATTCTATATGGTGTTTGCTCAGCTTCTTGAATATGTAAAAATTCTCTCATTCTTCATTATTTCTGGGAAGTTTTCTTCTAGTAATTTTCCCACAACTTTTTTATTGCCTTTACTTGCTTCTTTCTGTTCTGGGATTCTGAGAATGTGCATGTTATTTCTCTTGATGGTGTCCCACATTATTCTTAGGTTTTCTTCTTTTTCCTTCCTTTTTTCATTCTACTTTTTATTCTGGCAGATCAGTGGTGGCAATTTTATCTTCTATTTCACTGGTTCTGTGTTACATTTCTTCAACCCTGTTCATGTGACCCTCCATCATGTTGTCAGCATCTGAAACATTGATCCTTATATTTTGGATTGTGGTTTCTTGCTTTACCAGAGTCTCTAATCCCTCGCTTGTTTTATTTGCATTGTTTTGGATTTTTTTTTAAGCTCCTCCTGGTTTTTGCTTGTGGTGTCCTGTAATTCTTCAAGTTTGTCTTTTATCCATTGAAAATATTCAATCATTGTTCTTTTAAATTCTCTGTCAGAAAGTTTCATGAGACTTTTTGGCTTCAGGAAATCCATTGATACTGTGTAACTTTTATGGGGGTGACATCTTGCTTTGGGCTTGTGTAGGGCACAATATAGCCTACTTCCTACATGCAATTGCTGTGTTAGTGTTTTTCATGTCTGAGGTGATAGCAGGTTATGATCTGAAGTCACTGCTCCAAAAGAGGGTGTGGCAGCTATCCTGCCTGGGTTTCTCTCAATCCAATAGAGAAAAGGCCCGTGGAAGCATCCTCCTTTCTCAGACAACTGCTGCAAGTAGGGTAGCCCAAGGAGTTCTGGGCTAAAGGTAGTTGACAGACTGGATGGAAAGAGATGCAAAGTGCAGTGTGGTAACCTGATTGGGAAATCTAGGAATATTTTAAATCCTTGTATCTCTTTAGTCATAATTTAAATTCTTTCTTTCATCATTTGTTACTTCTTCAGTTGCTGTTCCTGTAACTCAACATCAATATATTTCTTCTGCTTCCGTGTCTTAAGGTATTAGTTTGGTCTGCAATCTGCTCTGCTTTTTTAGAAGAAGGCTTGTTTTGTTTTGTTTTTATAGTGTTTGAAGCTGCCTGCTACTTTCTTGACACTGTATGAAGTTATTCTTGGTATGTATGAGGCAGTTTCTCTTGTGTCTGTGTAGGTTATTGACATCTTCTCATTTTTATAATGCTTTTGATAATTTGCAGACTTTAAAGTGTTGCTTCTCAATTGAGTTTCCAAGAGACAATCTTCTCTCCTGGTCCTCTATGAGTAGATCTGTTCTCTGTTTTTTGTGGCTAGCTTCTCATCTGCTTGTCCTTTGAAGGGTAGGGAAATGGTACCTTGCCCTTTTCCCAGGTGTACTGGGCTCACTTCTCTGTCCCATCTGGTAGTTTAATTGAGGGTGAGGGTAGTTTCCTCAAGGGGTAGGCAAGGTCCTAAGAGAGCTTTCTGGCATATATTTCTCAGGGAAAAGACCCAGGAAAGTAACAAAGTCCCAATAATGTGGCCTCTCAGTCTCAGTAATGGCCATGTACCTCTCTCTTCTCCCAGGGCTGGTTCTTTAGACAGGTAAGTGCCAATGTGTCTGCAGTGCCAATCTGAATTCTAGCTGCCAGCTAATGTTCCTAGTCCACTTTGTAGTTTTTATATGTAAGTTCACATAGACATGCATGTTGTTATGGTGTCTCTCTCTCTGCAACTCAGAAACTCTCTCCAAGCAATAAGATATGCCATTTGTTTCCATTTCCTTAGGCCTGACTGTCTTGTAGTGCCTACTTTCAAAAGTCCAAAAACTATTGTCTAAAGTAATTTTTAAGGCAAGATGATAAATCTAATTTCTAATTTTTCCATTATGGATAGAAGCAGAAAAGATTGAATTGTGTATATTTATCAGGTTGGTTTTTCTAGAGAAGCAAAACCTGTGATGCCTATATTGATAGATAAAGAAAAAAAATATTCACCTCAAGGAGATGGTTCATGTGCTGTAGAGACTGGTAAGTCCCAAAGGCATAGGTGAGTCTCCTGAATCATGTAGCTGCAGTGGCTGGTAAACCTAAGGAACCACTTCTTGAATGTATTCAGGCTTTAACTGCTCAGGACTTCCAAAGACAAGGGTATAGTCCTGATCTGTTACATGTTTTCATGTTTGAAAACCATCTTGTCACTTCTGCTTGGTATCTGTAGTCTCCTACAGGTCTTTTAACTTGCTAGTAACCAGAG
Organism: Elephantulus edwardii; assembly: GCF_000299155.1. NCBI lineage: Eukaryota > Metazoa > Chordata > Mammalia > Macroscelidea > Macroscelididae > Elephantulus > Elephantulus edwardii. Next base: position 5,430,729 of record NW_006399895.1, read on the forward strand.
TTCTTTCCACTCTCAGTCTCAGGAGGCTGGTGGGTGGAGTCCATTCAAAAGTAAGAGGAATTTCTTCAATGAGAGAAATACCATTGTTGCTTCAATTTCTTCCAAAGCCAACTCAAAACTACAGCTGTTCCCAGCAACAATAGAAAAGTTCAACAGAGTAGCAAACAACAAATGTTGGTGAGGTTGTGGAGCAATTGAAACTCTTATTCACTGCTGTGGAAATGTAAAATGCTATAGCCACTCTAGAATTTGCTTTTGTGCTTTCTCAAAAAGTTGGAAATAGAAATACCATTAGATCCAGAAATTCCACTACTGACAATATGCCCTAAAGAAACCAGAGCCACGACTCAAACAGATGTATGCACATGCATGTTTTTTGTTGTGTTAGTCACAATAGCAAAGAGATATAAGCAACCCAAGTGCCCATCAACAAACAAATGGATAGAAAAACTATGGTGTATTTATACAATGGAATATTATGCAGCATTAAAAAAAACCAATGAACTTATAAAACATTACACAATCTGGGGAAGCCTAGAGGACAATATGTTGAGTGAAAGATCTCAGTTACAAAATGCCAAACACTGTATGACACCATTGTTAAAAAATAGAATAGACATGGGGGGCCGTTGAGGAGAGAATGGGAAAAGAGTGGATAGATAATTAATATGGCAATAGAATATAGGAGAGGAAGAACTGTCCAAAAGGAATATAAGATTAGGCATTATATGTATGAGAACAATATGGAATAAGAGATGCATTGTGGGGTGGAGAGGGGTGCTGGAGGAAGGGATATCTGGGAGTGGAGGGAAGAAAATGTGCAATAATGAATAAAAAAATATTTTTTAAGCCCAAAACCTATAGCTGACTGCTTATCTGTTTTACTCTCCTCTCCAACAACTTGACTTTTGGTTATCCTTTAGGGGGCCCTCAAGGGGCTCCAGATGGCCTGAAACTTGGCAGTTTCTCCAGCTCTGCCCCCATGACTCACATCCCCTTTTATGCATTCTCAATTCTTCCAATGGCTTGTTGTAGGCCTTCCTGGGGGATAGGGTCACATGTGAGATCCCTGCTTTCATTTCTGCAGTGAAGGAGTCACTGTCTGGCTCTGTCATGGGTGGAGTTAAACTTTTTCTGATTCTGACTGCAGTTAATGCAAGGGGGAAGCAAGGAGAATGTAGAGAGAAGACAAAATATAAGGATGTGGCTGGCAGCTTCTCTACAGGCCATAATCAGAAGCCTATCTAGTTACCACCTCCCAGCTGCCCTCATGACCTGAACAAGAGTCTTTGGGGCAATACCCGGCACCAGTGAGAGTTTCAGTATATAGTGACATAGGCAGTGGCAACAAGTGCTCGACACATGATTGTCACTCATCTTGTTCCACTGTGGTTCTTCTTGCAGAGCTCTCAGGTTGCTTTCCTGGCTAACTGGGCATCAAAAGCCAATAGCATTGCCCACAGTGGTGGTCAGCCCACAGATGCTACTGCACTCTTACTTCCTTTCCTACCCGTGGAAAGACACATACTTCCCCATGACCCTGTTGTGTTCCTTGGTGCTTTTGGGAAATCCCATAACACACGTGGTGATCCACATGAACGTGGGAGTTCCCATGGTAAATACATATGGTCTCAATCTTTCGATACAGAGGTTGTTGATGCCAGGATATTCACCTTCTGGACAGTCAGGGTCTGCCTCACATGGAGTTACTTGGCTCCCAGGATTAACTCCTGATCAAATCTCTCCACAAAGATATCATTAGCCCTCGAGTTTAACCTGACAAATCCTCCCTTAGCAGCCATTTCTTCTCTCTCATAGTGGGTTTTCCAATGTTTTGGTGAACTAGTTTGTACCATTAACTTGAAATTTAACCCAAGGTCTTGAGATATCAAAGGAGGAGGGTAGCATCTCCATGATGGTAATAAGGAGTTTTAAGAGGTTACTCATTGAAGTGATACTCTGGGCAGAGGGAGGTCCAGACCAGTATCTTTTCCATCCAGAGGGAATCATGGGCTTTTATATTTTCTGCCCAACAAAAGTGGTGTGTTTCCAGAGCCTCAGATCTCCCTAAGGAGTATTGCATAATTTAGCAAGCAAAACGAACTGGGAAGAAACAGAATCATAACTATATGCTCCTTCTAAGAGCTTATTCCTCCACAAACTGGTAGCATATCTCATCATGGAGGTGATTACATCATATTACATCTTTCCATCCAGGGATGACTACCTCAAAAACTTCTAAGTCAGAGACTCAGGGACCACCAAGTTGATACACAACCTTCACAATAAATGGGTTTTTCTCCCCCCCCCCCCACCGGCCCCTCGTCACTTCAAAATGCCTGTTCTTGTCACTGGATTTCCTGAGTTCAAGTACATGGTGGAGCTGTCTATTTAAAAACAATTTCATAATTAGACAATATAGCATATATCCTGAGCTTTTTATGCTGTTTGACACATTGCATAGATTCAATACATTTGTGTTATTTTTATTCTCCAGGCATCTTCAACTTAGTGTATGACTTTCCCCCCGCCCCCCACTCCTTGCTTGGAAGAAAGAAAATTGATATTTATTCTGATGCTACTATATATTGCCCTTATTATACATTTTTACACTTCTTTTTGTTTTTAATGTATTTTTCATTAGGATGCAGTCAATGATCAAATGAGTTTACTATTCCTGCAACAAACAGGCTGTTTGATTGTGTGATCAGCATTGCAATACTACATCTCTTGATTCTTTATAGCTTCTCAAAGGATGGTGCCTGGTCAAGAAGCACCACATCCTCCAGAACATAATCTCAGCTCCTATCTTAGATTCATAGACTCAGAATATGTATTTTAAGCATATATCCAGATGATCTGTGTATGCCCATTAAATGTGAGAAACACTGCTAAGTGCTCCTTGTTCAACAACCGTCATGAATGTTCTCTACAAGCTCTCAAACCACCCTCCACATGAATTCTGTAGTGCAAGTCCTCTTGGCTCTCCCAGGCCCGTGCTCCAGTAATCACGTCCTTCACCATTGCCCATTTATTTACTCTCACTCTCTTGACAGTTATCCATTTTCTCACCTCTATACACATCCTGGAATCTCCTATTTAAAATTAAATAAATAAAATTTTAAACTCTTGAACATCATCTTATCACTGCTGTGAGAAATAACCTGTCTTCATAGCTAATGTTTTACAACTTGTTTCCTGCTCTCAATGTTTCTCCATCTTAATGTTTCACTGACTTCTCAGTCCATGATATGGTAGATAGGTGACTTCTCAGTCCATGATATGGTAGATAGGTGGCTGTTCTGAGAATTAGAACTTTGATTCTGAGGGTCAAAATATGATTTCTGGTTTCTGTGAAGCTGATCAGTAGTTAAGGAGCCTAAAGCAACCATTACAAGATCTAGTTTTCAGCTTCCTTATACACGAAATGAAGCATTTACTTTCTACTAGGCAATGTTCTAAGGGCTTGACATATATTTTTAAACTCATTTAATGCCCCATCAATCCCATGTGAGGTCAGAACAGAGGGAGGTCGAACAACTTGACCAAGGTGGAAGTGGAAAACATGGAGTCTGGCTTCAGAATCCTTGTTGCTCAAATCTGTCTTTGATGAACCATACTAGGTTCTTAACAGCTTCAAACCACTAGGAATTGGAAAAGCAAATCTAACACAGGCCACTGAGCTCTGGGATCAAGTCCTTTGAAGTTGCAAAAATGTTCCCCTCTACACGTCAGTCACCTCCTGAAGCCTTCAGTGGCTTTCATCATCTCTGCTGCCTTGCTGAAGAGCATCTCTCATTCTTCTCCTGAGGCTCAGCACTCCAGGTACAGGGTGCTTAGACGATGATCATTCTTGAATCTCCGCTCACTGGCCATACCTTCCTTCTTCTCCTTTAAACTGGGGCTCATCCTCTTTCCTGATCATTATTAGAGCTCAGCAGATGGTGGATCTGTGTTAAATCATCATCAACAAGCTTGTGAATGACGATGAAGTGAAATGATTTAGGCTAACCATTAAATTCCAGTGTCAGTGTACAGAGATATTCCTGTTTGTCCTATTTGCTGCTACACAGAGTGCTGGAAGAAGATCCATGACCCACAAGAAAGGCAAGCACATGGAAAGAATATAAGGCAAGGATGTTTTTAATAAATAAAGCTCTCCCTTCTTTGCTCTTACATAGAAAACATTTAGCAAGCCAATGGTCAGCTTCGAAGCAGATGACCAATGGAGTTATGTATTACTTATAGCCAGTGTATTCTAAAACTATGTGATTGTTAGTGGAGAGGTGTTGCATGCCGGAAGGCAAAGGGATGAACTTGATGACACCCTAGGGTGTCTTCTGGTATGCAGCTTCTCTGAACTCCAAAGAACGTGGACTGGGAGGCCCGGGCACAGCGGGAAGGCAATATTGTTTGCACCTGTCCAGTCCGGGCCCTGACTGGTAAAAGGTGAGGACACATTGGAGGAGTCAGGAAATAGCTTGACGTTTTCTTGTTCCCCATCCGTTTTCGTATCCTGCCTCCTTGTGCAGGGGGTGTGGGAGCTCAGGTTTCACAAACAAGGTCGGCCAAGCAGGAAGCTCACGCGGTGTGAGCTGTTCTCCCCTCACTTGCCCATGTTTTTTTACAAATAGCTTTCCTCCTTTCTGGTTTCTCACCCCTTTGCCTCTGGCACTGTAAAATCTTGGCAGCCCCTGGAGCCAAGTTTATTTGGGTTGAATAAACAGTGAAATGAGGTTTTATTTTCTTGTTTCTGCTCTGCGTTGGAGGAAGGGGAGTTATAATGCTAAGCTGATCTCCTGGGAAGCCATTACATAATTCCACTATTCCTTCAGGAGGGTTTCTTATAAATAACCCTTATTTACAATATCATTAAATATCACCAAGACAGTGAGGAAAATCAGAAGGTCATTTAATGCAAGAAAGGTGAGTGAATTGAATGAAAATGAGCCTGAGGCCCAAATTTGGAGGTGATCCACTTCCTCCTCTCTTCCACCTGGCTTTCTGGAGCTGCTGTAGGCCCTTTGCTTCTGTCCCAAAAGAGAATTAAACAAATACCTTCGTAAAGAGGTGCTTTGACAAGATGATGGTCATTAAGACTAAGAAAGTACTCTCATAGTTGTTTATTTGATTCCAGGAGCTTACTACCAAAGGAGTGACTTGGGAGGTGCCTCTCGGCAAATACTTGGGTTTTGATCCTGGTTTAGTTTTTAATCACAACAAAAATAACTTAAAAATTAACATTATTTTTAGGTGTTATCAAGTCATTTCTGACTCATGGCAACACCATGTGTTTCAGGATAGACTTATTCATTGGGTTTTCTTGGTTGTAATTTTTAGAGAAACAAATTTCTGGATCTTTTTCTCTCCATGCACACTGCACCATCACGGCTTACCATCTACAGCCAACCACATGACCAAAAGAGCAGCATTTGCTTAGAGGTAAAGCTCAGAAGGCACAGGAAAGGAGGATGAACAGAAACGGTAAACACGGGAAGAAATGAGAAGGTTACTTTTGTAGGGATTGCACCCAATGCCACAAAAAGAGATGCAAATGACTTGTTGAACAGAAAACCAATTTACCCCATAAACTTTCACCCACCTTACAAAAAAAAAAAAGTGTAAAAGAAAACAATATCAACTAGTTATTACTCAAAGTCTTTACAGGTTGGCCTACATCTACTAGTGATGGCATCTACTGGCTCCCAGGTGTGCACAGGGATGGCAGGGGATGTTACGGATATAAAGGTTGAGTGCTTTGTTTCTTTTTTCAAATTTTTGACTCATGATGAAAATCAAAAGGGAGTAAGAGTGATGAAGATGAAGGAAGCCCGAGAGGGAGGGTATGTGTGTAGCGAATAGTGTGCATTTGTGAGTATGAGAACCAGATGGTTCCATTGAGTAGATAACTTATCCGCTGCTCAAGCCAACAATTAAAAAAGAAAAACAACAACAAACCACAGCAGCATCACAGATGTAATATCACATGAAGTAATGAAAAACACAAAATAATCTGTGTGTCTCTCTTCATTCACTGTTTCTCCTGGGTTTGATCCATTGGCAGGGACACTACCCAAGAAAGAAAAATGCTCATTGCTATTGACCCAGAACCTACTCTAGCTGAAATCCTCCAATGGATTTCAGAGACTGTAAATTCTGCAGAAGATTACCTATCTTCCTCCTGTGGAGTTGCTACTGGATTCAAACTGCAAGCAGGGTGTGGCCTTTTGGTTAACAGTGCACCTTAGCCTACTGTATAGATGGTATAGTATAGCACATATATTATACTATCAGAGCTCCCTTCTACCCAAGAAAGAGCATATTATATATGCAACATCAAGAAAAGAAAGATCTCTCTATAGTCTTTTAAAAAACCACACTACCAGAGAATTTCAGAAGAACTAATCTGATAAATTCACCTTTTCCAAGTCTACCTTCAGAGAACAAGCCAAAAGTAGCTTCCTGCTCCCTGTTTCTACTATTTGAAATGATGAAGGATAGAAGGTTAAATGAGATAAGTTCTTGAGCGACATAAACAATTATGTGTCCCATTACTGACTGGAAGGTTGGTAGTTTGAATTTAACCAGAGATGCTTCAGTTTGAAGGGCTGGTGGTCCTTCTGAAGCATTAGCCTTGGAAACCCTGAGGCAGACAGTTCTATAATACACATAAAGTCACCATCAGTCAGAGATAGCTTAACAACAATTGTTTTGTTTTTCTTCTTTCTTTTTTTTTAAGTTTTTTTAAGGACCAAAGTGAAGAGTCTTAAGCCTTTACAAAGTGTAATTTTTATTTGGGTTTGTGGTTTTTTTTGTTTGTTTGTTTTTTTACAAATTATAATTCCTGTTTTGAAAACTGCCCTTTAAGGATGAAAGCAACTGAACACTTCAACAGTGAGGAAACTGGAGAGTCCAAGACCAGGGTTCTACTTTGAGTTGTTCTACAAACTAAAGGTTTCAAATTCCTCAACAAGAGAAAAATGAGGTACTTGAACTTCACCAACTCTAAGCCCCGTCCTTTTCCCTCTAATATTCTAGGATTTTTGAAAATGTTCAAAAATCTGCAGATCTTACCCTGTTGTCTGGAATAGCAATGCGAGCAATCAATAACTATTCTATTGGTTATTTCTCCACATCTTTTTGAGATCATGTAAAATGTTCTTTCATCTCCTTGGTTAAGAGAAGAGATGGATAGCAGCCCCCTCCAACCTCCTCCCTGTTTTTAGTCCCCTCTGTCCCAAGAGCATTCTGCAGAAACCTCTATTAGTGTCTCCTCGATTGTGTCCAATAATAATGATGGTAATGATAATGATAATGTAATTATCTCAGTTTATTGATGTCAAGTGCATGTTGATTACAAATGGGACAGGAAGTATTTACTTGCCTCCTGCTTCTCTAGGCTGGTTGTGAAATCAGAGCTGGTCTTTGGAGCAAGCATGAAGCCTGCACCTTTCATAATTGTAATGGGATCCAGATGTGGCTCTGTCCCATGAAGGCGAGTGATGAAAGCAGTAAATGGGTCCCATGCACATATGCTCTGCCCAGGTGGGGTCCACTTCCAGCTTCCTCTCTGTGCGCCAGTATTGTTCTGCATTTCCTCCAATTGACCGTTATGATGTAAAAAGATAAGAATGCATCTCCCACTGTGGCTCGCACATAGTAGGTGCTAGATTGACATTTATTCATTTATATTTCAGTGCTGGAAGGACACATCTCAAAGACAACCATATGTGATATTCTCCAGGCGATGCTGGGTTAGGAGAGACATTTATTAATATAAACTTAGCCGTCTGCAGGAGACTGACACACCATGGTGAAGAGAGAACTTCTAGGGGAAAGACTATGGAGTACTAAGGACGGAGGCTACAGGATGGTGAAAGGGATAGAGCTGAGGTCTGAGGAGCTGAAGATTTGGAGGAGATAGTGTCTTAGAAGCCAAGACCTAGGAGTGCCAGAAGGGAGGATATTGTAGGCAGCAGTGCTCAAAGGTGTCTTTCTTGTTATCCAAAGTCTTTCAATTCCAACTGTTGGAGTCCACTGATTCATAGTGACTCCATTTGAGAAAGGAAAACTGCTTTATTGAGTTTTTCCAGAAAGGAGTCCTAGCGGTGTAGTGTATTATCTGATGGCTAGGGTATGAATACACCAGCGGATCCTCAGAAGAAAGAGAAGGTGGTCTACTGCCATTAAGACGTACAGCACTGGAGACCTGATGGAAGGTCACCATGAGTCACAAGCAACTTGATGACAGTGGCTTTTTATGGTTTTTTTTTGTTTGTTTGTTTTTTTGTTTTGTTTTGTTTTTTTAAATCTTTACAGAAGCAGATCCCCAGATCTTTCTCCGGAGAAGCCATCTCTTAATCACAGCTCCTTCACAGTTCTTATTCTCCCATTCTTTAGATTCTCTGTTGGAGAAGGAGGCTAAGTTTTGTTTCTTTTTATTTTCCTCAGAATTCTTAGTTGACTTTTCTTCTCTCCCCATGCACCCCACACCATTTTGAAGTGTATTTCTGTAATATTGGGCTAATTGGTTTTATTTTTTCACATTGTTGTTGTTGTTATGTGCCATCGAGTCGTTTCCGACTCATAGCGACCCTATGCACAACAGCTCTAAACCCTGCTCTATCCTGCGCCAACCGCACCGCCTCTGACACACCCATCCCGATTACCCCAGTCACCGAATCAATCCATCTCATAGAGGGTCTTCCCCTCCTGCGCTGTCCCTCCACCCTCCCAAGCATGATGTCCCTCTCCAAGGACCCGTCCCTCCTGGCAACATGTCCAAAGTATGTCAGACGAAGCCCCACAATCCTTGCCTCCAAGGAGCAGCTTGGTTTAATCCTCTACAAGATGGATCTGTTTGTTTTCCTGGCAGTCCAGGGTACATTCAGTACCCTTCTCCAGCACCACAGTTCAAAAGCATCCACTCTCCTTCTGTCCTCCCTAGTCATTGTCCAACTCTCTGATGCATAACAAGCGATTGCAAATACCATGACCTGTATCAGGCGCACCTTAGTCTCCAGAGAGACACTGTTGCTCCTGAGTACGTTTGAGAGGTCCCTAACGGCAGACTTTCCCATCGCGATACGCTTTTTGATTTCCTGACTGCTGGTACCAAGAGTGTTGACTGTGGAGCCAAGAAAACTGAAGCTCTGAACACTCTCAATCTCTTCATCATCCATCCTGACACTGCCAATTGGTCCAGTGGCGAGAATCTTTGTCTTCTTGACGTTGAGCCTTAGTCCATACTGAAGGCTGCATAGAAAATGTTTTAATTTTTTTTCATTGTTGCACATTTTCTTCACCCCTTTCCCTTTCTCCTCCTCCAACTCTCCCCACAATGCACCTCTTGTTCCAGATCATATATATGACAATTCATACATATGATATCTAATAATATATTTTTTTTGGACAGTTCTTTTCATCTGATCTAATTCAGTGTTCATTATCTATCTACCCTTTTTCTATTCTCTCCACAAGCCCCCATGTCTATCTTATTTTAGAACACAGGGTGACTGAGATATTTCACTCAGTATAACGTCCTCCACGCTCCCTCATGTTGTGTTCTACGAGTTCACTGTTTTTTGAAAGTATCTTTGTCTCTTCAGCTGGCTATACACATTTTTGTTTTAATTTGGTTTTCTGAAGGCAGATTTTCATTAAACTTGCATAAGACTAACATGCACAGGTGGGTATAATGAACACATTGCAAGACGAAAGTACTCCTAGGGTATATTTTTTTTTTTCAAAACTTAAAGAAGTGAACCCGTGTCAACAGTCTCTACCTCGTAAGAAATAAATCCACTTAGCAAGAAAACTGTCTTTGAAGAAGTACTACCAAAATATTCCTTAGAAGAGAGGATGTTGAGCCTTTGTCTTAAGGACTGTAGATGTATTATAAGGAGGAAATGGTCCGTAGAGAAGGACATTGTGTGTTGTAGAGAGTGAAACACAGTGGACCCTCAGTAAGACGGGCTGTGACACAGAGACTATGACAATGGTCTCAAGTATACTAAGTCTTGTGTGCTATTATAAATAGAGTCAGTGTGTACTGGAACCAAACCAGCAAGAAGACCTAACAAGAAAGTTTGTCAATCACAGAGCCTCCATTATCTTCTCTTACTTTATGTGAAAGTCATGCCTAAAAGAAATGTGATGCGATAAAAATAATTGCAATTTTAGTTTTTGATCTAGAGTTCTCTGGTGGCCTACTCTGTAGGGAATTACATTATTAACTCAAAGGCCACCCTCTCTCATGGGTCAAATCTATCAGCAGCTTTGCAGGGAAATGATGGGCCTTCTCCTCCTGTGTGTTATATTGTCTCCAAAAGCCTGCTGGAGGGTCAGCAATGAATCGGTTCTGATTCGACAGCAGAAAGTTTATTTGTTTGAATTGGTTTGTTTTGAAGTTTGTTGTAACGTTTAGGTTATTATAAGAAAATAAAATGCTTGAATAAGTTAAATTCCCAAACAACTGATGCTGATTTGGCCAAGTGTCAATTTTAAAAAATTTTCATTGTTAACTTTAAAAAAAACCCCACTCCCCCATTAAACCAAAACCAGTTAATGTCAAGTGGATTTCAGATAAAGGAAATAGAATGTGTGTCAGAGCAAAAATGTGTTCAGTAAGGTTTTCAATGGCTGATTTTCAGAAATAAATTGATGAGTCTTTCCAAGTACCGCTCAATAGACTTGAACTGCCAATCTTTTGGTTAGGAGCCAAATGTGTAAATTGTTAGTGTCACCTAAGAATTCTGTTTTCCCATTTGTGGTTGTTGTGTGCTGTTTAATGGAACTGACTCAGAGCTGACCCTCCAACTGATTTTCAGATGCTGTAATTTACTTTGGAGGCGACTGTCCATCTTTCTCTCCCAGAGCAGCTGGTGGATTTGAACAGCTTGTCTTTGGGTTGGCAGCCAAACTCCTCACCACTAGGCCACCAGAGTTCCTTTTCCCCCCTATTATTCAGATTTATATGTTCAATGTTTAAAAATTTTTAAATTATCATAATTCAAAATAAGAAAAAAAACCCTCACAATCCTAGCCTTCTTAAATATGCGGACATACTCATTTTTCCTCTCTAGCTCTGGTGGCCTAATGGTAAGAAGCCACACTGCAAACCTTAAGGCGTGTGGTTCGAATCCACCAGCTGTTCTACAAGTGAAGAATGGGTAATCCCCTTCTGTTCAATTAACTGCATTTGAAAACCTGCTAGAGAGTTAGTTAATGGGTTGATTCCAACTCAATGGTACAAAACAACAACATGTAATAATCACTGAGATATTTCATTACTTTAGTGAGGGGAAATGTTAAATGTTTTAAATGTTGTCTCTACTTCTTATGAAGAGGATCATCAATGTAATTTCACATTTTCTAAGGAGGCAAAGAGAAATCAATGCTAAGAGTCCTGCCATGGAGAGTGATGTATTGATTGTACAAGTTCTCACACACGATGCACGGTGAAGATTTACTTATGTACTGCTCACCTGCATGGACACATGCAAGGAGCCCAATGGGGAAAAGGCATATAATCTTTGATGTCCTAGGACATTACTATGCTACTATTCAAATTCACTAACTGCTCTGGAGCAGAAAGATGAGCAGTCTCTGCTCTTAAAATTTACAGCCTTAACCGAAGACGACATTCAGATGGCTAACAAGCACATGAAGAAATG
>NW_006399895.1:5444727-5464999 GCF_000299155.1 Elephantulus edwardii
ATGAAAACCCAAAATCTCTGTAAATGTTCATTAAAATTAATAAAATTTAATAATAATAATAAAAAAATTTACAGCCTTAGAAACCCAACTTGATCATTTTATTAAATGTGCTTAGTCTATGATGCCTGGGGTTCTTTTTGTCCTCATTCACAGGTTCCAACTGATATTACCATGAAGGCAGGTGTGTTTGTATGTTGGTTTTCTCCCAGAGTCCATTGCAGGCAGGAGCCATCTTGGGTTTTTCAAGACCCTCTCATGGGCTAACTTTGGATAAGCAGGGGAAATATATTCATCTTTTTGACAAAATAAGAAGAAAAGATAAATACATTAGGATAGGTTAATAATGATGAAATAAGATAATGATTAACTTAAAAGTATATAATGATTATGTTTATGTTTTGCATATACTTGTGTGATTCTGGTCACACAATCACTCATGATTCTAGTAGCATAGTCCATGGGTAGTGGCATAGCTAACCCAAAGATGGCATTTCTTTCGTAGTTCAAATCCACAAGCAGCTCCGCAGAAGAAAAATGGGCAATCTCTTCCTGTGTGATTTATAGCCTCCCTTCTGGAGGGTCAGCTATGAGCGAATTCTGACTCAATAGCAATGAGTTTATTTTGTGTGTATATGATGGTTATAATATATTGAGGACATTTTACTTTTCAAAGAGTTTGCCAAATGCTTAAGAGAAAATGTATTTCTTACTTCATTTGATAGGATGAGATTTTAGAGAAAATGTTCAACAGTATCAGATTATTAAAACTTCTGAACTCTGTGGACAAACAATATTATTCTCAAAAGTCAGCACAGATGTTTTTCTGCCTCTGGGAGCGTGGATGATATTCAATATCATCTTTGCTTGTAGCACTGTAATCTAGATGCTAGTGAACACGCTTGTTGTTCTGAGTCTTTGCAGGGGAAGAATAAAGTTCCAAGTTCTGTTCTGTTCTTTTTTTTTCTGATAGAAAAGATTTTCTTACTATTCATCTTTACAGTACAGCAGCAAATATCATAGTGTTTGACACATAATAGATGATGTTGTTGTTGTTGTTATGAGTCAAGTCTCCCGTGACTCATAGCGACCCCTACACACAACAGCTCTGAACCTTGCCCGATCCTGAGCCAGCCCCACTGTCTCTGACACATCTACCCCCCATTATTCCAGTTACTGTATCGCTCCATCTCATCTTGGATCTTCCTCTCCTGCACTGTTTCCCCAACTCTCCTCTAAGCATGATGCCCCTCTCCAAGGACTGGTCCCTCCTGGCCACATGCCTGTGAGGTATAGCCTCTAAATCTTTGCCTTTAAGGAGCAGCCAGGCTTCACCCTCTCCAGGACAAACCTGCTTGTTCTCTTGGTGGTCCATGGCATGTTCAATACTTGTGTCCAGTATATTTTTGCTGACATTGGCAAAAGTGAAATGATGCTCTATTTCATATAGTTTGTCAAAATTTAGCTGTATTTGTAATAATCTTTACATGGCTTTAAAATATTATTTACTAATGAACTTTTCCTTTCAATTTAATAAAACCCAATCTATAACGTTGAAACTAATCAACAACTCACTCGCTCATTACTGTAGTCAGCCCCAGAACAGAGTGGACCCTCCATTGGATTCCCAATGCTTTAACTCACAAGGGCATGGGAGAAAGATGGGCAATCTCCTCTCATGCCTTTAAAAAACTCATTAGAGGGTCTTACCTAAGAGTCAGCTCCAACTCTATGGCACATAACAACAACCAGTCACAAAGAAGAGATTGCCAACATTACTCCCTCAGAGCCTCTGGTGAATTCAAACTACTAGAGAAGCTCAGTCTTTGAGCTGGCAGTGTTAACACCATAAGGACTACATGCTACCAGAGCTCTAAGTCTATAAAGAGAAAGAAAAATAACCACATGAATTTTGATATTGCACCAACTGACACTTCATGCTTGGAAGGGTGGAAGGTCAGCACAGGACAGGAACACCCTGAATGAGATGGATTGACATAGTTACTGTGCTAATGGAGGCAGGTGTGTCAGAGTCTGTGAAATTGGCTGAGAATAGGGCAGGGTGCAAAGCTATTGTTCAGAGGGCTGCTGTGAGTCTTAGCTAACTTGAAGACACATAACAATAACAACAAGTTGAATAAAAACAACAACAGCACAGAAACTACATCCAGAATCAGCAGTTGGGCTGTCAGGTAATAACTGCTCACCTGTAGATGACTGCTCACATGTGAGTGATGACTAATCATCTATGAATGATGACTGATCATCTATGAGTGAGGGCAACACATCTATGGGTAATGGCTACTCAACTAGGGGTGATGATTACTCATCTACATGTACCCAGAAATAAAAAGAAATGGAATAACTATAATACTAGACCATGAGGAAAATGATAGTGGTTACTCACATGAAGGTGGTGGAGAATGGAAGGACTTCAAAAGCAGAAGCTTATTTGGAGATTGTTTGCATGAGGTAAGAGTGGAAATCTCATTTGGTTAATTGTAGAACAACCTGTTAAATGTCAAACATCAGAGAAATAACAACAACAAATTTTAAAGTACATCCCATTGGACATATTTTACTAAGAAACATTTTGCCATTTATTTGAAATGCAAATTTGTAAAATCTCACAACTCAGCTTGCATCTTCTGCTAGCCTTTCCATTCCAGTGTCCCGCAATGTGAACAGGGATCGGGTGAACCATTCCAGAAAAGGAGTTCACTAATTCATTGCCGTGCAGCAGAAACTGACACCTCACTGACCACTCTGCAGGTTTCTGAGGCTGTAAATCACATGTGAGGAGAGAATAAAATCTTTCTCCAGAGAAGCTGCTAGTAGATTTGAACCACCAGAGAGGAAGCAACCTTGACTTAGCAGTACAACTCCCTATGGGCTATGAGCTCCCAGCCCAGAAAGGCAAGTTCTCAGAAAGCAACCAGATTCATATGACATATACTCCCCATGCAGGTGTCGTTAGGTGACTTCAAGTCAACTGCAACAAATAGCAACCTTACCAACAATGGATCGGATCCCTGCCCTCTGCTGTGCCAGTCTCATCATCTCTGATACATCTGAGCCCATTACAGTCGCTGTGTCTATCTACCCTGTTGAGGATTTTCTTCTTTTATACTGACGATCCACTTTTCGAAGCAAGAGACCTTTTTCCAAGAACTGGCCCCTTCCAGCAACGTGTGCAAAGATGAACTTTCACCATCTTTGCTTCCAGGGAACACCCAGGATGCACTTTCTCTGAGGCAGGCTTTCTTGACAGTCCATAGATATTCAGTACTCTTCTCCAATATCATGTCTCAAAGGTGTTAATTCTTTTTCTGTCATCCTTATTCATTGCCCAACTTCTAGATGCATATAGCAAGCAATTGAAAAGATCATGAAGGAAAATCATCACCTAGACAAGGAAGTGAGAAGAGCACCTGGGACACTCACATCAGATACAAACCTCCCCATTTTACCAGCTTTGTGATCCACAGTAATTATGTCTCAATGATTATGTGATTGCATCAGAATTTCTGATTCCTCATCTGTAAAAAGGGGACTGCACCTCTCACTAGCAGTTTTCTAAATAGTAAATGAGGTTACACATGCAATAACGTGCCTAGCATGATGTCTGGATTCACTGCCTAGTGAAAAGGCTGGGATTATGTGTTACTACTCTGTGCATTCCTTGGGAGGCCAACTTCTTTAAATAATGCCCAGCCATGAAAAACCAGCCTCAGTACTCTGCTCCCAACATTCCAAGGGGAGCTGTAAGTTACTCCTGTTCTAATGAAGTGATTTTGTTAGCAGATGTAGGGAGGAGATGATAAGTTGATGCATTTCTTCTAAAAAAGAACAGTAATTCATGACCTATTTACATCAGAGAGCTGGACAATGACTAGGGATGATAGAGAATTGATGCCTTTGAGCTGTGGTGTTGAAGAAGAGTATTGGATATAAACACCATGGAATGCTAGAGGAGAACAAACAGGTTCATCCTAGAGAGAGTGAAACCAGGCTGCTTCTTAGAGGCAAGAATTCTGAAGCTTCATCTGACATACTTTGGACATGTTGCAAGCAGGCACCAGTCCTTAGAGAGGTATGTCATGCTTGGGAGGGTAGAGGGACAGTGCAAGAGAAGAAGACTCTCGATGAGATGGACTGATTCAGTGACTGGGGTGATGAAGATAAGCGTGTCGGAGGCAGTAAAGTTGGCACAGGATAGAGCAGGTTTCAGGGCTATTGTACATGGGGTTGCTATGAGTGACAAGTTACTCGATGGCACATAACAACAACAATTTGTCCTTTGGCAAGTTTTTGCTCTAAGATGGACCTAAGCTAAGACCCTACTTTTTACTTCATATAGACAAGGAAGGGAATCAGGCCATCACTGTGTCTTAGAGTTAAGGCAAACCACAACCAAACCCACCTCTGTCAAGTTGATTCTGACTCCTGGCAACCTTCTTTGGAATTTCCAAGACTCTAACTCTTTACAGGAGTAGTTAGCTCGTGTTTCTTATGTAGAACAGCTGGTAGATTCCAAAGTGCTAACCTTTGAAACATATAGCACACTATCCCATCCGGGCTCCAGTTCACACAAGTGACTGTAGTTCATACTTATGGTTAAACCCAGTTCTGAGCTGAGAGGGCTGGTGGCATGCTCCCTCCCAACATTCCTCTAATAAAACAAGATTCTCCAAAATGAAGAGTGTTGCCAAGGAATTTCAAGGCACACAAAGGTGAAGTTTGGCATTTGCAAAGAATAAAGAACATTTCGTTTATTTTACTAAAAATATGCTTTTGTTTTTGCTTAAGTCCATTTGCCTTTGTCTGGGCCACTGTTTAGAAATGCACAAAAATGATCAGCGTTCCAGCTACATTCCCTTGGCTAAGATTTTAGTGGAAAACAAGAGAAGTTTGTTTGGAGATGGAAGCAGTTAGCTGTCAACAGGGTGAGGGGAGACATCTAAGGTGCTCACACTCCAGTCTTTTCTTCCATCACAGATCACAAAAGAAAGGCAAACTATCACAACCTTTGCTTTCTTTCCCATAAATAAAAAGGGAGATGCCAGAGTGATCCTCAGAAATGCATAAGAAATAGAAACATAATAATGATCATGGATTTCTTTCCTCGATGACCATGTCAGTCCTTTATGGCCGAAAGAGGCACCTAAACCCCAGTCTTGACTTCACTCCATGTGAAATTGAACACATTCCAGTTGCTCAGAGGTTTTTTTCCCCCCTTTCATCTGGGAGATAAAAATTATCTTCATTCTATTCACACCCACAGCTAACAATTCAATTCTGACCCTCCATCTGATTTCTGAGGCTGTAAGTCTTTAAAGGAAGAGACTGCCCGTCTTTAGATTAGCAGCCCAATTGGTAATATAAAATGTCACTAGTAATATAGATGAGGGTTAATTGAGATGTTGTTGTTAGATGTCGTGAGTCAGTGCCAACTCATAGCAACCGCATGTACAAAAGAATGAAACACTTCTTGATCCAGAGCCAGTCTCATCATCTCGTTGCTGAGCTCATTATTGCAGCCACTTGTCTAAAAACAAAACAAAACAAAAAACTTCCTCTAGTTCACTGATCCTCTGCTTTTCCCCAGCATGCTATCCTTCTCCAAGGACTGGTTCTTTCTGATAACATGCCTGACGTATGTGAAATGAAGTCTCACTGTCCTTGTTTCTAAAGAGCACTCTAGCTGCAGTTCTTTCAAGATAGATTTGTGTGTTCCATTGGCAGCCTATTCAAAACGCTTCATGTAAATCATGACTAGCAGTAGAATTGAGATAATATAGTGAAATACTCACGCACTCTCAAACGTTCTCTATTTTCTTGCGCAAGTAAATCCCCCCTTTTTAAAAACTCTCACGTCGCTGATTAGTGCCAAGCTGTGCCCATATCTGGCCAATAATTTTGTATGAGAAGTGACCTGTGTCACTTTGGGGCAATCCTAGTACTGCCGGTATGAAGCCCTCCAGAGCTGTCTTTTTCTTCTTCTTTCTCTTGACTTGTAGTCCCAGAACTTTACTGTCATAAATCTGGCTCATAAATCAGGTACGCAAACATTATTTGTGGCTGCTGAATGATTAACTAACTGGATTTCCCACTGCCTAAAGGAAAATCTTGGATTTTCCAAAGTTATCTTACTGCCAATGATTTGAAAACTCACTTCATTATGTATGCACCACACCCTACACAAGTCTGTACTTTTGTTTTCATTATTATTAAAGGGAAAAATAAGATAAGTTTAACCATGTTGAGGTGGACAGTCCAACACCATCGAGCACATTCACAATGCTACCCAACCGTGGGCTTCTCCGTGCACTTCCCACCCTAGGTGTTTCTGTTTCCTCGAAAATCATTACCTTAGAAGTTTCTAGAATCCTGTGAAAATGATAATATAGGCTTGGAAGATAGCCTTGACATTCTGCACCAGAATAAAAACAATTCTGAACTTGAAAAGAATCAATTAAAAAGTGACAGGATTTTCAGCAGGCCTCTAATTTGCAATCTATCAGAAACAAAGAAAAGTGAAGGAAATAAAAGACACAAGAAAATAATTAGTCCAAACGACTAAAGGACCACCAGGACCACATCTCCATGACCCTGGGAACAAAAGAACTAGATGGTGCCCATGTACCACTTAGAACCACTCTGGGATCACAGTAGAAATTCCTGGGTAGAGCAGGAGAGAAATGCACAACAATTCATAAAAAGGCTGTGCTATAACTTGTCCAATAGAGACGGTGGCACTTGGTTGGACAACATTCAAACCCAGCCTTGAAATTACTATATAAATAAACTTCTAGTTAGCCCTACACAGTAACACTTCTTAAAATAATCAACATACAAGAGCAAAAGGGAAGCGTCTTCCCAAAAGCAAAGTTCAAAAGGCAGGACGATGGAGAAAAGAAGGACAAATAGAAACAGGGGGCTCAAAGAGGAAATGAAAAGGCTTAAATAGTGGGGATTGCAAAGTCATTAAAAAAAATACAAATTACTGAATGGAAAACTGAAAAGCAAGCAAGCAAACAAAAACCAAAACAAACAATAAGTAGAAACAACTGGCTGAGTAAAAACGCCTCCAATCTACTCTAGTACCTTACATCGCATGTGATGATGGGCAAATAGCTGATACCAACACAACAGCTGTTTTCTGACTGTACAACAGATGTAAACAAAGCTAGTCAGGAAAGCATGCCATGCCACTTGAGAAAAGGCATATGAGCTGAATGAGGCAGAGTTTCTGCTTGTTAATTCCATGCTAAATTCTCAGACCCTAACGTCGTGTCTAGTGCTCTGGTGGGCTAGTGGTAAGGAGTTTCACGGCCAACCCAATGGCAGGCAGGCCAAATCCACCAGCTTCTCAATGAGAGAAAAGATAGACAATCTCCTTCCATGCAATTTCCAGTCTCTGTAAACCCTCTGGGGGGTCAGCTGTGAGTCAGTTCTGATTCCATAGGAACAACAGTGTGAGAAACATAGTAGGTGGTCATGAAATATCTAACAATGCTGTCGACTCCAAGGCACATGATCTGAACCCACTAGGAGAAAGATGGGCACTCTCCTCGGTGTAACTTACAGCCTCTGAAAATCCCCAGGATAGTCCGCTGTGAAATGATTCTGACCTGATGACACACGACAACAATGAATAAATGAAGGTAATTTTTTTTCTAGGAGGATCCCTGGGTCCATGAACAATGATACAGAGTTTTAATGAATATTCCATTCTGCAATCCATAGCAAGGATGGTTATATTCTCATGGGCTGCATAAATATTTCCCTCACTTTGCAAAGTGCTTTCAAACTCCTACATAAACTCAGAATTCTACTGTTGGACAGTGTTCAAGGTTAAAATTCCATCATGGCAAGGCTTATAATTTTCATTTCTTAGTGTTTATTTTTTGTATTTTATGCAGAGTTATTTCAAAGATAACTGCAACCAGTTATTCATCTCTATAAAAGATGATCAGGAGTCAGCAGACAAACTGAATATTGTACCAAGAGTTAGGAGAGAATTGTTTTACCTACTAGTGTGAATGTCAAAATGTGAAACGAGTTCCCTTACCTGAGCCCTCCACAAAGAATAAGGTTTGTTATTGTTGGTGCAGAGGGACTAGCTATGATTTCTGCCTCCAGTATGGGTTCAGGGATACAGCAGGGTTGGCAAGACCATGGCAGACATGCTTCTGCCCCTACTTCACTACCCCTAATCACTAATTAGTCACCACTAATTGATCGCAGCACTCTTCCTATTAAGCTTGGGGTAGTCACAGTGCTTCAGGTAGCCATTATCAATTAAATACAGAGTAGTGCGTGAGATTTATACACATAACACGTATTTACTGAGTGTTGGCTGTATGCCTGGTACTGGAAATTTGCCATAAATAAAACAAGCAAAATTTTCTATCCTCATTGGTTTATACTGCAGTAGGGGGGAAGGAGGTGAAAGTAGTCAGTAACAAAGATAAATATGTAAAATATGCACTGCGACACATGGTGGTAGTAAGTCAAGTGGAGAAAAATAAATCCAGAAAGGAGGACAGAAATTGCTGGGGAGAGGTGGATTATACTGATAAGCCTTGGATGAGGTAAAAGAAGTAGATGAGTTGTGTTGAGAAATAAGATGGGGAAGCTGACAAAGTAAGTTTTTAGGAGTTTTGTTTATCTGAAAGGGAGAATAAATAGATAATAACTCTTCTAATAACATTATGGCACTCTGAACCAGTAGGTTTTGGTGATTAACACTCAGCAGACAGGTGAAGTTGGTTTGCCAGTTGATATTAGAATCTAAAGTTCTGGTGAGAAATATAAATGGGGAGATATAAACAGGGTAAATATTTTAAATATGTGAATGAATTATATGGGAAGTTTTGAGATTGTGATCACTAAGAGAATGAAACAGCCAGGAGGAACTTGAAGGCCTGGGCTAGAAATATACCAATTTCAGGAGATCAGGAAGTCTATAGGAGACTGGGAAATAATGGCACTGAGATAAAGGAATGTCATGTCCTGGGAGTCAGTGAACAAAGTTTTCCAAGATGTTTGAGAGTGAGGAGCTTTCTAGTTACTGAATTGTCAAGGAAGGGGAGCACTGAGAATTCTCCGTTGGGTTTATTGTCCTGAGGGTCACTGATAGGAGACAGAGGAGCAGTGAAAGGAAGGAAGGAAGGCCTTCCACCAGGTGGGCTGACACAGTGACTGCAGCAAAGGGCTCAAGTGTGTCAGAGATTGTGAGCATGGCACAGGATAGCACATGGCTCAGATCTGTTGTGCTTAGAGTCACTATGAGTTGTACTCGAGTCGATGGCACCTAACAACATCAGCCATGTGAAAGCCTAATTAGAGAGGATTCAGATGAGAAAGGACCAACTGGGACTATGGCTTCCTCTCACTTACACATAGAAAGCCTAGATGGTACCCAGTTATCACTGACATTCATGCCAAAAGGGACCACAATAGAAGGACAAGACCAGAATGGGTAAAAATGTGGGAAAAATGGCATTTTTTTTAAAGGAGTAGAATTACTAGTCCAAAATAAACTGGAACCCTCAAGGCTACTGCCTTAAAAGAACCTTCTAACTTGGTGGTCACAACACTGCTGGGGGCCACCTCTCAGCCAAATAATAGATGGGCCGACAGTGTTGGAATTGATTTCACAGCAGTGAGCCTGGTTTGGTTTTTTTGGTTTATAAAATAAACAGTAACATCTGTGAACAGTATCCTCCTTAAAATAATAAACTATGAGACCAAAAG
Organism: Elephantulus edwardii; assembly: GCF_000299155.1. NCBI lineage: Eukaryota > Metazoa > Chordata > Mammalia > Macroscelidea > Macroscelididae > Elephantulus > Elephantulus edwardii. The sequence continues at coordinate 5,454,487 of NW_006399895.1, forward strand.
ACCAAAATTTATCCAAAACAAAAAATGAGAAGGCTGGGAGGGACAGGGAAACTGGACGAATGGAAATGGGGAATCCAGAGAGGAAATGGGGAGAGTGCATTGTGAAGTGCAGTCAGTATCACAGAGGGATCTGTGAATGAATTATTGACTGGAAAATTAGAGAGAGAATGGAAAGAAATTTGCAGATAGTCAGTGTAGTTATATTGCTTGAGTAATTTTGCTGTGAAGAGGAAGTAGCTAGAAATGGAAATGCTGTCAGTAGAAATATCTGTTTGACATCAAAGTGGTTATTTACACCTGAATGGGGTCAGGGTTCAGATCACAGGTTCAGAGTCAGACTGCTTCATTTTGGTTCTTGGCTTCCTATAGCATTACTTATGTGAACCTGGGTAAATCATTTAATCTAAATGTGCTTTTCAGCTTCTTTATCTGCAGCCAGTAACATAATAGTACCTCCTCCTAAGACTGTGAAGAGCGAATGAGTTGCTCTGTGTAGAGAGTTGGTGACAGTGTGCAGCATATGGCGAACATTCAAATGTCAGCTATCACGGACCGAACCTACCCATCGGTGTACATTTCTCAGAGGCACCTGGAACATGGAAGCTGGTACTGTTTGGCCCAGAAGTAAGTTGGAAACTGAACCTGGTGATGACCCAGAAAGAGAAATGGGACTAGGTGGCAGGGAATGGTAAGACTGTATGTAGGTCTCTCCAAAGATGCTGAGGACATTCACATTTTTTCCCCACATCAGGAACTGCTTGGGGGACAATAGTTTTGTGGCAGAACATTTTGTTTATATCTTCTTGTTTCCTGAGGATCCTCCCTGGAACAAGGGATTTGATCTCCTTCTCTTTAGTCTGAGATGGCATAATAGATGTTCACTGTAATATCGGAAAACAATTCTGACTTTTAAAAACACAGCTACAATTTTATCTGATGGCCTTTAGCAAGTATGGATTCCTCAAATGAAAGGGCAGTGAGTCGGGGAAGAGTCAACTGTTTCCATCAGAAAGGCTTTAAAAGTGCCTGAGAGATATTTCAAAATTATTGTTGGATTCCTATTGAATTCATCTCGGAATATTTTGCTAGTGTTCCAATATTTATTTTTAAACAATGAGCTCTCCCACTTCCATTTCCTAATCTGGCCTCCTAGTGTCATTAAAGACAAACTTTGAAAATAAAAAAAAAGATAAAACTTGTAACTCATGGATTTATTAATTTTTAAAAAACATCATTGAGGGAGATTTTCTTTCTTCCTTTTGAGCTTTTTTGGGTTAAGTCAATATCCAGCCAAGGCTGAGGACCACTGCAGTCAGTCTACCGTTTGCAGGAGATGGTACAATGGCTGCTCCATCACAACAGGACCTCACCTAGAAATCTGACTGTGATGGAAGCCAACTTGGCCATATGACCATAAGAACTGAGAGTGGTCTAGGCTAGGATTATTCAAAGCACAACAGGCAAACAACTTAGCAACATTTCATTACTGCTCTCTAAGGATTTTTACACAATCATGTGAATCAACTATGTCTCTAAGATTTGTTTTTGCAGCGAGACTGTCTTTAGGAATGAGTCAGTACATAGACAAACTTTCAGATAGCACTTGCATAGCTCACTGAGGGCCAGTGACACATAGTTGGTGGGTGGGGACTTTGAACAAGTTCCCAGAGGTGAGGGTACAAATTAAGGGTTCCCTCAGTATTGCAATCCAGCCATTAACTTCTAGAGTAGCTGAGATGAATCTGGAGGCTCAGCCCTCTCCAGAAAAAGTGTTCTGGGTTCCCAGAATGCTGAGGTACTATCCACAGGAAAACACACCAGGATCAAGAACTCAGTTGAGACATTTAAGGGAGTCCAAACACACAAAGAGCCATAATGGGAACCCTATGGCCCCAGACTCAGGGCCTTCTAATTCATTACCAAGTGAAGACAGTGGAGAGTTAGGAAAATGCCTGATCAAAGACTAAAGTATTCCACTTGTAGCTTCAGGGTCTCAGAGAACAGAGAGTGTGCCCTAGTCATGGCTTTCTTAACTGCAGGAGATAGAAAATCAGCCTAGTACTACTTTATAAAAAAACAAGTGTATTCATTCAGGTCAGATTTTCCCCTTAGTGGTAAATAAGGTCACCAATGGGTTGATATCTTACCAGCTTAATGACAGTCACACTTCTTTCCCAACGGACTAAAAATTCATTGCCAATGAGTTGGAATCAACTCATAGACGATCCTCCAGTGAGTTTTCAGAAGCTATAACTTGCACAGGAGGAGACTCCCCACCCCCCACCCCCCCCATCTTTCTCTCACAGAGCCATCAGTGAATTATAATTGCCTTCTTTTGGTTTGGCAGCACAAATCCTTACCTACCAGGCCAGCTGAACTCCAGAAATTGTACTGGAGCAAACTATTATTGAGCTAGATTGGACTATGTCACATCTCCACATATACCATTGTGACTGAACATACCTAGGTTATATGATCATCAATGGATATAGGAGATGTGACAAATAATTTAAAGGCATTTATTCTTCAATATACCTTACTCATATTATCCAGCTTCCATGGGATCTGATTGTGGATCCAATATATGAAATGAAATTCTTGTTTTAGGAACAACAGGTTGAATGAACGAATGTTGTTGTTATGTGCCATTGAGTTGCTTGTGACTCATAGTGACCCTATGTACAGCAGCCCTAAACTCTGCTCTATCCTGTGCCAATCTTGTAGTCTCTGACACACATACCCCCACTACCCCAATCACTGAGTCAATCCATCTCATCAAGGGTCTTCCTCTCTTACACTATCCTTTCACCCTCCCAAGCATGATGTCCCTCCCCAAAGACTGATCCCTCCTTGAAACATGTCCAAAGTAGGTCAAACAAAGCTTCTGAATTCTTGACTCCAAGGAGCATCTTGGTTTCACCCTCTCTAGGACAAAACTGTTTGTTCTCATAGCAATCCATACTCAATATTTTTCTCTAGCACCATAGCTCAAAGGCATCAATTCTCCTTCTATCATCCCTACTCATTGTCCAGCTCTCTGATGCATAGCAAGTGATTGCAAAGACCCTGGCCTGTACCAGGCACATCTTAGTCTCCAGACTGACATCATTGCTCTTCAGCACTTTGGAGAGGTCTCTGAAAACAGACTTTTCCAATGCAATTCATATTTTTATTTCCTGGCTGCTGGTACTGAGAGTGTTGATTTGTCGAGCCAAGCAAACTAAAGCTGTGAATCTCAATCTCTTTACCATCTATCATAATGCTGCCAACTGGCCCAGTGGTGAGAAGCTTTGTTTTCTTGATGTTGAGCTTCAATTAATATTAAAGGCTACAATCCTTGACCTTCTGCAGCAAGTGCTTCAGGTCCTTCTCAATTTCAGCAAACAGGGTTGTGTCATTTGCATAATGCAGATTGTTGATGAGTCTACCTCCAATCTTGATGCTACATTCCTCCTCATAGAGCCCAGTCTCCCAGATGATCTGTTTTGCATATGGATTGAAAAGGTATGGAGATAGGACACATTCCTGGCATACACCCTTTCCAAATTTGAACCATGTAGTATTTCCTTGCTCTGTTCTGACAATTACCTCCTGTCTAAGTATAGGTTTCACATTAGTATGATCAAGTGTTCTGGGATTCCCATTCTTCTCAGAGTCAGCCACTGTTTGTTGTGATCCACACAGTCAAATGTCTTTCTTTGCACAGTCAATGAAACACAGATACTCATTGCTCTGGTATCATCTGCTTTCAGCCAAGATTCATTTAACATTACCTAAAATGTCTCTAGTACCTTGGCCTCTTCTAAACCCAGCCTGGATTTCAAACAGCTCTCTGTTGGTGTACTGCTCCAGTTGTTTGAATGAATAGTTGAATAAATAAATAAATGGATGGATGGATGGATGGATGAATGAATGAATAGATAAATTAAAAAAAAAAAGCCCCAAGTCAAGGACCAACTCAAGGAATCATGTTACCCACGTCTGTTCCCTATTTGCTTTGGGCTGCCATCTTCTATGGCACTTTTTTTTTTTTTTAACCTCAGTTCAAAGACATCAGTCTCCCTTATTCACTGTCCTCTCAAATGCATAGCAAGTGATTGAAAAGACATGAGATGTAAGGATAGCAAAACTCTTCAGGGACTTTAGATTTAACAAAGTAAAAATATGGAACACTTCACGAATTTGCATGTCATCCTTGCGCAGGAGCCATGCTAATCTTCTCTGTATCATTCCAATTTTAGTATATGTGCTGCCGAAGCGAGCCCTTCTACGGCATTTTTTAGGGCTTTACTCTTTCTATTGTTCGTTCAGTTAAAGCATGATAATCTGGTTTATTGCCCTTCATTCATTTATTTATGCACTTACTCAATACTTGTCTACTGAGTGCTAAGGATGCTGATAATTAGAGACATTTTAACAGACAAGTTGTATATTCTTATTCAGTTATTCTCCACTGATAACAATTATTAATTTCCTCTTAGTTACTCTCTCCTCCCAGATCTAGATTAGAACCCAGGGGTAAAGTGAAAACTTTACTAGGATGGGATGAGGACAGGAGTCTTCTATCTTCAGAATATGAAAAATCCTAAAGATTCTCTGCAGTCGAAACTGAGATCATCTGCCTCCAGGTGCTTGAAGGAAACCCTCCCTAAGGCTTTCCAGGGAAATGTAACGTGGATCTGGATAAGGAAATCCCCCCCCCCCCCCACCCAGGACTCCTTACCCAAATACAACTCTTAAAATCAACTCCTAAAAGCAAGCCTAGAAATTGCATTGAAAAGTACTCACATTCTTATTAAAAAAAGAAAAAAATCAAAGAAAACAGAACATCCAAGAAACAAAAACAACCCAAAGCATCTTAAAATTGTAGACTCTTTGGGATTTGGAGAACAGATTCTATTTACCCAAAACTAAACCCACTACTGTAGGTAAATGCTGACTCATGGTGACCCTCCAGCAGGTTTCTGAGACAGTGAATCTGTATGGAAGGAGACTGTTTATCTTTTTCCCATGGAGATACTAGAGGATTAGAGTCACTGATTTTTTTGATTGTTGTTGTTATGTGCTGTTGAGTCATCTGTGACTCATAGTGACCCTATGTACAACAGCCCTAAACACTGCTCTATCTTGTGCTAATCTTGTAGCCTCCGACACATTTACTTCCATTACCCCAGTCACTGAATCAATCCATCTCACTGAGGCTCTTCCTCTCCTGTGCTGTCCTTCTACCCTCCCAGTCATGACGTTCTTCTCCAAGGACTGGTCCCTCCTTGAAACATGTCCAAAGTATGGCAAACGAAGCTTCAGAATCCTTGACTCCAAGGAGCAGCCTGGTTTTATCCTCTCCAGGATGAAGCTGTTCATTCTCTTGGCAGTCCATGCTATATACAACACTCTTCTTCAACACCACAGCTCAAAGACATCAATTCTCCTTCTATCATTCCTAGTCACTGTCCAGATTTCTGATGCATAACAAGTGATTGGACCATGGCCTGTACCAGGCACATCTTAGTCTCCAGACTGACATCGTTACTCTTCAGTACTTTGGAGAGTTAGTTCTCTGACAGCAGACATTCCCAATGCAATACAACCAAACCAATGCAAGCTAAAGCTGTTTACAATCTCAATCTCTTTACCATCTATCATGATGCTGCCAACTGCCCAGTGGTGAGAATCTTTGTTTTCTTGATATTTATCCATATATCCTAAGGTACCTGGACTCCTGTTCATCTACAATCCTCTCCAGATTTATATATTTGGTTTGAGATATTACAAAAGACAATAGTATATTCACTTAATAACCACAGTGAAACCCAGGATGGAGCTTGCTTCTGCCAATCTGCAATGGAGGGAGGCACGAAGGGAGTAGAGGTGAGGCTCAGCTGTCTCTGGAGAAGTTGGGGAAGGGTACTGCTGGGACTAGAAACATACATCTTTCTGTTTATTAACTTAGCTACAGATAGAAATTCACTAGCAAGGGGTCCCTGAGAATTGTGATGGAGCGTTTAGTACCCTAGTTCCCACAGCAACCTCAGAGGAGATAATTTTCTTTCAAAGCCATGGTTCTAAACTATGAGCAAAACACTGAACCCTATAACTAGAACGCTGGTATGTCCCGGTTTTCCTAGGACAGCTCTAACTCATGCTTGTCATCCTAGTGTAATTGTTAATGACACTCTGCCTTGTCAAAAGAGTTTTAATTTGGATGATGCATGACTTCTTAGAAGATTTTGTAGTTAATCCCAAAGTGCCCTTATTACTAGCTTTCAGCACGAATTCCCTCAGTGCAAGCCATGTGGCAAATAGATGTCTACTTCAGCACCCAGCACTAATAAATGAATGTCTGAGTTTAGTTAAATGTCATAATTCACAAAGCCCTGCTTCATGGTTTGCCTATTCGCCACTAGTTAGGAGCTCTGCTTGCCTCCTGTACTGTCTTCTATACTTCTCAACAAGTGAGACAGTGATGTCAGAAGACCAGAACTTCCTCTGGCCTCAGCAGCGCTAAAATCCATAGAAAGTGCAGGAATTCCACAAGAATGTACATAGTATGGGTGAATCTAGCTCAATGGGCCTGGCATTTCTGATTTGTAGTCTCATTAGTTGGGTGGACACGAGTCCTGGGCAGCTGAGGAGGAGGCGGTCTGTGGATTATGGAGATCAGTGTTATGAAGGGTGTGTATGTGTATACTGGGGACTAGGAGACTGTGCATATGTGGAGGGAAAGCAGAAAGAGAATTACTGTAAAAAAAACAACAAAAAAAAAGAACCCAACACAACTCAAAACAACCCTCCTTAAGTAGCAAAACTTGCAGCTGGACCAGATTAGCTGTTCCCTTCTCTTTCCTATTTTTGGACTTGGAAAGAAAATGTGCAAAATGATTCTTGTTTTGGAGAAAAGCAGAGAAGGAGGCTGGGGGCCAGGAGATGGGGCTGTGGGTGGGGGTGGAAAGGCTGGGGCAGCTATGAGGGGCTGCGTGGCTGGGAGGGTTCCTTGCTTCCCCTGGGAAATGGGAACACCAGCACTGCAGCTGTCCTCCCTTCCACCCCAGGAATGTGGGGACCAGGCCTGTGTCCTGTGGCCAGACAAGACCTGGTGAATAAGTGCAGGTTCTTGTAAGATGGCAATTGAGGTCAAGAGCAAAGCTGATGACCAGAGAAACTCAACCTCAGGTTCACAGATTGGGGTGGGGGGGCAGTGGTTCACAGCAGGACATAGTCACATTGGTCTTTCTATTCCCTCATCTTCCTTCCCTGGCATTTAGAGCATGGTGTTCCACTGCTCTTTTCCTGACTCTTGTCAAATCCTTTCAGGTTCTGAGGAACTAATCCTTGCTTAAGTATAACTGCCATAGGGATGATATCTCAGATGTTTCTGATGAGGCAAATGAGAGAAGCCTATATATAAGGAGCTACCAAGACCATAGAAGTCACTTGTCCTTGCGGCATGGTGATAGAGAGAGTTATTGCACTACTAAGCAAAGGGATGGTGGTCTGAATTGACCAACTACTTCTTAGGAGAAAGATGGGCAGTCTCTTTAGAGATTGTAAGACTGACAGCCTCAGAAACTTAGTGGAGGGCCACTTGACAGCATGCGGTTTGAAGTCTCTTACACTTGTGGGAGTGGGAATTGGTACAAGTACTTTGGAAACTTGTCATGATATCTACTAAATAGACATACTGTTTTGTGGACTGTTGAGTTAGAACTGACCCATAGCTGACCCTCCAGAGGATTTTCAGAGACAGTAAAAAACACAGGAGGCGCTGTGGAGCAGCTGGTGGATCTGAACTGCATGCCTTTGTGATTGTAGTGTAGCTTCTTACCACCAAATATACACACTATGACCCAGCAATTCCACTCTTGAGTATTACATGGCAAAAGGGAACAAGTATGTGTATGTTCACCAAAAGACAAATACCAAGAGCCACCGTTCATATTAGAAACTTAAACTGAAAACTACTCAAAAGTCCTCAGTAATGGATTACTAAGCCATTCTATGAGTAAAGGAGAAACGGATCCTCTGCAACCACCAGCAACAGAATGGATTATTTCATGAACACAATGTTGAGTCAAAGAAAGCCTCACATTTGAAAGAGGATACGAATGTATGATTCTGTTTCTAGAAAATGCAAACTAGGTGAAACTAACAGATGGTCATAGTAGTTGGAAGAGTGCTTGCCCTCGGCCAGGATAACTGATTAGCAGGAAGCATGAGAGGCCTTCTGAGGAGCCAGATTGCTCTCTGAGGCAGTGACATAGGTGAGTTAAGTGTGTATAATTTCAAAGAGATGACACAACCCTGGTTGCTGAAACTGAGGAGGATCTGAAGCGCTTGCTGCAGAAGGTCAAGGACTGCAGGCTCCTACATGGATTGAAGCTCAACATCAAGAAAACAAAGATTCTCACTGCTGGGCCAATTGGCAGCATCAGTATGGATGGTGAAGAGATTGAGATAGTTAACAGTTTTAGTTTACTTGGCTCCACAATCAACACTCTTGGTAACAGCAGCCATGAAATCAGGAGTAGAATTGCATTGGTAAAGTCAGCTGTGAGGGACCTCTAAAGAGTACTGAAGAGCAAAGACATCAGGCTGGAGACTAAGGTGCACCTGATCCGGGCTATAGGTTTCTCAATTATGTGCTGTGTCAGAGAGTTGGACAGTGAATAGGGATGATAGAAAGAGAATTGATGCCTTTGAGCTGTGGTGCTGAAGAAGAGTATTGAATATACCATGGACTGCTAGGAGAACAAACATGTTTGTCCTGGAGAAGGTGAAGCTGGAATGCTCCTTGGAGTCAAGGATTCTGAAGCTTTGTCTGACATACTTTGGGCATGTTGCAAGGAGGGATTGGTCCTTGGAGAGGGACATTATGTTTGGGAGAGTGGAGGGACAGCGAAGGAGAGGAAGACCTTCGATGAGATGGATTGATTCTGTGAGACTGGAGCGGTGGGAATGAGTGTATTTGAGATGGCGAGGTTGGCACAGGACAGAACAGCGTTTAGAGCTCTTGTACATAGGGTCACTATGAGTCGCAAGCAACTTGATGGCACATAACAACAACAACAACAACATTCACAGAAAAGAGCCCTGGTGGTGCAGTGGTTAAGTGTTTAAGTGCTAACCAAAAGGTCTATGATTTGAAACCACCAAGTGTCAAGGGAGAAAGATGTGGCAATCTGAGTCCATAATAGACTCATACAGCCTTGGAAACCATATGGGGCAGTGTCACGCTGTCCTATAAAATGAGTCAGAATCAACTCAATGGTAATGATTTTTTCACTTTATTGCAGTTTTCTGCACATTTGTTACGTTTCAAGGGGAAAAAAATTAAAGCCTCTCAACACCTTTGTAGGTGTACCTTACTGCAAGCTGTGTCTAAGGTGGGCTCCAGGAGTTTTGAGTGTAGCAAATAGTTAACTTATTTGGCTACTGATCAAAAGGTAGGTGATTTGGTTCCAACTAAATGGCTTAATCTGTAGGGAGTTGTACTGATATCCAAACCTCTCTGGCAGTTCAAATCCACCAGCTGCTACTCTGCATAAGAACAATGGGAAATCGCCTCTAATGTGATTTACAGTCTCCAAAAATCTACTAGAGAGTCAGCTATGCGTGGGTTCCAACTCTATAGCAATGGCTGTGCTTTTTCAGCACCTGCTCAGAAAAGTGAAAACAATCCTGGCATGTTAAAGAACGCCTCCCTAGCTCGAAAAGACAAGGGCCCTGAGGAGGAATTCCACTTTGCTGATGCTTGGCTCTTGTAAGTTCATTGCCTAGTGACCTCCAGCTATGATGATGACAGGACGATTGTCCAAGGCAAAGGGAAAGTGTAGGGACCCGTGTCCAAAACTGCTTGGGAATGATGTGAAGGATGTAACCATTACCAGTGAACTGTACATGTGAAATTACTGAATGATTATATGTTCCGCTGTATTTATTTACCACCACCACCCCCCAAAAAAAGAAAGGAACTGAGTGGTAAAGGTTATTAAAAATGCCAAGATAGTAACAGTAAATCATTGAGCTATCATGGAATCTTCTAGGAATAGGGCCCTTTGTGATAGAGTGGGCTCTGGAGACAGAAGAGCGCATGGACAGTTCTTTGAAAAAAGTCAAGAATCCCTGTTAACCCTCCTGAGAGTCCACACAATAATGGATGGCCCTGCCAATGAGTAAGAAAAGAAAGAAAAAAGAAAAATATTGGAAATGAAGATAAACCATTGGTATTTGGAGATGATGTTGGGAGAAACCAATTTAACCCATGTTGTTGTTGTTATGTGCCGCTGAGTCGCTTGCGACTCATAGCGACTCTATGTACAACAGCTCTAAACTCTGCTCTGTCCTATGCCAATCTCACTGTCTCTGACACACTCGTCTTGATTGTCCCAGTCACTGAATCAATCCACCTCCCAGAGGGCCTTCCCCTCCTGTGCCTGCTCTCCATCCTCCCAAGCATGATGTCCTTCTCCAAGGACCGGTCTCTCCTTACAACATGACCAAAGTATGTCAGACG
>NW_006399895.1:5466055-5489692 GCF_000299155.1 Elephantulus edwardii
TGTCCAGGGCAGCTGAAATATGTCAATTGGTATACTATCTGTTCCTGGGGCCTTCTTCCTTCATCACCATAGGCTCTTGCTCATATGTTGTTTCATGAAATTCTTCTGTGTCTGCCAATTCCTTTTGATACAATGACTCAGTATATGCTGTCGATCTTCTTTTGATACTTCCTGAATCATTTCATATTCTGCCTAAACATCCTTGATTATAGCAACTTGAGGTTTGAATTTGTTCTTAAGTTCCTTGAGCTTAAGAAATGCTGAGTGAATTCTACCCTTTTGGTCTTCTGACTCCAGCTCCTTGCAAATTTCATTGTAATATTTTATTTTGTCATCCCGTGCTGCCTTTTGAAATCTTCTGTTTAGCTCTTTAGTATCTTGAATTCTTCCTTGTGCTTTGGCTTTTCTGTGCTCCAGTGCAATCTTCAGAGTTTCTTCTGACATCCATTTTGGTCTTTTCTTCCTCTTCTGTCTTTGTAGTGAACTTTTGCACTCTTCTTGGATGATACCCTTGATATCCTCCCACAACTCATCTGGTCTTCACTCATTTGTGTTCAAGGCCTCAAACTTGTTTTTGAGATTGCTCTGAAATTCAGGTGAGATAGATTCAAAGTTATATTTTGGCTCCTGTGGATTCAGTTTAATTTTCCTCAGCTTCAGCTTGAACTTGCATATGAGATGTTGGTGGTCTGTTCCACAATCTGATCTGGGCCAAGTTTTCACAGCTGATACTGAGCTTCTCCAGCAGTTCCTTCCGCAGATGTAATCAATCTGATTCCTATGCATACCATCAGGTGAGATCCATGTATATAACCTGCGTTTATGTCTCTTAAACAGTTTAACCAATAGGGAAATAAAATTATTTGGGTTAATAAGAAAGTTTGGTGAGTCTCCCAGCTACACTATCCAAACAAGGAGAAGAGACAGAATGTAAAATAGAAATGGAGTGTGGATATAGCGGGAACTTTCATTTGGATTCTGGTCGAATTGTTTCCAGGAGTTGAGTGGAGGGAGAGGTCTTCTTCAATATCCCAACCAAAAAAAGAGAAAGAGCAAGTTCCAGAAAGGCTTATTTTGTGATCTCTGGATAGAAAGGGGAGCAGTTGTCCTTCACTGAGATTTAAAGCCACAGAAGTCTGATGGAGAGTCATCAGAGAATTGACTCAACAGCAAGTCAATTTTATTGGCTGGAGAGATTGGGGCACTGTTTAAAGTGTGTCTGATGAATCTCAAGGTAGCAGACTACCTGAGGTGAGAATGCATAGGAAGGAACGTGCCTTTCCTTCTGAAAATGATTCAAAGTGCACCAAAGTGGAGACTGGGATGGAAAGGTCCTGCTTAGGCAAACTGGGATTCTGCCTGAAGGACCCTGGAAGTGGAGAGGTGCTGCACATAGCAGGTGAAGTAAAGCACAGTAAAGTGCACCTTTTACTTTGGGTGAGAAGAGATTTGACTTTGAGTCAGGTCTTGGGTTTCTTTGTAACAAATAAGATGGAAAGTTGGGCAATAAATAAGGATGTTGTTGTTGTTTTGTGCCGTTGAGTCGTTTGCGACTCATAGCGACCCTATGTACAACAGCCCTAAACCCTGCTCTATCCCGTGCCAATCTCATTGCCTCTGACACACCCATCCCGATTACCCCAGTCACTGAATCAATCCACCTCATAGAGGGTCTTCCCCTCCAAATAAGGATAGGAAAAGAAAAATGACTTTGAATTGTGGTGTTGGCAAAGAAAACGGAATATGCCATGGAGTGACAAAAGAACAAATAAATCTGTCTTGAAGGAAGTACAACCAGAAGGCTCCTTAGAGGCAAGGATGATGAAGCTTTTCCACACTGACTTTGTGCATATTTTCAGGAGGAACAAGTCCTTGGAGAGAGACAACATGCTGAGAAAGATCAAGAATCAACAAAACAGAGGGAGGCCCTCCATGAGATGGACTGACGGTGATTCTCACAGCAGGCTGGAGCAGGACAGAGATCAGGAGGATGGGGTGGAGTAGGGCAAGGTTCAGATCTGTGTTCACAGGGTCACTGTGGGTCATAGTCAACTTGATACACTTACCAACAGCTCACAACAAGATCTACTCATAACAATTATGGCAAAGAAGAATAATGTAACAATTACATCATCTGGTGGCCTAGTGTGTTACATGTTGCACTGCCAGCTGAAAGAAGAGTGGTTCAAATCCACCAGCCAAGTGAAGAAGACAGGTACTCTCCTCCTGTAAAGGTATACAGTCTCAGAAACCCAATGGACAGTTGCCATGCATCAGACTCAACTTGACAACAATGGGGTTGGGGTTTTTTTTTGTTTGGTTACCTCCAACAATCTCAGCATGTGCGATGCAATCCTAAAGGCTCTATACTTTGGCTCCTAAAATTAAATTTACATTTCCTTAAATATATTCTATGGTGCTAACTCTTTATGACTATGAGTTAAATGTGGAACAAGTTTCATGAGATATGTGGTCCCTTGTAGGGAATAAAAGTTGTCTCTGTTCAGTAATTCAGACTTCCAGTAGAGTGGAAAAACTAAACTTGAACATCAGGTACAGTTTCAGCTTCTGCAAGTTCCCAGCTTGGGCTCAGCCTAGGTTAGGGGAAAGTTGCATTTTTCTCCTAAGCCACCAATACTATAAATCATGACTTCTGACCCTTCTAGGAGCAGGGAGAGTAGCGGGAAACTTTTTACTTTGTTGTGACCTGGTAGAGAGATTCTCTGAACGTACTCTTCTCATCCAGATAGCTTCAATTCTTAAGGTATTGGAGTTTTCTCTCTCATGATGGGAAAGAGTATCTAAGTTTCCTTAGAGAAAACAGAGGTCAATAATAGTTTTGCCTAAGAATACAGCTTAAGACTACTGTAATGTTGCTTGTAAAATCTGGTAAAAACAATACAAGGAAAGACGTTCATAGACCCATTTCCTTTATGAACATAGATGTAAACCTCAAACTAATTTAAGTATAATAGTTCAGAGACTGAACTTTTAAAAAATGCACCATGGTTAAGGTTTGTGTGAATAGTTTTTTAAAATTAATAAGTCCTCCTTCTACTCTAGTTTCTAATTGTTAAAAAAATATACCATTCATAAACATTTTTTCCTACTATCTTGAGATTATCATGTTCTTTCTGTTGGTTAGTCTTTTAATAGGCAAAATACATCTGCAGTTTTTAAAAAAAATGATTTCTTATGACTTCAGTAAAACTTTACAGAGAAAATTGGTTTTTGGTATAATTCTTATGCGTTTTGTTTTGTGATATTAACTGCAACCATAACACTTGTCCCACTCCCTTCATGTGTTTCTGTTTCCATTCATCCATTTATAAATTTGCTGCCTATTGAGTCTTACCCCCAAGGAAATGTGGTCCTTTTAATCCTGTATGGTTGTGTCCAATGAATTTTTAATATTAAATTATTCTTGTAGTTTGTTAATAAAATACTTAATCATGGTGCATTGTTTTAAAGTTCAGTCTCTGAACTATTATACTAAAATTAGTTTGAGTTTTCCAACTATGTTCATAAGGAAAATGGGTCTATGAACTTTTTTCCTTGTATTGTTCTTACCAGATTTTACAAGCACATTACAGTAGTCTTAAACGGGATTCTTTTATTTTTTTTTTAAGCTGGATTCATAAGCAAAACTATTATTGACCTCTGCTTCTCTACTCATTGTTGTCAAGTTGGTATCAACTCATAGATGACCCTCCAATGGATGTCTGAGACTGTAAATCACATCAGAGGAGATTATCCATCTTTCTCCTGGTGGATTTGAACCTCCAGAGAGACATAGTCTTACAGATATATTTAGTTCTGATGACCATACACATGGGGAGTTGTGCTGCTAATTCAAAGGTGGCACCTTTCTTGAGTCCACCAGGCATCATGTGTATTTTATATACACATGTTGTTGTTGTATATTGTTGAGTTGGAACTGACCCAGAGCTGACCCTCTGGTGGCTGTTAATCTCCCAGGAGAAGATTACCACCCATCTTTCTCCCACAAATTCAAACTGTGTGCTTTTGGGATTGTAGATACCAGAGGTTGATTAATCTATTTATCTATCTATCTATCTATCTATCTATCTATCTATCTATCTATCATCTATATATTCTCATCCCCCTAAAAATGTTGATCTAACAGAGTGCAGAAATTATTGAGTAATACTATTAATATCAAATGCAAAATCTTACTGAAGATTATTAAAAAATGGCTAGAAAAGTATATCAACAGGAAACTGCTAGAAATTCAAGTTGGATTCAGTAGAAGTCATGAAATGAAGGATAACTGCTGACATCAGGTGGATCTCGAACGACAACAGAGAAGACCAGAAAGATGTATATATTTATTTTATTGAATATGCAAAGGCATTCAACTACGTGGATAATAATAAGTTATTATTAACCTTAAGAAGAATAAGAATCCCAGGACATTTAATTGTGCTCATGTAAAACCTATTCATAGACTAAGAGCAGTTGACCATAGTTAGCTGTATTATTTGATCTTCTTCAATCAAAAGTCATGATATTTTCGATCACCTCATATACATTCAGAAGCTAGAATTTGTCTCACATACTTAGGACACTTTATAAAGAGGTACCAGTCCCTAGAGAAGGACATCATGCTTTGTAAAGTAGAGGTGTATGGGAAAAAGAGGACCTTGGATGAGAAGGATGTACACAGTGGCTACAATAGACTCTTACACGGTAACAATTGTGAGGATGGTGCAGGACTCAGCATGATTTTCTTCTTTCATACACAGGTTCTGTTGGGCTGCTAAGCAAGAGTTTGGCAGTTCAAAGTCACCAGACACTGTAATAGGAAGAGAACTCTGCCCACATTAAGATTTATAGTGTAAAACCCAGTGAAAGGTGGCCATGAGTTTGGTCATGATAAGTCAGAATAAACTCACTGAACAAAAAAACCAAAACCCTGTTATGTTAAGACTTGGTTCTACTGTCTTTTTCATATGACACATTTGAGTTCCTTTTTTTAAAAAAAAAAAAGTCTTTCACTCTTTGTTCCTGATTGCCATTGTAAAGATCAAATTTTCTTATGCTAGAGTATTGAAGAAAACAAACAGATTCATCCTAGGGAGGGTTAAACCAGGCAACTCCTTGGAGGCAAGAATTCTGAGGCTCCGTCTAACATACTTTGGACATGTTGCAAGGAGGGACTGGTCCTTGGAGAGGGACATCATGCTTGGGAGGGTGGAGGGACAACACAGGATGGGAAGAACCTCTATGAGGTGGATTGATTCAGTGACTGGGGTAATCTGGATGGGTGTGTCGGAGGCAATGCGATTGGCACAGGATAGAGCAGGATTTAGGGCTGTTGTACATAGGGTCACTATGAGTCTTAAACGACTTGACGGCACATAACAACAATAACAGTTGAAAAGATACACATTCATAATTTGTAAATGGTTTTACTTAAGACTTACACTTTTCTTTTTTGTTTGTTAAAGTTATTGAAACTTCTACGTGTAATGGGCTTAGCTGCTAAACAAAAGATAGGCAGTGCAGATCCACCACCCATTTCAAGGGGAAACAATTAACCGCTATGGGCCAGTACTCCAAGGAGAGTAATTCCTATAGAATTACTGTAAGTCAGAATCAACTGAAGAGCAGTGGGTTTTCATTCTTCTATGAAAAAGCATACATAGTCAACAGCCCTCTAAAGTTAGTAGTTTCTTCAGGTTGATACTGGGGAAGGAAGCTAATTAGCCTTCTGATTCCTTCACAGCAGGGTGCTTCCTCCTTGGGAAGCCTACCAGCTCACTAGCTAGTTCAGTGCCCACCATAGCCCAGCTGCTTTCCATCTGGATTTCCTTTCAGTACATTTCCAGCTTCTTTGACTTCTATTTCGCCCTTCTGCTTGATGAATGAGGTCCATGTTCTCACTGTGGCTTGACTTAGTCTGAGGAGTGCACCGATTCTTTCCCTGGCTCTGTGGTCGAATGTTGCTCTTTAATAGCAACGCTCACTTTGAACACATTAAGTCTAAAAGCCAAAGAGGCTCATTCAGAAATTTGTTTTCCGATATTAATAATTCTTGAATGGCTGGCAAGAGATGTGAATTTCTTATTGGCCAAGTTCTCCATGCCAAACAGACACATGGAAACTCAATAACTCTGTTTGGATGTTTTGTTTTTAAAATAGTAGCCACATCAGTAATTATTACTTTGCATTATCCTTAAACAATTTGTGAGTTAATATAATTAGAATCTCCTGCTGGAAGGATAATTTTCTGTTGGAATTAACTACTTTCTGAAAGTTCAGGAGCAGTTTCTTTGAAACCAGGAAGTAAGTGGATATGAGCTGTTGTTCTGAGGGTCTTCTTTTAATTTTTAGGTCGTAGGTATTTCCATTTAGAGATTAACTCAAACTCATTGTTGACAAGTCAGTTCTCTCTCATAGCTGACCCTCTATTGAGTTTCAGAGGCTACAAATTTTTTTTAAAAAATGAGAAGACACTGCCCATCTTTCTTTCTCAGTCACTAATAACCGTTGGGTTAGCACAACACACTATGAACCACGCCAGCAGAGTTTCCTAGAGATTAACTAGCCAAAACCAAACTTATTACTATCAAATCAATTCTGACAATGATACTATAGGGCAGAATAGAACTGCCTCATAGGGTTTCTGAAGATGGAAATCTTGGAGGGGGTGCAGACTGCCTCGTCTTTCTCCCCATGAGTATCTGGTGGGTTTAAAGTGCCAGCCTTTAAAGCAGTCCCATTCTTAGTCCACTACACCATGAGGGTGCCTCTTTTCTAGCTCAGTGAACATCAGAGTCCTATAAACTTTGATGGCCTAGTGGATAAGGAGTCGTGCTGTCTACCTAAAGGTGGTTGTTATTGTTAGATGCCATTGAATTAAATACAACTAATAGTGCATCAGAGAGTTGGACAATGACCAAGGAGGATAGAAGGAGAATTGATGCCTTTGAGCTGTGGTGCTGGAGAAGAGTATTGAGAATACCATGGACTGCTAGGAAAACAAACAGATTTGTCCTGGAAAGGGTTAAACCAGGTGGCTCCTTGGAGGCAAGGATTCTGAGGCTCCATCTAACATACTTTGGACATGTTGTGAGGAGAGACCGGTCCTTGGAGAAGGACATCATGCTTGGGAGGGTGGAGGGACAGACCGGAGGGGAAGGTCCTCTATGAGGTGGATTGATTCAGTGATTGGGATAATTGGGATGGGAGTGTCAGAGACAATGCAATTGGCACAGGACAGAGCGGAGTTTAGGGCTGTTGTACATAGGGTCACTATGAGTCACAAATGACTCGACGGCACATAACAACAACAATAACAATAGTGACCCTGTGAACAAACAACAGATCTGACCACTGTCCTATTCTGTGCTATCCTCATCATCTCTGCTATACTTGATTGCTGCTGCCACTGTGTTGATACATTTTGTTGAGGATTTTTCCCTCTTTTGCTGACCTTCCATCTATCTAGGCATGATGTTCCTTTACAGGAATGGCCTCTCATAGTAACATGCCCAAAGTATGCCATCCTTGCCTATAATGAGCATTCTGACTGGACCTTTTTCAAAAAACATGTCTATTTGTTCTTTTGCCAGTCCAGGAGAAATTCAGTGACAACTCAAATGCACCAATTGTTCTGTCATCATTATTCATCATCCAGCTTTCAGACACAAAGGAACTGATTGAAAAGACCATGGCTTGAGTCAGGTACACCCTAGTCTTCAAACTGACATCTTGTTTCTCAGTAATTTGGAGAGGTCCTTGACAACAGATTTGTCTAATATGTCTTCTGATCTCTTGACTACAGGTGCCAAGAGTCTTGATTATGGATCCAAGTAGGATGACATTGTTGATAATTTCAATCTTTGCTCCATCTATCATTATATTGCTCCAGTGATGAGGATTTATGTTTTCTTGATGTTGAGATGCAATCTGTATTGAAGACTGTAGTTTGATCTTCTACAGCAAATATTTCAAGTCCTCCTCACTTTCAACAAGCAAGATTGTGTAATCTGCGTAATGCAGGTTGTTGATGAGTCTTCCTTCGATCCTGATGCCACAGTCTTCTTCACAATGTCCGGCTTCTTGAATGATTTTCTCAGCACATAGATTGAATAGGTATGGAGATAGGACACAACTCAATTCGCACCTTCCCTGATAATTAAATCATGCAGTGTTCCCTGGCTACATTTGGACAACTGCTTCATGGCCCAGCTATAGGTTTTATATGAGCATAATTAAGTGTTCCAGGATTTCCATTTCTTTTTTAATCCATATTCCTTTAATATAGGCTTCTTTAAATAGTAATTGCAATTAGGATTTCCATTCTTCTCAATGTTAGCCGTAATTTGTTATGATCTACACAATTAAATGCTTTTGCATAGTACAGCAAGCACAAATAGATGTTCGTCTGCTTTTCTCTGCTTACAGCCATGATCCATCTGATATCAACAATGATATCCCTCATGCAACAGCCTCTTTTAAACCAGCCTGAACTTCTGACAGTTCTTTGTCTTTGTACTACGCTGATTTTGGATGATGGATGATCTTTAGCAATATTGTGCTTGCACGTGATATCAATGATATTGTTTGATAATTTCCACATTCTTTTGGATCACCTTTCTTTGGAATGGGAACATGTATGGCTCTTTTCCAGTCAGTCAGCCATGTAGCTCTCCTCCAAATTTCCTGGCATAAACCGATGAGAACATTCAAGGCTGCTTCAATTAGTTGAACCATATCAAGTGGTACTCCATCAATTCCTGGGGCCTTATTTTTTTTGCCAATGGTTTCAGTGAAGTTCTAACTTCTTCCTTTATTACCATTGGCTCTTGTTCATATAATACGTCATGAGATTTTTCATTGTCAACTAATTCTTTTTTATTTAACAACTGTGTATTTTTTTAATTCTTTAATGTTTCCTATATTATTCAAGATTTTGTTCATAACATTTCTAAGTATTGCAATTTGAGGCCTGGATTAGTCTTCTGGTTGTTTTTTTTTCAACTTGAGAAATGCCAAGCAAGTTCTTTCATTTTTATTCTCCAGCTTCAGTTCTTCACATATTCTGTTACAATAGTTTACTTTGTCTTCTCAAGTTGCCCTTTAAAATATTCTATTCATCTCTCTTACTTCTGCATTTATCCCATTTGTTTTGGCTTCTTGATGCTCTAGTGACATTTTCAGAGTATCTTCTGTCATCCATTTTGGTCTTTTCTTTCTCCTGTCTTTGTTGAAAATGGTGAGGAACAACTAGTAGTTGGAAAGTACAGTCTTGGTGATAGAAATTAGGCTGGATAAAATGACTGAATTATGCACATTCAATAATTTATTCATCACAAATATCTTTTTAAAAAAACAAACCAGAAAAGACAACTTTACACGTAGACCTCACCTGATGGACTGCATACGAATCAGGTTGACTACATCTGTGGAAAGAATCACTGGAGATGCTCAACATCAGCAGTCAAAACCACGCCAGATGCTGACTATGGAACAGATCATCAATTAGTCATGTGCAAGTTCAAATTGAAGCTGCAGATAATTAAAATACTCCGACAAAAGCCAAAGTATGACCCTGAGTCTATCCTACCTGACATTAAGAATCATCTCCAGAATAGGCTTGAGATGTTGAACACTAATGATCCAAGATCAGATCAATTAAAGGATGACATCAAAGAAATAATCCAAGAAGATGCCATAGAGTCATAGATGACTCATAGCGACCCTATGAACAAAAGATCTGAACACTGTATAACTTTCATAATTTCTCCAAGTTCATAGAGTTTCCAGAGGCAAGCTATTTCAGAAGAGGATGCCACTCCTGCTTCCAAGTTTATTCTAATGGGGAACTCCACCAAACACTGTCCACCACGGGTAACCATTATCACATGCGACACATCAGTGTCACAGCAATCACGAGTTACCTCTGTACAGCAAATGGACATAACTTTCATCATTTCTCCAAGCTCATAGAGTTTCCAGAGGGTACAGAGGTAACTTGTGGTTGCTGTGATGCTAAACACTGTAACACTGTGTCAAATGCGTTCCCAAAGGTAGGTAGTACAAATCCAACAGCTGTTCTGATGGAGGAAAATGAACAATTTTCCCCTGTGGAATTTACAGCCTCAGAAAACCTGCTGGAAAGTCAGCTATGAGTTGGTTCTAATTCAGTGGCAATGAGAGTGAGTGGGTGAGATATTCTGAGCAGAACCTGATGAACCACTGTAGGGAATAAGAATTATCCCTTCTCCAACCAGAGCAGCATCTCTATGATTTGTAGCTGTGTATGTGTACATTCTATCAGAGATAAATTGATAGCACATATTTTGCTTAAATTTTTGGTTTTCCTGCTCACAATAAACTTTAAAGAAATCCCTGAGCTCATTAAAATGGTGATGCAGAGTTCAAACAATCATATTAAAATTAGACCATGGAGGATCTTCTATATCTTTCTTTTTCTCTGTATAATCGCCCTTGTACCTAAGTTCTTTAGGCTATCTACTTACTCCAAGGAGCTCCAGTAGCACAGATCATAGTGAATTGTGATGCTAAAACAAAGGCCTCATGTCTCCACTGAGTCACATCCACCAGCAGCTCCACAGGAGAAAGATGGGCGTTCTCCAGTTATTACCATTTACAGCCTCTGAGCCGTACTGGAGAGTTGGAAACCACTCAACAGCAGTGGCTTTGAGTTTGAATTATTTACTTACTTTAGAACAAAAATGAGTGGCATAGTATAGCTCATGTTGAGTTGGTAACCAAAATGTGGCAATTCAAATCCACTAGCAGCTTCATGGTATAAAGATGAAGTAGTATCCTCCAGTAAAGATGTAAGTCCTCAAAAACCCACTGACGGAGGGTTGTTAAGAAGTCAAATCAATTTGACAGCATTGGATTTGGGATTTTGTTTTGATTTGGTTTGGTTAAATGCACATAGAGCAGCTGCTCAGAATAAACATTATGCTCAAATTTCGGTTGAGTTCTGATAATTTTTAATATTTTCTAGGAGGATGTTTGACAGAAAGGATCCAATACAGTCACATTCAATGTTAAAAATACTAAAACTATTTTATGATGTTGTTAGAAACTGTCAAGTTGGTTCCCACTCACAGCAATTCCATGTACAATAGAATGATAAGCTGTACCATTCTAGCAACGCTGCTGTGTTTAAGACGATTGTTGCAGCCACTATCTTTGCCTATTTTAATGAGGATCTTCATGTTGTTATTGTGTACTGTAGAATCCAAATCGACCAACAGCTGACCCTCCAGTGGGCTTTCGGAGGCAGTTAATCGCATGGAAGGAGATTGCCCATCCTTCTCTGGTAGAGCAGCTGGTGGCCTCGAACCACGTGCCTTTGGTATTGCAGCAATGCAGCTTCTTGCTGCTAAGTCTTCATACTGGCCGGTAAATATTTTTATTATGCCGGTTGGTAAGTAGTTTCTGTCCTGAGCAACCTGAGCATGCCCTGCTACATCAGCTACATGGCCTATTCTCTGAGAGCCTTTCTCCTAACTCCCTTTGGTCTCAGAGTAAAATTGTTAATACCAGGCAGGGCAGGAGGGTCCTAGGACTCTGTTGGACTTAAGTTGTAGTGTATCCAGCACTTCTGTTTATAAATATAATATCAGGCTTTATCTATCTATGCAAGATTTCATTTGAACAAAGAATATACCTATGTCAAAATTTAGAAAAACACTAACAATCCAATTCCTTCAAGTTTATGGTTGAGGAAATTGAGACACAGAAAGGTTAAAGAATTTGTTCAAAGTCACACATCTAATAACGACAAATTTTAAATCAGAAACTACTTCTTTCAGCTGCATAATAGAGTGGACTTGGAGGGGGAGGGATTGTATAACAATAAAAGAGTTTTTCTTTTGCTTTTCAAGGAGAAGAGTGAATTGGGTGGGAGAGGGTGGGCAGTGAGAAAAGTGCAACAATGAATGATTGGGAACCCTAAGTCTCTGTAAAGTTTTGTTAAAATTATTAAAAAAAAGAAACTCCTTCTTTTGACTTTGTGTCAAAATTAAGGCACATTAGAATAAGCGTGAGATTTCTCTCCCCTAAAGAAAAATCTATTGCTTTTAATGGAACTGCCAAGACTACAGTCCTTTTTCCATGCCGCACTTAGCCATGAGTTTCATTTAGCATGCTCTATATCAAGCCTCTGGAGGGTGGGATTTAATAAGAGCCAGCTGAACATGGAAGGACCTGACGAAGGCCATAGCATGGAATTGAGTTGCAGAGGAGAGGAACTGTGGATGGGAGCTACCCGTAAACCTTTCTTGACTCTTTAGGAAAAAAATCTGCGTATTAGGGTTGAAAGCAGAAGTGGCATCCACTTCCTAAACAGCATGCCTCTGGAAACTCTATGAACTTTGAGAAATGATGATAGTTATAGAAAAGCTACAGGTCTTTTATTTATAGGGTTGCTATGAGTCGTGCTCGACTTGATGGCAAACAACAACAATACATTGCCTAATGGTCCTTTTAGCCTGGAACTAAACTCACTCCATGGCACAATTTGTAGCTAAAAAAAAAAAAAATCAACACATCCATAAGTTGATAAATAACATCAGAGAAGTACTCTCAAAAAACCCCAAACTTAATGTTGTTGATTCCAGCTCAAAGTGACCCTTTGTCACATCAAGTTTCTCTGGCTGTAAATTGGTTAGGGACATACAAGGTTCATTTCTGGTGTTCTTAGGTTTGTTATGAGCCATAATCAACTTGACAACACCCAACAACAACAAATTGCTAAGGGAGAGGACTGCTCATCTTTCTACACTGGAGTCACCAGTGTATTCAAATCACTAGCAACTCCCAGTGAAACTCACTAGAGGCCACATCACAGAATACCCAGGGAGACACTCAGTCCTTGGAAAATCAACTACACAGAACTACACAGGCAGCATTTGTCGGAGGGTAAAACTCAGAAAGTAGGAAGGGAGAGGCTGCTTGCTCCCTCCACATCTGTGCACCACACTCTCACGTCTGTTAAATGGGAGCCAAGGTCTGTGGTCTTGAAAATAAGATCGTCTTTGGGCTGCCCGCCTGTTGATGATTCTTTCATTGTCTTTCCATGTGGATGACTCAGGGCCAGCCACACCCAAGAAAATCCTGAGGAGCAGAGCGGGCACTCGAACTGGAGGTGAAGCTGACTTGTCCCTTGTCCCGACAATGCTCTGCAATAGCAGTTCCTTCCCTCACTGCCCTATATTGTCCTTCCTTTCCCTTCACACAGCTTCCATCCTCTGGAATCTCGTCACCTTCCTGCTGCTTGTGTCACCCTGAAAAAGCTACAGTCATTCAACCAAAGCTCCAACCAACTCCCTCTCCTAGAGGTGGACCTTGGGGCTGAAGACAGACAGATGGAGGGCAGCCTTTGCTAGAAGTTTCGTTTCCACTAGCATCATAACTCAACCCCAAGTTTAGGAGAATAGAGGCATTTCGGGGAGACATATGTAAAAGTCTAAAATTGTGTTGGATCAGATGACAAACATTAGCAATAATTTTCTTTCTGAACACAGAAAGGCAGGCTTGAAGGGACTGAAAATCTGTCTAAATAACATCTAGTCTTCCACACAAGGAATAGTATACACCAGGAAGAATGACACAGAAAGAATTGCTGAACTTTAGTTATGTGTTGTTGTTACTGTTGTGTACCATCGAGTCGGAACAGACCCATAGGTGGTCCTCCAGCAGATTTTCAGAGGCAGTCAATTGTATGGGAGGAGATTGCCCATCCTTCTCCTGCAGAGCAGCTAGCTGGTGGCCTCAGATTATGTGCCTTTGGGATTGCAGTATAGCTCCTTGCCACTAGACCACCAGAACGCCCTTTAATTATGTGAGAACACATAATAGCAAGAATTAATGTATTTATGTATTAATGTTAATGTATTAATTTACGTATATAAATAATATGAGGAATTTTTCTTCTCTGTACATGTGTGCTTAGAAGAGAAAAAAACCTTCACCAAAATGTTAACAATGAGATTCTTTCTATGAGATTATAGCCAATTTTCCTCTTCTTACGCTGTTAGAAAGGAGCCTTAGTAGTACACTGGTTAAGTGCTAATCTGCTCATTGAGAGGTCAGTGCCTCAAATCCATTAGTTTCCCCTAGGAAGGAAGATGTGGTAGTTTGCTTCTGTAAATATTTACTGTTTTGGAAACATGGTGGAGCAATTCTACTCTGTCCCATAGGATCTCTGAGTCAGAATCCACTTGACGACAATGGGTTTGGCTCCTGTTGTTAGCCATGTTCCAACTATGCTGTGATAACATTCATTTCTTATTATCAGAAACTTATTTTAAAACAATGAAATTCAGATCATCAGAATATTAGAGCTGAAGTCATTACAGAAACCAAGAGCCAAATCTCCACACATTTCCAAAATATGGAAACGGAGGGACCAAACTGAGTGACTTAACTGAGTGAATTTACTTTATAATGTGTTAGGATCTGAAATGCTGGTTCTCAAATCAATGTGGATCCAACCAAGATGCTGCCATGATATTACCATTTTTAACTAATCAGTAGAGTCTTGAGTTTGAATGGAACCTTTTGCAAAGGGCTTCCACATTATTGTTGCCTCTGATTATCACAGCACATGTATGATGTGAAGTAAAACTGTCTTCAGTCTCCTCATTTTACTGAGAATCAAGAAAGGTAACATGACTCAAGCTGCAAATTCACAAAGTGAGTTTGGAGCAGAGCTGGGGCCAGACCCAGGTTCTTCCCCTCCTCTGCTAGGACTTTCTCCATTTGGACAACAAGCCCATCTCATTTCCACATTTCTCAATGAAACTGTTTTGATATAACTGTAGAGTCACGTGCAGATATGAGAATTAATAGACACACACTTTACCTAGTTCTTACAAATGTTGGATCTTTGCAAAACCAGAGCACAATTTTGATACCAGGATAACTTTTATATCCTTAAGAGTTGTACAAGGTAAGACATTTTTTACCTAGAATGACACTCAGTCTGGGTATTTTCTTGTAATGAAAAGTAAGCCAACCATTCTTGACAGAAATTCCAGAGAAATGCTGTGCTGTTCCCAGGACATCATCATATCAACAGTCATGCAAATGCTGGCCTGTCCACTGCTAGCAAAGCACCCTGACCATTCAGTGACGTTTATGTGTGCCAGATTTCCCCACTGAAGTCATCATTTTCTCTTTGCTGTTGCTAAGTATTTTGTGGGGATATATTCTGAGATTATATCACATTCTTGATTCATATCAAACATCCACTTAGCATCGTTAGAATCCACTGTCAGTTCCAATCTATATCAACCGCCACCCTGATAATTGCTACAAGTCCATTTTCTATTTCCACCATTCCTTCTACACTTATTTTCTAGTATTTTATTCTAACAAAGATTTTTTTTTGTTTCATTCATTTATTTACTTGTTTACTTATGGACTTAAATGAGTAAGGAATCAAGGAGTCCTATCTTTTTTCAATATCTGCAATTCATTCCTCCCGGTATTTATTTTGAATCTCAAATCAGCCCTGATTTGGCCAGATATTTCAGGCTCATCTTACACTTTCCCAGGCTCCCTGCTTCTGCTGAGTCTATTCTGACTCAGAGTGACCTCTGTTGGTTTTCCAGGCTACACATTATAACAAGAGGAGACTGTTCCCTCTTTTTTTCCCACAGAGCTGCTGTGTTGTTGGATTAGAACTGCTGGACACAGCATAGGACTCCATCAGAGCTTTTTACTTTTAGTTGAGGAAAGTATTTAAAAATCAAGACATGAGTGTTCAGTGCTGCTGAGATTTCTAGGTACTTTCACCCTTTCAGCTGGTCAATCCTAGAAAAATTATATCTATATATCTATATCTATATAATTTTATATCTATCTCTATGTGTTTGTGTATATATATGCACAGACAGATGATTGATAGATAAGTACCCATATTTATCTAAAACTCATAAATTTCTACTCATTCTTCCAATTCCAACTCAATATCTTAAGAGTTATTTTAGTCTTCTCCTTTTTGGAAATCACTTGTTCAGCAGTGTGAATCTGACTCCCTATGTCTCTCAGCATATTAACTGATGTGTCCAGTACACACCATGTCTCGGCCACGCTGGCTGACTTGTCCGCCTCCCACCTCCTCTCCTGGATTTCTCTTTGTGCCTCTGTTCCCTATTGCTGCCTCTTAGCATGGCACTACTTTTATGCGCCCCTTGCCTCACACCTTCCCCTTTCTTCTCAGCTGCTGGCTGTGCCAATGTTACTACAAAATGAAAAGGGCAGGGGAGAAACAACAAAACCTGTTGTGTCAGTCCTTCAAAGGGTTTCCAAGGAGGCAAGCCTTTATGAATGAAGCCTGACCGTTTTTCTCTAAAAGAGCATCTGGTAGATTCGAACCGCTGACTTTTCAGTTAGCAGTGCAACACATAACATACTAGTCCATCAGAGTTCCTAATAAAAAGAAGGACAGAAGGAAAGAAAGAGGAAGGAAGGAGAAAACTGCCTTGTATTTTTTTGGGTCGTTTTTTTTTCTTCATAATTTCAATGAACATTTACAGAGATTTTAGATTTCCATTCATTCATTGCTGCACTTCTCTCCCTGCCCAGTCCTTCCCCCACCCCTCCCCAGTTCGTTCCTCTCTTTTAAAAGTAAAAGAAACACTCCCTCCCTGGTACACAATTCCCCCCACCCCCCGCACTGGTACACAGACATAAGTGGTCTATTAATAGAAAAAAGCAAACAGAATTACAAATCAGCTCACTGACACCCTCATGAGGAAGGTAAAAGTTGTGATTTTCTGTTTCAACAGTCTCTATTGTATTTACAGGTGGAGGTGGCAAAAGGCAGGTGCAGAGGCACTGGCATGGCTGGCCCTGGAGGGAGCTCTGGAGCTCAGCCCAGCAGTTCCCAGCCTTGTGCCCTTAGGGACACAGAAGAGTAATGAGTGACATTCACAGGCTTGACACATGAGAGGTGCCCAAATGCTGTACAGGCTGCTGCAAAGACAAGGTGGACTGTGGATTATGTGCAAATACCAGCATGCCGTTTTTCCTTACCTCTTCCAAAGAGATAAACTTCCCAGAGTTTCACATTCAAGGAGCTGAGACCTGGACCAATCTCTCACTTATACATGAGAAAGTGAATCCTGGAAAGTAAGCAAATAAGGACATTTTCATTCCTTTTCCCATCATAGACCCAGAAAGCTTCAAAGATCCTAAATGACTCCTAAGCTAGCGGTAGTGAAATGACCTTCCTTATTTCTATTGCTGTTTCTGAAATTGTCAGGGTATGCCCCAAATATGACCATAGTAATGAGTTCATGGGGAACTCATCAACTCCTGGGGCACAGTGCCAAGCACTTAGAAGAGATCTTCACATACAGAAGTGTCCATTAGGTTAGCAAGTATTAAAGTTGATGAATAAGGTTAAGTATTCTGGTTAAGGATGTGAGTTCTCAAGCTAGATTCCCTGGGTTTGAGTTCTAACACTTGCTCATTGTTGTTGGGTGTATTCGGTTGTCTCCAACTCTGTGAACAAAACCTTTCCCAACACTGCATCACCCTCATCATATCTACTGTGCTGAAGTTCATAGTGCAGTCACTATGTCAGTTCATATTCTTAAGATTATTCTTGCCCTTTCCCAGCAACTGGACCCTCTTGCTAACATACCCAAGTATATGAGACAAAGTCTCACCATCCTCATTTCTAATGAACATTTGTCTGTACTTTTTCCAAAAGAGATGTGTTTGTTCTTTTGGCAGTCCATGAGATATTCAATATTTTTTCTCAACACAATTCAAAGGCATCAGTTCTTCTTTGGTCTTTCTTACCCATTGCCAACATTCACATGTAAATGAAGCATCTGAAAGTACTGTGGCTTGGGTCAGGTTGCTGTTATTGTTGGATGCTTTGAGTCAAAACCAACCCACAGCTGACCCTCCAGTGGGTTTTCAGAGGCAGTAAACCACATGGGAGATTTCCCATTCATCTTCTGTGGGGCAGCAGATTCGACCACATGCTTTTGGAATTGCAGCACAGTTTCTTGCCACTAGGATATCAGAGCTCACCCTTTGGGTTAGGTACACCTTAGTATTTATAGTGATATCCTTGCTCTTTAGCATTTTAAAGAAGTTCTTGACAACAGACACTAGTCTTCCTTAATTTCTGGATCCACTGTTGAGTTGAAGGACCTTCAGCAAGTTACTTAACCTTTCTTTTTATAAAATAATACATATGAAGCACGCCAGAGCTACTTAAAGTGTCACATAGGAGTGGTGTATTAAGTGTTCGCTCTCCCCGTATACTGGGAACTTTAGGATCCACAGATTATTGAATTAGGGATCTAAGCACCTGTAGTGGGAACATCACACACAGTAAAAGCGCATTTGTGGAATGAGTAAGCATGCCATGGAACTAGCTTGCCACAAGGAATCAGGTCTCTCTCCTGAGGTCTGACAGTTTGTAAGCTCACACCTCCTCACGAGAGCCACAACCCTCAAAGCCACATGTGGGATCCTCTTGGGGGTCAGTGAAAACTTCCCAGACACTGTGTACTCATTTCAAAACGAAGTCGTCAAATACCCTGTTGTCTGGTGACATCCTGATCTAGACAGGAGAAGGCAAGCGGCAAGAAAGGAGGACCTGTTTTCCTAGAGTTGCTTCTGGGCAATCTCTGTGCACAGTCTTGGATTCTGAAGAGGGAGCTGACACCTGCTATCAATCCTACCACCTCTTGTCACAGGACCATGCATGCTAGAAGTGGTCTACCACACATGGTAGGAAGTAGGGGAGAAACCTATAAAATGTCCTAGAAGGATCATCCATGGCACTTAGGACTCTCACCCCGGACCCCTATTTACTCCCACTGTGGTTTAGCTGAGAATGGGACAAAGTGAAGGGACCTTCCCTATTTTCTCTGAATACTTTTTTCCATCATCTACTTCCTCATCTTTTCCTTATATTCTTTAGGGGAGAATATCAGTACAGAAGATCAGTGGCTGTACCCTGGGAGAGAATTTTTGCTTTGATGACTTCTCAGCAAGTAGGCTGTATGTGAGTTTAGTGGCAGACTCTTGGTTGCAAATCCAGCACTGTTTGATAGGGTTTCTTCGTGGTAGTCCATAGACTGGGCAGTTCATGAGCTCCTATGGCCAGCGCCCAAGGAGATAAGTCATAGAAATGGATAATAAGTACTTGGAAACGTTGATAGCTGTTTGACAAAGGACTTTTATTTCTGTTGGATCTAATACTAAAAGATTAGGACTTTGGAGTTGGGGGAAAACCAAGAGGGGATAAATAATGTATACTGCACTGAAACAGACCAGGGAGAGAACTGTTTGGGAGGAATACATGATTAGGTGTTATTGTCATGACAAGAGTCCAGAATGAAAGCTGCATAGTAGAGTGGCCAGCCGGGGAGAATGGGGGGGTGGGGGGGGAGCAGGGCAGGGGGGGGAGAGGGTGCGGATTGTATAACAATGAAAGATTTTTTTTTCAAAGAGAAAAGCAAACTGGGGGGAGGGGTGGGCAGGGAGGAAACTGTGCAACAGTGAATGAATGATGAATGGAAATCCAAAGTCTCTCTAAACTTTCATTAAAATAAAAGTTTATTTAAAAAAAAATTAGGACTTGTGACTGCTTCTGAATAGTGGAAACAGTACAGCAACTGACTTGTAAAAAGTTCAAGAGAATGTTCATGAATGATGTTCTATTTCTTGATGAGGCTTCAAGTTATATGAGTATATATATTTCTCAAAACTCTTCAGATGATATGCTCTAGAACTCTGCATTTCACCTATGGTGGTGCAAACAGTTAATATACTCAGATGCTAAACAAAATTAGAGGGTCTATTTTACTCAGGAATGCTTCAGAAGAAAGGTCTGATGATATCCTTCCAAAAGAATGGCCATCAAAAACTCAACGGAGCACAATTCTACTCACATGGGGTCACCATGATCAGGTTTGACTTGATGCCAACTGGGTTTTAGACTTTACTGTAACCAACTATTGGAATTTAATTAGTGATTTCATATTGAAACTTTTCTGGATGAAGTGTACTAATATCTACCATTTATTTTGCTTCAGAAGGAATCTGGATGAATGAATGAAAGTGATGGGTATAAAAGTAATACAGTACATATAAAACAGGATCTAAGTGGTATGAACAGCTTTACTGTAATTTTTTTTTTCAGTTTATGTTTGGAAATATGCCTAAGAGAAGAGAGAGAGAAAGAGAGGGAGGGAGGGAGAGAGAGAGAGAAGAGAAAAGCGATAAGCTAGCCAGGAGATTCTCACACAGCCCACCTACACAAGTGACTTGGGTCCCTGTGATGGGAAAGCTGACCAACCCTGCTGTTATTAGGCCACTGAGCTGATTGTAGTTCGCAGTTGTTATTTTACTGTTAATTTGAAGTCGACTAATAGCTGACCCTCCAGAGGGTTTTCAGAGGCACTTAACTGCATGAGGAGGGATTGTCCATCTTTCTTCTGCAGAGCAGCTAGTGCATTTGGGATTGCAGCGCAGCTTCTTACAACAAAGGAACATTGCCCAGACGGTGTGCCATCCTTAGAACTGTTGCTGTGTTTGAATCCTCTGTTGCAGCTATTTGGGGAGGGTCATCCTTTTATTTATTACCCCTCTACCATGAATGATGTCCTTCTATCATGAATTCTACCACAAATGATGTCTTTCTCCAGGGACTGCTTCCTCCTGACAACAGGTCCAAAATACACAAGAAGAAGTTTCACAATTATTGTTTCTAAAGATCATTCTGGTTTATTTCTTCTCTTCCAAGACAGAATTTTTCATTTTTCTGATGGTTTACTGTATTCTCCATATTCTTTGCCAATGTTATAATTCTGAAGCATTGTCTTCTTCAGCACCCCTTATTAATTACTTGGCTTTCGCATGTGTAGGAGATAATTCAGAATACCCTGGCTTGACTCAGCTGCACCTTAGTCCTCAAAGTTACATTGTTGCTTCTGAACTCTTTAAAGTGCTATTTTCAGCAGATTTGCCTAATGCATCAAAATGTTTGATTTCTTTGCTATCATTATTCCATGGCCATTGGTTGAAAATATAAGTAAAAATAAATCTTTGACAACCTCAATATTTTCTTTGTTCACCAGATTTCATTTTGTTTTCCTTGATCCTTTTAGCTCAACCAATCTTTTCGTCTTCCAAATTGTGTGTGTATCAGAAACACCCGGAGGGCTTAGAAAAATACAGATTGTTTGACATCATCCACAGAATTTGTATTTTTAATAAGAAGCTGAATTTTTAATAAGTTCCCAAGTGATTTTGATGTTACTAATTTGGAGACTATACTGTATCACTGCTTTAATTCAAATAGGTTCTGTTGAAACGGGCCTTTTTGCAGATTCTGAATTGGAAGTCTAGACCTGTGCTGCCCATTAGCCAGTGTGGATATAACATAAATTTAAATGCAATTAATTAAAATATGAAACATAATTAAAAATCCACTTGTCCAGCCATGTTAGCTATATTTCAAGCAAATAAATAAAAATAAAGCAGCAAATGGTTCCCCTACTGGACAGTGTAGATCTAGAACATTCCATCATTATAGCACCAGTCTAAATATTTGTCTGATTTCTTCAAAAACCACTAAAAGATCTTCAATTTAGAGCACCCTCAGTTAGACTTGAAAGCTCACAAAGCAAAACTTACTTCACAAAATTGACTTCTATGGCTTTAAGTAGAGAGTGAAAGGCTTTTGTGTTGTTCAGGTTTTTTTAATTTAAAATTTCATCATATACCTACTATATAAAACTACTAAGCAGCCCACAGTGATGCAAAGGGAAATAGCTATGTCTTCAAATGAACTTGATTAAGTTAGAGTTACATTTTTGTATCTGTTGAGATTTTCCTGGAACACTATGCCTACTCATTAAAACATAGTCAACCAGTTACCAAGTAATGAAAACTTTTTCAACCCTAAAAAGAAGTTATGGTTATTTTTAGAAATCAAGAATAAGAACAAATGATGTAGAATGAGCACTCAATGCGTTCCCAGAAAAATGCTATGCTCCTAAATGTGCATCTGAATTCTCATACCATTTTCCCTACAGAGCTGTGAGGTGGGAACTGTAAATATTCTGAATTTCATAAGAGCTTTCTGAGGTACCCAGAGGTGAAGTGAGTTACTCAGCATCACATGGTAGGTCAGTGGTGACACTTAGATGCATATGGAACCTCGCTGGCTCGAGTCCCTCCTCATACTGGAAGCCCCTGCAACCCTCCACAGTGTCATCTGAGCACCTTTTCTCACAAATGCCCCAGCCTCTGGGTCTCAAAGGGAAAGATAGACAAAGGCAGGGAAGGTCTACCTTCTCATTCTGGGAAAACTTTGAAAGGTCCTGACATCTTTCTGTTGGTTTTGCAGAAGTTTTCTTAATTTCCTCTAAAACTCGTGCAGCAGCAGGTTCTCAATTGGCTCTAGCTTCAGAGCTATTCAGGAGATTACATAGGAAAAGCCCAGTAGTGCTTTTTTTCTCTGTGACTGGTCTCAGCTTTCTTTTACCTTAATGAGTTTTAGATTTGTTGGTGTTAAAAATCAATTAAATGAAGGTTTCTTTTCAGAACTGGTGCCCCTTAAGTAATCTTACAGTAATTTCACACATGCACATAGGTCTGGGCTTCCCATTACAAAGCTACATGCAAAAGTTATAGTCATAGAAATTCAAAGGCATCAAAGGGATATAAATACATTCAATCTCCATCTCAAAGAAGCACCCAAAGTAATTTTCTCTCCAGTTTCCAAAAGGAGTAATACAACAATCTAGGTAACATGGGTACCAAACACCTGAAAAAATAAGTAGACAAAACATTTTTGTCTGAGAAACAACCACAAGGATCCAATTTCCTAAGCAATTAGTCATCTTCCTTCCTCTTTGCCTGAATGCATTGCCTTTTGAAAGGAGGATGAATTGATAGAAGGTCTGTTTAGTCCACCTAGCTACCCTTTGTGATGAAAGACTGCTAACTGGCCCATGCAAGGCTCTCAGCAGACTGCACATTGGTCCAGTGGTCCAGAACATAAACTCTTTTCTCAGTAAGTCTGAGATAGACCTACACCAACTAAACACATGGGAGGTGTAGAGAGAAACTCAGTGACTAATTTACTGCTTTCTGTGGGAGCATGGTCTCAAAAAGTTACTTATAATTGCCCTCTGGCTTCAGGCCTTCCCAATGGGTTACTGCACTTAGAAGACCATGGGTCAGAGGGTTGCTTAGTGAAGAAGATAAACAATGGAACACAGAGTTTTCAAACTGTCTTGAGTGTGCCTAATGCTTAACACTATGTGGCAATGACTGTTGAATGTAATTCTCCTACTGTTGTTGTTATGTGCTGTCGAGTAGCTTGCTACTCATAGCAACCCTATGTACAATAGCTCTAAACTCTGCTCTGTCCTGCGCCAATATCATTGTCTCCAACACACTCATCCCAATTGCCCCAGTCACCGAATCAATCCATCTTCCAGAGGGCCTTCCCCTCCTGTGCCTGCCCTCCACCCTCCCAAGAATGATGTCCTTCTCCAAGGACCGGTCTCTCCTTACAACATGACCAAAATATGTCAGACGAAGCCTTGGAATCCTTGCCTCTAGGGAGCAGCCTGG
>NW_006399895.1:5492754-5503065 GCF_000299155.1 Elephantulus edwardii
ATCAGTAGTCAAGAACAAATGATATATTGCATAGGGAAAGTGTGTTGTCAAGGACCTCTCCAAAGTAGTAAGGAGCAATGAAGTCAGTTCAAAGATTAAGGTGCATCTGATTCAAATCATGGTCTTTTCAATGATTCTCTGTGCATCTTAGAGTTGGGAGTTGGACAATGAGTAAGGATGACAGAAGAAGAAGCAATGCCTTTGAGTTATGGTGTTGAAGAAGAATGCTAAATATCTCACAGATGGTCAAAAGAACAAGTAGATCTTGGATGAAGGACAATTAGTTGTTATTGTGTGCCATAAAGTTAGAACTGATCCATAGCAGACCCTCCAGTGGGTTTTCAGAGGCAGTTAGTTCATCACACAGGAGGAGATTGCCCATCCTTCTCTCATGAAGCAGCTGGAGGACTCAAACCACATGCCTTCAGGATTGCAGGACAGCTTCTTGCCATTAGGCCAAAGGCAAGGATGGCAAAACTTTATCTCACATACTTAGGCATGTTGTTAAGGAAGGGCTATTCCTTGTGAAGGGATGCTTGGAAAGGTTAGGGATAAGGAAAAGAGAGACCTTCAATAAGATGAATTGACACAGTGATTGCGGCAATGGGCTCGTTTATGTCAGAGATAATAAGGATGATACTGGATAGGAGAGTATGATCTGTTGTTCATAGGGTCACTATGAGTTGAGTCAGACTCAAAGGCACTGAATAAAAACTATATATGTTGTTGTTGTTATGTGCCATCAAGTCACTTGTGACTCACAGAGACTCTATTATGTACAGAATCTCTGAATCCTGTTCTATCCTGTGCCAACCTTATTGTCACTGACACACCTAACTCCATTACCCCAGTCACTGAATCAGTCCATCTCATTGAAGGCCTCCCTCTCTTGCACTGTCCTCCACCCTCTCAAGCAGGTTATTCCTCTCCAAGGACTGATCCCTTCTTGCAACATGCCCAAAATATATCATACAGAGCTTCAGAATCCTTGCCTCTAAGGAGCATCCTGGTTTCACCCTTTCCAAGACAAATCTGTTTGCTCTGTTAGCAGTCGATGATATATTCAATGCTCTTCTCCAGCACCACAGCTCAAAGGCATGAATTCTCATTCTATCATCCCTAGTCATTGTCCAGGTTTCTGAGGTATAGCATGTAATTGCAAGCACCATGGCCTAGATCAGGCACATTTTAGTCTCTTAGACTGATATCCTTGCTCTTCACTACTCTGAAAATGTGAGATGTCCTTGACAAAAGACTTCCCCAGTGCAATTCATATTTTGAGTTCCTGGCTGCTGGTGATTATTGAGTGATTATTGAGCCCAACAAAAGGAACCTGTTTATAATCTCAATCTCTTCACTGTCTATCATGATGTCACCAATTGGCCCAGTGGTGAGATTCTTTATTTTCTTTTTTTTTAAATTTTTTTTTTTAGATTCTTTATTTTCTTGATGTTGAGCTTCAATCTATATTGACGGTTGCAGTCCTTGACCTCCTGCAGCAAGCACTTCAGTCCTCCTCAATTTCAGCAAGCAGGGTTGTGTCATCTGCATAACGCAGATGGTTGATGAATCTTCCTCCAATCCTGATGCTACATTCCTCCTCATAATGCCCCCGCCTCCCAGATGATCTGTTTTGTATACAGATTGAAAAGGTAGGGAGATAGGACATATCACTGGTGTACACCCTTCCAAACTTTGAACCATGCAGCATTTCCTTGCTGTGTTCTGATGACTGCCTCCTGGTCCAAGTATATATTTCACATTAGCACGATCAAGTGTTCTGTGATTCCCATTCTTCTCAGAGTTAGTCACAGTTTGCTGTGTGGATCATCCTCTGCCTCCTGTTGAAGGCTCTATTAACTGATTGCATCATTCTTTCCCATTAAGCCCACCTCAATCTCAGAATACTTAATATAGTTCTCTACACAGTCAACAAAATGGAGAATCCTTTGCTGTTCCTATTAGATGTCATTTAGTTGAGTACGACTTATAGTGCCCTTATGAATATCAGAACCCACCCCTGTCCTATCGTGTGCCATGCTCATAATTTCTGAGATACTAGAGGCCCTTGCTTCCATCACTGTAAGTTCATCTCATTGGAGGTCTTCATCTCTTTTGCCAACTCTCCACCTTTCTAAGTATGACTCTTGACAATATGTCCAGAGTATATGAGACAAATCTTTATCACTTTTACCTCCAAAGAACATGCTGGCTGCATTTTCTCCAAGACATATCTGTTCGCTATTTTGGCTGTCCATGGGATAGTCAGTACTCTTGTCCAACATCATTAACTCTTCTCTTGTTGTTACTAGTCATTGTCCAGTAATCCATAGCAGGTGATTGAAAAGACCATATCTTGAGTCAGGTGCATCTTGGTTTTCAAAGTGAAATCATTATTTCTCAGTAATCTGGATAAGAACCTGACGGCAGATGTTCTCAATGCAATATGTCTCCTGATCTTCTGACTGCTGATACCATGGGTGTTGATTATGGATCCAAGTAAGATAAAATTGTTGACAATTACAACCTTTTCTCCATCTAGAATGATGTTACTTATTGGTCCAGTGGTGAAAATTTTTGTGGGGTTTTTTTTTATGTTGAGATGTAATACATATTGAGGACTATAGTTTTTTATATTCTGTAGTAAGTACTTCAAGTCATCTTCATTTTCAGCAAGCAAGGTTGTGTGATCTGTATAATGCAGGCTGTTGATGAGTCTTCCTTCAATCCTGAAGCCACATTCTTCTTCATAGAATCCGGCTACTCAAATGACTTGTTCAGCATACACATTAAATAGGTATAGAGAAAAGATACAACACTGATGCATTGTTGTTGATTGCCATCAAGTCAAGCATGACTCATAGCGAACCTATGAACAAAAGGCCTAAAGCCTTTCTGTAACTATCATCCTTTACCAAAGTTCATAGATTTTCCAGAGGTATGTTGTTTAGGAAGTAGATGCCACTCCTGTTTCCAAACTTGTCTTAAACTGGAAGCTCCACCAATTCTGTCCACCATAGGTAACCGTTAAGGCATTTGACACCCCAATAGCACAAGATTCAGTCTCACAGCAACCCCAGGTTACCTCAGTACAGCATATTGACAGAAGAGTGCTGTACCATTTAGAACAATGTTCCTCCAAAATATAATAACAACCAACTTTTAAATACAAAGGCCTTCCCCTAAGTCTTGTTGACTCTAAACAAGAGGCTTAAATTTAAAAAAAAACCAATATAGCATATTTTTGTTGTTATGTGCCATTCAGTCATCTGTGATGTATAGCAACCCTATGTACAACAGCTCTGAACACTTCCCTGTCCTGAGCCAGTCTCACTAATTCTGACACACCAACCCCTATTGCCCCCAAATACTGTATTAATCCATCTCATCCAAGGTCTTCCCCTCCTGCGCTGTTCCTCTACCCTTCCAAGCATGATGTCCTTCTTCAAGGACCATTCTCTCTTGCCACATGCCCAAAATATGTGAAACAGAGCTTCAAAATCCTAGCCTCCAAGGAGAAACTTGGTTTCACCCTCTCCAAAACAGACCTATTTGTTTTCTTGGCAGTTTGTCATATGTTCAAGACTCTTCTCCAGCACCACAACTTGAAAATATCTATTCTTCTTAGTCATAGTCCAGCTCTTTGAAGTGTAACAGGTAATTGAGAAGATCATGGCCTGGATTAGGTGCATCTTCATCTCTAGACTGGCATCATTGCTTTTCAGTACTCTGGAGAAGTCCATGACAGCAGGTTTCCCCAATGCAATTAGTCTTTTGATTTCCTGACTGCTGGTGTTGAGAGTGTTGATTGTGGAGCCGAGCAAACTGTAATTGCTAACAACCTCAATCTCTTCTCCATCTATCATGTTGCTTCCAATTGGTCCAGTGATGAGAATCTTTTGTCTTCTTGATGTTGAGCTTTAATCCATATTGAAAACTGTCATCGACCTTCTGCAGCAAGTACTTCAGATTTTCTTCAGTTTCAGCAAGCAGGGGTGTGTCTTCTGTATATCTTAAGTTGTTGATGAGTCTTCCTCCAGTCTTGATGCCACACTCCTCCTCATAAGGCCTTGCTTCCTGAATGGCGTGTTCTGCATACAGATTGAAACAGTATGGGGACATAATGCATCGCTGATGCACTCCTTTCCTGATTTTGAACCATGAAGTGTTTCTTTGCTCTGTTCTGAGTACTGCTTCTTGGTCCAAGTATAAGTTTCACATACACACCATCAGGTGTTCTGGGATTCCCATTTTCCTCAAGATTAGGCATAATTTGTTATGATTCACACAGTGAAATACCTTTCTTAATTTAAACCAAGTAGTGTTAACTTGCTCTGTTCGGACAACAGCTTCTAGGTCTAGGTTTCATATGAGTATACTTAAGTGTGTTCTAGGATTCCCACACTTCTCATTATTAGCCATAATTTGTTATGATTCACACAGTTAAATGCCTTTGCATAGTCAATAATGTACAAATAGACATTCTTCTGGTCTCACTTCAGAATCCTTCTGAATAAAATACTCTACACAGCCAGAAAAATAGAGAGTCTCCAAGGCTAATAAAGAATGAGGACTGCAGCACTGCCTGCCTCCAGGAACACTATTCATAGTAATTTCTGAGTTGTGCAACATGGCAGCCCTTTTTAAAGCCTGCTCCACTTGGGAATTGGCTCCGAACCAAAAGAATGGAGAGGAACGCACCCTTGCTGCTGTCATCAGACCTGATAACAGGAGCTGAGCATGACTGGGCAGCACGTGCACAACTCCTCCTGACTCATCCCTGTGGTCAACCGCTCACCTTTGAAAGAGGGAGGGAGAACCCCAAGAAGTAAGGGTTCTCACACTTTAAGATATCAAAACCAGTGGAGGACAGAGTACTGCCCCCCACCTCTAATTCAGTAGCTCTGGACTAGAGTCAGAATATTCACATACGCAGCAAATTCCCAAGTGATTCTGACGTGTTTGGCCTAGGAAGCCATACTCTGAGAACTGGTCTAATGGGAGCTTCTCTGTTTATAGTTTTGTTCCAATCAATCATCAACATATCAGTGTTGACTCATAAAATTTTACATAATTGCCCGTTTTGGATTATAGGGATCAGTTTTCAAAATGTTAGAAAAACTAATTTTCAAAATGGTTATTTTACAGACTTTTTGCTAAGCTAAGACACACAGGATTCTCTTAGAGAATCATTAGGTAGTGTTTCCTCATTAGAGAATCATCATTAGGGAGTGTTTCCTCAGTCATATTTGACTAGAGAATACCCCTTTAGATATAGATTATATATATATATATGTATATATATAAAATTTTTCCCCATGACAGTAGGGAGCAGAGTGCACCCTGGGGCATATATTCCACTGCACACACTATTGGAAGCCCTGGGTCAGCTAGATAAGAAATCTCTTTGGCTGTAGTCAGACTCAAGATCACACTCAAGTCACTTCTTTTTCCTTATGATTTTGATCAATTTCTTCATGCAATCAGCATATAGTTATTTTATTCTAACCATGTCCCAAACAAGGAGCCTAAGTAGTAGAGTAAGTTAAGCTTTAGACTGCTAATACCTTGACAGTTCAAATTACCAGCCAGTCTGCAATGATAAGATAGAGATTTAGAGGCTTGGAAACCCTCTGTCCTAACCACATTGCAGTGACGCAGAACTGACTTGATGGCAACGTATCTGGCTTTGGTTGGGAGCCCTGATCACTGAGGCTGGCACTAGGATACAAAGATGAGTATTTCTTGCTTCAGTGACTTGCCCTGTGAGTCTGGGGCAGTGAAGGTAAGAGGTTGTCTGAGAATGGGAAAGGAAAACGTGTTGAGCAAGCAGAAGATGGAGAAGGAAAATTGGAAAACCACACGTGTAATGGAGAAGGGGCACCTGAGCAGAATCTTCGGACAATGGCAACGTGGTCCATGCTTACTCACTCACTCACTCACTCACTCACTCACTCGTTGGTGCCAAGTTGGGACCAGCTCACAGCTGACCCTCCTTTGAGTTTCTGAGATTGTAAATTGCACAAGAGGAGATTTCTTATCTTACTCCTGGAAAGCAGATGGATTCAAACCTCCAGAAAGACATAACCTTTGGGTTAGCAGCACTAGTGGATTTGAACAAACAACCTATCAGTCAGCAGTCTAAGTTTAGTCCACTGTGTTACAAGGGCTCCGTGTTTGGGATATAGTAAGAATGAAATAAACCTGCACTGCCAGCGTGAAGGCACTGTACTGTCTTCTAGGCTGAGAGAGTAACATGTATAGAATTTAATGAGGAAAGAGAGTCTGTGATTATTGGAGCACTGAAGCTGTGAGGGGTAATGAGCGAAGGGCCTGAAAGGGTAATCAAGGTCCATATGAGTAAGGTCTGAACTGCGGTATGGACACCTCAGCATATGTACAAATTATCTCATAAGGTTTATACATATATAGCCTGTAGGTGGCTATTCTCTTGCTATTTATGCTACTTTTTTAGTGGTGTCTGTGAAGAGCAGTGAACATCCCCTAAGCCACCAAACGAATAAAGGAATCTGATTTAGAGGAAGTGTAGACAGGGTGCTCCTTGGAGTCAAGGACTCTGAAAGCTCACCTCACATACTTCAGCTATGTTCTTAGGAGAGGCCAGACCATAAAAAACTCCCTCATGCTGGGGAAAGTAAAGGGTCAGCCCAACAGAGAGACCTTCAATGAATTGGACTGACATAGTGCTTGTTAACAATGGACTTGAACATGGAGATTTTGAAGCTGGTTCAGAATTGGGCAAGGTTCCAATCTGTTGTTTACAGGATCTCTATCAGTTGGAGTCAACTCAAGGACATCTAATAAAAATAACAGCATAGTTGCAAAAGATGGGAGTCTCTGGTTGGTACAGGCACTGACGTGCTCAGCTATTAACTTTAAGCTTCATGATGAGAATACACAGAGAGGTGCCTCAGAAGAAAGGCCTGGTGATCTGCTGCTGAAAGTTCACTCCACGAAAAACACATGGAGCACAGTTCACACTACAAAATTGGGTAACCATGTGATGTGATCAATTGGATGGAAACTAGGGATTTTGGGGGTTGGGGGTTTTTTTCTGTGTTGTTGTTTTAGCACTCCACGATCAGACCAACAAGCTCCAGGTACCACTGAACATTAAGGACATCTCCCCCTGGGCTTTCTCCAGGCCTCAAGGGCTGATCACCATGGTCCTTGTGTTTCCTGCTGGAAAGAGCTGGCTAGGAAGGGGATTCCTGTGTTTTGCGTGTCATTCTGGGGACAGCGCCTGAGGATGCAGTGAACCAGAACACAGGGCACACCCACTCCCTTCCCAGCATGTCCTCCTTTGGGCCGTGCCCATGTGGCAGCCAGACGTCACATGGCAGCACCTGTGCGTGGGAGGAGAGCCTTATTGCTCATGCCTAGACACTAGCCAGATGTTGACACGAGCCTGCTCTTTGTCTCCTCACTAGCTAGCTGAGGACAAGGGGGCGGGGGGT
The DNA here is from genome assembly GCF_000299155.1 of Elephantulus edwardii. Lineage (NCBI taxonomy): Eukaryota > Metazoa > Chordata > Mammalia > Macroscelidea > Macroscelididae > Elephantulus > Elephantulus edwardii. The sequence goes on from NW_006399895.1 coordinate 5,500,233, forward strand.
GGGGGATGAGAAAAATTTTATAGACTGAATACAGAGACAACCTGTGAGTTCTCTAGTATTGACCTGAAGGGGTATCTGATGCACATGTTTTCACAGGTTTGGGAGGGTTTTGCTTATTTATTTTCCCAGCTATTTCACAGCACATTTCGCCCATGTTGATTTTCCAAACCAGATTTAGCAATTGCATTTCACAGTACATCAGAGATACAAACAGCTCCATTGAACTTTACGCGCACAGCCAGCAACTAACGCAGATTTGCTTGGATTTCTGTTTATCCCGGGGGATTTGGGAGGGGAGTCTTTTCCTGCCTCTTCTGCTTCGTTACTGGGATAAAAATGACACTCCAAGGCCTTGATGTGGGAATTAATTTGAAAATTAACCCAAGGCTGACTTTGATCTGTGAAATAGTAGACAGATTTTTTTTAACCTTTCTAGAATCAATCCACCAAATGGCCTTCCCAGGACTTGGAATTGGCACCTCTCTCTCTCTTTCATATCGTCCAGTCAGCACTTTAGGAAGGTGGAAGAGAGGAAGTGCTGGGAGAGAGATGCTTGGGGCCCTCACTTTAAATAAACGGCGTGGCTTTATTACTTCCCATGGTCATCTCTGTAATAACCTTAAGAGATCAGAAGCTTTTAGGGATTCACATTGTGCGTCTCATACATCAACTCCAAGGCCATCTTGGCCTCTCAGATGATTGCAGAAAGATGAGTGCACTGATCAATCCCCTGCCTAGTTTCAAATCTGTGCAGATGAAAATGAGAACGTGCATCCTTTTAGTTAGGACTGGATTTATGGTGATATCTCTATTCTGCCAAAGGAATGGTAATACTACAAAGGCCAGTGAGCACATGCAGAGAGATGGTTATATGACTCCTCTAATGCTCTCAGAGGGTTTATGGTGGCCAGTTTCCCAGACTGGTATGTATCTCAGTCCACATCTGGTGGTAGGAAGTTTATTGAGAGTCTGGATTTCGTATTTACAAAGCTTCCATTACCTGTTTTAACTAGGTGTTAACTTGATAAAGAACTTCACTGATAGTTAGGATTGTCTTTTTCTCACTTTTATGAACTGCTAAAAAAGTTTGCAAGAATCAAAACATGGAAGATGGTTTGCTGGGTGGTTTTTTTTGGGTTGTGGGGTTTTGGGTTTTTTGGTGGTTTTTTTTTGTTCTTATTTTTCTTTTAAAATTATTCCTTCCTTAAATTATTCCTTGGTTGTTTTATTTTTTCCCACTTCCTTCCCTTCCTCTTTAAATCATAGGGCCAGATTTCTAGGTCCATGTTTTGTAATTTTTTTCAGTTGTAATTACACATTTAATGTATTTTAAAATCCGTTAGCAGAAAGAACATTAGCAGAAAGAAAACCAGACCAACTCTTACCATGCAAGTTCAGTTCAAGTCATCACTCTGTGCTGAACAAGTTCATGAGTGTAGGCAAATATTTTAACCTCTTTTTAGACTTGTTCCTCATTTTTAAAGTGGAGATAATAAAAATCTGCTCTGCTTGCCTCATAAGATTGTTCTGAGGATCCAATGGAACCCTGGGTCGGGGGAAAGCCTTTTGTAAAATGGTGGTTATATTATGATTTCAAGCATACAAGACAAGCATTATCTAAAAATACTCTTTTTGTGTTCATTCATACTACAAGGTACTCTCAAACTATCTGATCACATATTTTCCTCTATAGGTAATAAATTACTTGTCGTTCTAAATCAACCTTCTAATTCAAGTTTTGTCCCAAGGCCATGTAATATTGGTAACTCTGTTTGACCGCTAGAGGGAGTAATTCCTTTTAGTTTCCTTTTTCTCAAGTGGCCCATTAATTTTGTTGAGCCAACAGACAAAACTTTATTACTATGAAACTTACTGAAACAGTGAGTAAATACAAGAATCCCATGGACTCTGAAATTTCTTTGGAAAGTATATCACAGTAAACAAAAATGTATCTCTTTTTGTTTAATTAAAGTTAAAGAAATTCATATACGTATGTGATTATGAATACACGTTTCTATAGATCTGTCCACTTTTTAGTCCTAGAAACAATAGCATCCCAATAGTAATAAGTACACTTTGTTTCCAGATCTTGGTTTCTGAAGACAAAACTCCTTGGAGAAATGGCTGAGTGTGTCTGGACAGGGAAAAATACAAGAAACTTTGGAACATATTGTACTGCAATAAAAAGTGGATATAATTTTAAAAAAAAACTAACAACAAACTATAGTTGCATGTCAAGAGTACAGAAGAGTGCATTTGGAAGAACTCTCAGTTACCGAGATGGGAGCAGCACAGATACAGAAAAATGGTAATAAAGTGAATTCTCAAAAGACCAACTGTTATAAATAGTTGGATACATAAATGAGAAGAAACACCTCATTTTGCAATACAGTTATAAACAATACATGGAATAATGGACATAGAAACACTTTAGGACAGTACCATAGGAACAGTTTATATAGGCAGAGGCAAGAATCATATTGATTACTAAAACTACTGATAAGTTTAATAAGAAGCAGGATATTTGCAAATTCCTGAAACATCTCCCAATAAAATATCAATTAATTACAAATGGTAAAAGAATAGCTTTATAGTGGAGAAACCTATATAGCACCTAAACCACGTTAATACTTCTAGTTATGAACCATACCCACGTTGTGTACTTTCTAGTATCACATCCTAGGAAAGACTTAAATCATTTCTGTAGTATTTTTGTCAAATATGCATAATTATTTTTGTTCACAGCTTCAGTTTGCTTGGCTCCACAGTCAATACTCTCGGCACCAGTAGCCAGAAAATTAGAAGACATATTGCCATGGGAAAGTCTGCTGTT
>NW_006399895.1:5503390-5505694 GCF_000299155.1 Elephantulus edwardii
TTGGTAGGGTGGAGGGACAGCGCAGAAGGGGAAGGCCCCCTGTGAGGTAGATTGATTCAGTGACTGGGGTAATCGGAATGGGTGTGTCGGAGATGCTGCGACTGGCACAGGACAGAGAAGAGTTTAGGGATGTTGTACACAGGGTCGCTATGTGTCACAAGTGACTCATCAGCACACAACAACAACAATATGTATAATTACAGTCTAAATGAAAAAGGATCATAAGATTAACTGAAATTGATGACAGCCTCTTCAAAGTGACATGAATGATGAATAACTGTCACACGTTAAAAAGGTTTAAGGAGACATGACAACAAAATGCAGTGTCATATCCTAGAATGGATGAGAAAATCATTAGTTGGGAAACTGGTGAAATGAAAAGAAAATATACAGGTTAGTCAATAATCGCCGAGTCCATGTTTTCCAACTACTGATCCTTTTTCTCTCTTCCCAACTTTTGTATTTCTGACTGCAAACTTTGGTAACTATCTTCTATTTCCTCCTTTTTGGCTCTAGTTGTCAGTGCATGTATTTGAATATAGTGGTATTCACTAGACTTCCTTGTATATATATCGATATTACCCTGTCACTCACAAAATTGCACTTCAAGATGGATCTAGAAATGTCTTTTTTTACCTATGAAACAATTCCATTTTTCCTCACCTTTTCATCTCTGGCAGAGTAGATCATATGATCGTCTGATTCATAATATCCCATGCCAGTCCATCTCATTTCACCAATACCTAGTATGTCAATATTTATGCATTCCATTTCTTTCTTAACAATGCCCAATTTTTTTACCATTCAAGCCTCTCACATTCCACATTTCAATCACTAGCGTCTGCTTACAATTGTTCCTCCTCTTTGTGCTTCCATATTTGAGGGCTCAGCCTCCATTGCCATATCCGCTAGTCTAAGTATGTTCTACTGTACATCAGGTTTTCAAAGGCCTGTTATTTTGCAAGTGGAAGACCAATTCTTCTTCCTAGTCTTTCTTAATTTGAATGCTCAGATTGAGAACAGTGTCTGACAGACATGCATTTTACAGAAAGGAGCAGATGAAAGATACTTCCTAATTATAGAAGCAACCAATAGATCCAGTGTTGCTCTTCACCCTTGGCATGTGTGCCTTAACCCATCCCTTTCCCTACTCCACCAGGATCCCCTGCCAGCCTGCCTACCCCATTCAACACCTTTTTCCCCCTATTCAGCCCTTGATATGATGGATTAGGTCTCAAGCCTTCTGTGCTTCTGAACACCTTGTGTTGCTGCTGGTTCCTTACGCTGCTGCCAGTATCTCTTGAATTTAGGAATCTCTAGTGACAAATTTCAGGTACTAGATTGGGGAAGGCTTTCTAGTCAATAGTATTATACTAGTATTTATTTCCTAGTTTTGATCATTGTACTGTGGTATTGTAAGATACCGACAGTAGAGGGCAGGGCTTATTTCAAAGTAAAAAAAAAATAAAGAGTGAAAGTTCACAAATCATTTGGCCATTCACACTAATTTTGTTTTATAACAATTACAAGCAATTCATTACATAATTACAATGTCTGATTAACCCCAACTCCTTACTGTATATTTTCTTTCCCTTCACCCAAAGTATCACCAACCAGTTATTAATTTTTACTAATCTCTCCCTCCCTTCTCATCCCTAGTAACAATCCAAGAATGATTATCTGTGTAAACTTTCCTTGGTTTTTTATAATAGTGAAAAGTTTGTCAATACCAAATTAGAAAACCTAGAGGAAATTGACACATTTATTGATGTTCACAGACTACCTAAGCTAACACAGACAGAAGCAGAAAATTTTAACAGATTCATCAGAAAAAAAAATTAATAGGTCACAAAAAAACACTCTCAGCCAAATCAATCACTGATTCATTTTACTTACCAAACACTCAAAAAAGCCCTGATACTGTTTCTATTCAAACTATTTCATAATAGAGAAAAGATGGAATATTCTCAAAGCATAACCCTGATGCCAAAGCCAGACAAAGACACCATGCAAAAAAGAAAATTATAGGTCAATATCCTTTATGAACAGAAATGCAAAAACTCTCGGCAAAACCCTGCCAATGAATCCAACATGATATAAAATATTTATTTATGCTAAGTGTGCAAGAATGGTTCAACATTAGAAAAACAATGCATGCAATTCACCACAAAACAAAACAAAACAAAGAACAACGTGATCAAATCAATCGATGAAAATTCAATAACCTTTCTTGATAAAAATGCTCAACAAGATAGGAACAAAAGGGAAATTCATCAACATAACTAATATATAATTATTATACTA